>NW_027526407.1:5930511-6355511 GCF_048455015.1 Haemaphysalis longicornis | reverse complement strand
ATCTGCAAAGCCGAAAACAGGTATTAACTGGCCAGTTTTTTTACACGCGACTTTGTTTAGGTGCCTGGTGACTAGGACATATACGCAATGTAACTACAACGATTCTCCCGAATAATTCGTTACTTCTGAAGTCATATATAAATAAAAAAAACTTCGCTTTTGCGAAACGCGGACTTTTCGGACTGTTCTTTTATTCGGACTAATTTGCGTTCCCTTCAGGTCCCCTAAACAACGGTCGGCTACTGTATATGCCTCCCAAGTGCTGGCAATACGTATTTTGCCGCACGTTAAAATAGTATACGTACCAGACAGAACCGATGACCACTCGAAAATTTCACAAATGAAGGATACAAGATTTCAGTGAAGTATTTATTCATCAGAAAATAGGCAGGCAAGTGTGCTAAAGCGAAATACCTTCAAAAATTATGCTGCAAAAAATGAAAGCTTTAGCACATCATTCAAGATAGAGTCGTTCAGGGGGAATATCCAGCCTTCAAGGAAGACCGTCGTGTGCCCACAGACTCATGACGTCTGTACCACGCGTTTTTAAGGCAATGCGCTCTTTCATCTGGGTGACTTGCTCTGGGGAAAAGTGGTTCTTCCAGTCCCCAACAATACCTTTGCGGGTGCGGTCTCCCAGCACCCGTTTTTCCACTACCTCGCCTTGTACCTCTCCAGTTGTATGTTCCGCTTCCTGATTTGCTGTTTCCTGCAGCTTCTGCAGCTTGCTTGACCAACTATTATAGTCAGCATTGCGGCTTTTCATTTTCTGAAAGCTACTTAGGTCTAGTACGGCATCCAACGCCTGAGGGTTTTGCCGTAAGTGGTCACCACAGCGTTTCTGGTCCAGAAAGTCAGCGATGTCTAGTATTTTACCCGAAGTGTCTCGCTTAAGCGACTCATAAGTAAGAATTAGGACGTTGCCATCATGGCGGTGTTTGTACCACGAAAGCAGATGGTCAAAGTAGTCCCCGAAAGGAACGTTCCCACGCAAGAACATGTTTACGAAGTGGCAGAACGTGGCCTCTTGGAGGTTGCTGAATGGGCGAGATTTGACGAAATAGAAATACGACACGCAGCAGTCGTATGGGTTTCGAGTGATGAAGATGTATTTTGCTTTCGTTGAGAACGGCTGCAAGTGAAACGGTAGGTGGGTCTTGATAGCCAATGGTGGTTTTCCCAATTCAGCACCCTCGATCATAGCGAATTCCATAGAAGGTATTGCTCTTTGTCGTTCTTCCATTGTAGGAACCTCGGTGATTCCACTGTTGAAAATGCCGTACAGGATGTGCTGCATCCACATGCTGCCGCATTTTGGGTAGCTGACAAGGAAGACGTCGCCATCCCGGGGCTGGTAGGAGGATGTGTACTGCATGTACCGCTCGGTGAAAGTAGGACCAAGCTGAAGTTGTTTGACGGCATTTTGAATGGACATTTTTGAGCCATCTTGATCTCGAACCTGCGGTTAAAGTAGGCACCATTTACATTCAGCTTAGCGGTACCGGGACAGAATCCGCGAAGCATTGTACACGTCATTCGTGATAACGCTCTCTGAACAAGGAGTATGTAGGCCCATTAGTCAGTTTCGTCTAGACGTTACTGAATGGAGTGTCACTGAGCTTCTTTCTTGTAAAGAATAAGCCTTGTCATCCTGCTTTTCACGCATTATAAGACTAGGATCAGCAGCAGCTCCTGGATTACGTCGGTAATAAGCTTCAGAGGATAATTGTTTTGCAAAGTGAGATTCACGGGACAAGATCCCGATTATGAGTAATAGAGCGAGCAGCGTTTCTTTAGCGCTCGAGACTATTGTGGTTCAGTGCTTTTTACCTCTATGTGAACTATTACATTTGTTCTGTATATTTCCTGGCGTTAGTAACGAAGCAAGAACTGAAGCCTGATCGTTCCAATTTTTCGGGCAGAATATGCTGAGGTGTAAATAGGAGAATTGGTCTTTCAAGATTTGTGGTGTTTCTTTAGGAAAATGTCTTGAAATGTGTCCGGGATTTTGTACCAACCAGGTTCAAAATATTTTGAGGCGCGAACCCATGAATGACAAGAGAAATAGTGCGACTGAATCGGAAAGCAAAAACGTTAACAGAAAAGTGTCGCAAATGTCCATCAGTAAATAACATTTAAGAGATAACAGCCACGCGCCTACTAGTTAGTAGCAGTATCAAAACTTTGGAAGACCACTATCAGGGTGTAACTTTGAAGTATTCTATGATATCCTTCCATAAAAGCTTTTTCGGCATTTTTTCCTAAAGAAAACAAGGCCTTCCACTTTCTTAATCAGCGGCGAAATATTCACGAACTAGTTTGTGATTTCCCAGTCTTACAATAAATTCCTTATTTCGGTTTTTACTGAATAAGACGACAGCTTACCACACTTCGCTTGTTTTGAAAATGTGAGTTTTTTCACTATAATTATAGTACCTCAGCCGGGCATACTGTCATTACTTCTCAATTTAGATTCCAAGAAATCTTGTAGTTTAAAGCCACTTCTAACGCATTCCTAGTTAGATACGCGAAATGGTGCTCAAAGTACCTCTTCTTTATGTACCAAAAGTTTTTGCGCTGAGAACAAGTTCCAGAATATTGGAAGTACGGAAAAGTTATCCAAGTACCTAAAACAAATGACTCGTCCAAGATTGTACTATGCAGGGAAATCTCTATACTATGCACTTAAACAAAAGCCCTAGAGAATATTAACTTTAGGCATGTGATAAATTTTTTTGAAGGAAACAAGTTTAATGATTCTCGCGAACACGACTTTCGAAAGGGGTTTTTCTACTACAACAAAGTTACTTGAAACGGTACATCATGTTGAGGTAATACCAGATAACCAAAGTCAAATTGACACTATTTTATTAGATTTCGTAAAGGCTTTTGTCCGTGTGAGCCACCACAATTTACTCATCAAGCTTAAATCAATTTTCGAAAGTGCCGAAGTCGTGTATGGATATAATCGTGTCTTTGTTCTTGAAGCTAAATCGTATACTGAAAATATCTGCTCCCGTCCCCAGACTGGTGGATCTGGCATACCTCAAGGATCATTCCTCGGACCACTACCGTTATTAATTTTTAATGGTATTCTCCAAGATATACCAGGAAATATTCGACTTTTTGCAAACGACTGCATACTCTACCAGGAAATAACAACCAGTGCAGTCTAAGTTAGTCATTAGCAAAAAAATGAATTACGATATATATTGCCAAATAAAGGTTAAAGCAGACAAAAACTGTAGTGATGACATTAAAAAGAAAGCACCACCTTTTGCCTTTTTTGTATTCCATTGACCGGTCTCTATCATACGTCAAAGTTATAAATATCTGGTCGTCATATCTACTACCGATCAGAGCTGTAACGAGTAAGTCATGCACGTCCAGAAGAAGGCCATGCGGAAATTATGGTACCTAAACTGGTCATTGAGAAGGTCAACGCCTAAAATATATTTGATGGCTTACAAAATGTGCATTACGCCGATTCCCGAGTACGCGTGTGTCGTTTGGGACCCGTATACGAAACGTAACATCGCCAAACTTTGAAATGTCCAATGTAAAGCAGCATGATTTATTCATAACAGAGCTGGACAACGTCGCCTAGTACCCTTTAGCGAAGTGATAACGTAGACAGTCTCCAACTTAGGCGATATCGTGAGCGGTATAAATAGATGTATTTGTGGTGCCATGGCAAAATACAAACCAGTAAAGATGAGTATACTGAACATGTTACTCGGTGATTCACACGTGGGCAACATTTAAAAAAGATAACGGAATTCTCACGTTGAAAAGAGTCTTTTAAACATTCGTTCTCCGCACATACTACCCGCCAATAGAATAAACTGCATGCGGAAATTGTAGAGCGCGATAATGGAAAATCATTTATGTCCGCAGTCAATAATCACAAGCAGTCCGACATTCTTCCTCTGTCTGTGTAGTTTTAAGGGTGCGCCTGTTTATATGCTTTTTTCAGTGGTTCATTCTAAATGATTTGTATTTTAGTTTTCTACTTGTTGCTTCCCTGTCTTATCTGCGTGGTCCTTTGATGCTATACCGTGCGACAAAGTTGTCACCTTTGACTTTTCCCGTTCTTTCGTTATTTATTGCTGTTTTATTTTGCCACGAGAACAAAATGTGTTGCTTTCTTCTATGTGCGCTATTTAGCTCAGTTGTATAAAACTACTCTGGTTTCCCCTTTTCTGTATCGAATATATTTTTCGCTCCTGCCTAGGGCTTCTTACGTGAAGCTAGCAATACCCTGTAAATAAATATCAGAAAATAAAATATAAATAAAAGTAAAATATAAAAACAAACAAATAAATAAATAAATAAAATATAGATAAATATATAAATAAATAAAAAAAACAAATTAACAAAAAACAAATAAGAGCGCTGCCACCGGCCTTTTGGTATAAAAGGCCTTAGGGGGTTAATATACAACTCTTTTAGTTTTAGTTGCCCCGGTCATTGTGGGTGGATAACTAATATTTCGGCTCTCTTCCGAAACAACACCAAAATAAGGCCGCAGTCAGAGGAGCTGGCTCTAGCTTGTCTTTCAACACCGCTCTCCCGACCAGCTTTCGTGGCGGTTATTTAAATTGTCACTCAAAATTGTTTAATAAAAGGCATGAAGTTTTGTTTTTTATTCACTTGTCACATCTACTCATTTTAAGAGAATATGAGTTGTACCGAATGTGGCGCATCTAAGAGGTTTTAAACAGGGATAGATATTTAAATCTCATAGCAGTTTGCGATTATTTTTGTTCAGAAGTCCCCGGAAGTAAAGTTTATATGTGTATGTTTGCTTATTACTTACATTATAAGAAACGTGCTGCAAGCCTTTCAATAGATGCGATGCTTCCTTTTTTTGTGGGGAGCTTCAACGTACAGTGCCTGCTTTGAGACGATGTGTTGCGTGCCATTACAGTAACATGGGTATTCATTATAAAAACCTCAAACAGAAGTGGTACCCGCAAGAGCAAACTCTGCATTAGGAGGTATGCCATCAGTGTAAGGTTTGCCTAGAGGACCCCGCTGGTCGACCATACATCTTGTGTGGGCTTCTAAGAAATTGACCGTTGCAAAGTGCTGCAGAATTTAGGGTAAACGGGTCGAGGGTTCTACTGGTTATGGTGAAGTGGTTGGTTTTATTCACATCATTTTGCATACTGCTCTTTGAAGGGAAGCTCGGTGTTACATTGCGCAATATACACCGCCATCTTCAATACTGCAGTATGAAACTTTCCTAGTTTTTCTTGGGGATTTCGGAAACTACTCACGGCATTTGTGCTGGCTTCCTCATTTGCTTGGTGTTGCGTTTGGTTGGTGGACGAATCCGTTGCAGCCATCACCAAGAGTCTCTGTTGATGAAAGTAATGAAGTATATATTTGGCGAGCCAGTCGGCATATGTTTTCACAAAGTGTCTGAATAACAGGGGCGGCGTTAGGTGAAGTTTGTAAGTTTATTGCTCTGATGAAGCAAAACAAAACTCCAAAATTTCGTTAAATCTTGAAGACGCCTTCGCACGTGGGTACAGTTGGCTGTAACATTTTTTAACTTCTGAGGCAGTTTCCCATCAAGCGGCGACAAAGACGTTAATACAACTCCATTACGCGTATTAAACGTTATTAGAAACTTCTGGAAGAAATTATGTAGGATCCAAAAATTGTATACGCAGGATTAAGGATACAAATATACATTGAATAAAACGACAGGAAAAGGGGGCTGCTGCACTGGCCCAAAACAGACGGAGAGAAAGGAAAGATAAAAAAATACACGAAGAACGGTAGATTTAGATTTTCGAACATTTCATTCTTATCACATGGAGCGCGCTTTCATGCTTTCTTCACGTAGTCTTAAAAAGAGAGAAAGCAAGAGTAAAACGAATTCAGTTTACGGCGTCTGGTAGTTGAAAACTTTGGGGTGTTCGTGAAACACGTGTAGCATACGTACATTTTGGAGTGCGCCGTAGTAGCGCTAAGTGAGACGCAAGGCTTTGGTTAAATAACAAGTCTTTTCTGATAATTTCATTATGTCTAAGCCTTATATATTGATAGGTTAAAGAATACAGGTCAAAATTCGAAAGCCGTTAAGCTAAGGTAATTTTTTCCTGGAGTTGTTTTGCGAATAAGAATAGACAAGAAACTTTCACTGCAGTACACGAATAAAAAGTCCAGACTAGGAAACTCAATACGTTTCTTTCGCCCTGTTTTTATAAATAAAATATTGTTCTATGATGGTAATGTATTGAGACATTTTTCTTTATTGTAATTTATATTCTTTCAAAGAATATTTACGTGTAACCCTACATGGTACTGTGAAAAGTATTCTTCACAATTTGATGAATGAATGATGAAAAAAAGAGAAAATATGGCCGCATACCTGCTGCTTAGCTTTAACCATCGTCGACAGATGATATGCTTCTTCATACGCTGGCACGACACTGCTTCTACTGTATAACCCGCCCACCTCTCACGCTGATCCCCTCCTTCCTCTGTCTTCAAATGATAAACGCGATGCATGTTCACCATATTTTAATGACCTTTCTCGCATTCGCATTGCCAGCTGGCCATGCGTTTGGACCTTTCGGTATTGTAGCCTGGCCCTAGTACAACATATCCCGGTTTGAGCGGAGTGTTTGTGGTATTTTGGGGTAAAATATTGCTTTAAAAACCCTTTAAACATTTTACAAAATTCTAAATGCTTAGTGAATGGGAAAGTACCTGAGCCAACGGTTACTTTTCTTGGCCTCTCAGATAACTTGGAAACTTGCCAAAACAAATTTTCTCTTCCCCGCGCTTGGCATTCTTCGACCGATAGAATTACGTGAACGCAGCGGTGTATCGGTGATTGGCCGGCTTCTCTTAATATGCAGTAATAAACGCATTCGACAGCCTCTTTAAAAAGGGAGCCATATTGGGCCTTCTCTTGTTCTTCATTTTCACAGAAATATGTCGGCGGCCATTTAAAGGTCTGCTTTTCGTCTCTAGGGTGGCGAGATCAAAGTATTCCGAAGGCTTGAGTACACCGATGACCGCATTGTCCTGAAGCAAGACGTATCCTGATTTTCTAAATGGTGCCCAGAAAAACGACTACATATTAACTTTATAAAAAATTATCATGTCCTATATCAGAAAAACCATCCATACTTTCTCTCGCTACAGTATTGAGAGCGGTACCCTGTGCAGAGTTGATATGATAAAGGACAAAGTAGTTTTTTTTTGACAGATAGTTAACTATCTCTCCTCACATCCCTCAACTTACTCGACGGGGTTTGATTATAGGCGCTGTATCCAGGTTTTCTCCAGACCGACGGCCTCGTCGTTCATTTCCAATACTCCTGAGGCCAATTTGTATTCCCTAACTGGAATATGGTCTCTTTCGTACGAAATGTAACATGTAAATATAATTCTTAAGGAATAGAACGTGCACAGACCGCATTTCTGTCAATTATTTTACATCGTTTTTTTTTAGCCTTTCCCAATGACTGTTTTTTTAGGTTCCAGGCGAACCCGATCAGCCCTTATTTTCCTAACAAAATTGATTCATGTTATGAAGTGCTTGCATAAATCAGTTTTTGTGTTACGCAAAATGCAGCAAGGTTTACCTACCCTATAAATACATCTAGAGCGCTGAGCAAACGGATCTCCACTTCAAAGACTTCTGCCTCCACATAACTATCATTTCTATAAACTTGATATTTTTACCGTCCTTTCCAGTTTTCCGTCAGGTTGCTAGCAGTGCCACACATATTTAAGTTTTGCTCTACTCTTTTGTTCCTTTATCTTCCTCATATATGCGTGAATTACTCATAGCCTGTTCTTACTTATTCGTATATTTTGTTGATTCTGTGGCCGTAAATTTTTATGTACTTACGACTTGCTCTTGTAGGATACTCAACTTAGTTCGCAGTTCTTTAGGTGCCCAGGGAGGGCACAGTAACCTATTTTTCTAGAATTTGTATGTTCTTTTATTACTATTTAAAAATAAATAATATGAATCTAGAAGCTTCCCATTACATTCGTGTAGTAGAGACATTCCTCTTTCCTCATACGTTGCCATGTTGCTATTATCATTAGAAGATGTCTTTTGCAGTGGACCAGGCATTACAGTCTGTCTTGTTTGTGTAAGGTTGGTTTACAGAATATTTATTTTTAATGTTTCTGTAGTTTTCCAGGTTTTGTTTTTTTTCTCTTTAGCCTTACTTACTGCTCGTTTATTTGTCAGCTGTGTATATATGCCAAACATGCCTTTTTTTCCGTATCAGTGCTCCAGCACTAAGGTTTTGGCTGTTGCTGGGAACATTGTAATCATTGATTGTTTTTTTATTTATTTATTTATTTATTGAAGATTGATTGATTGATTGATTGATTGATTGATTCATTGATTGATTGATTGATTGATTGATTGATTGATTGATTGATTTATTTATTTATTGATTGATTTATTTATTTATTGATTGATTGATTGATTGATTGATTGATTGATTGATTGATTGATTGATTGATTGATTGATTGATTGATTGATTGATTGATTGATTGATTGATTGATTGATTGATTATAATATACCACTTTGCGAGGTTTACACTCAGTTTGATGAAAGTGGGTAGTACAATTCCCGCTTCGTGGAAGGCAGGTTGTTCTCCTCTTCCGGATTCTGAGCACCCTGCATACGTGTCGTTTTGAATGTATTATCTAATATTGGTCTGTTTAAAGAAAACCATTTTAAAATCAAATTCAGTTTTACCGCAAACTATACCAAAATTGTTTTTGCAGTATTACGCTTACGAACTCCGACCATACGCCGCAATATTTCTATTTGCTAGAACACAGGGTCGCGATTCCTGGCCGCGGCGGCAGCTTTTCTGATGGAGGCAAAAAGCAAAAACGCCCGTGTGTAGGAGATATGGGCGCACGTTTAAGATCCCCAAGCGGTAAAACTTAATTCGGAGCCCTCCACAACGGCGCGCCTAAACGTCTGCGCTGCGTGGGCGCGTTAAACCCTGCAATAAATCATTTCCATTTGCTAACTGTGAGTGAAACATATCTGGATTCCGTAAAAATTTGATGCTAATAATATTATTAATGTTCCTGCCATTTCAGTTAAAGTTCAATGCGTAAAAAACCGCTAACTGATTGTTCGGGTATTATATTTCGAATACAAATGAAAACACTTATTGATTTTCTGAAAAAAATAAAAGGCTTGAGAGCCAACGTTACCTTTAGTCTGGAGCGAGCTCCCCAGGCCGATGTCACTTGGGAAAGACTAGTGACCACCTGTAGCTCGCCGAGCTGCTATTTATATTGTAGGTACACCTGCCGAGCGATAACAGAGACAACCGGATACACTAAAAGTCGGCACTTTGGGGGAAACAAAACGAGAAACATCGCAGCTTTGGAGTACCGCAGGCATGCGTGTTATATTACGGCCGTGCAAAAGCCGCCTTGCGCTGCAATAAACTACAAAGTTAATGATAGTTTGATGAAGCCTTCTAAGAAAGGCTTTGTGCAAGTTTGGATGGATTGCCTAAACCTAGTTCCAAAAATGGAAATCGAAAAGTATTTAGCATATCATGTCTTAATCCCGCAAACCGTTAAGCTTTTATGTGTGGGGAAGCACAAAAAGCCGGCCCGTGCGCCAGAAACTGGAAGATTTATCGAAGTTATACGGAGGGTAAATAGCGTCAGCCCTTCTGGTTCTCGACCAAAATAGGGAGTGGCATGGACAGATGTATGCTGGCTTTGCTTGCAATACACATCACCACACCAACTGTCGCGACAATACACTCGTCCCGTCTCTTCTTGGGTGCATGACAAAGCTGAATATTTACACTGCAGAATAATATGTCGAAAACCGCAACCCTGCTACAAGAGCGCACATCTCACAGCGGGGCTTTCGCATAATGAAACCACCGTCACACTCTTGACTAATAGACAAGGAGCTGGCCAATGAGATTCCTACACCTATCGTTCGCCAACAGCTTCGTACGAACTCTAAAAACAGCCCGCTACCTTTTGATTTAAAGAATGTCTTAATACGTTTTCCGATATCCTCGACCATTTCAGACAACATCTTGCCTGTTTTCTAGCCCCGTATTCATCGCTCTGTCCAAGGCATGAAGTTTTCCTGAGGAAGCTTCAAATGCCATCATTCGCCGGCCCACATCTCGCGCCCATCAGATATCATGGGTAATATAAAAACATCATTCCTCACTCTAAGGGAAAACGGCATTACGCAGAGGAAGTTGCATTATCCTTCAAAACAAATTAATGTTCCAAGATTATGAGATTGCCGTCACCAACCCAGCTCCCCTCATGCAAGAGTCCCTCGCCCTGTTGGCCCAAAACATTGAGGTCCAAATACATGGGACGCTGCGCTGCGCAGATGAGTGAATTGATTTGATTTTAGGGTTTAACGTGCCGACGCAACGCAGGCGATGAGGCGCGCCGTAGTGGAGGGCTCCGGATTAATTTTGACCACCTGGGGATCTTTAACGTGCGCCGAAATCTCGTACACACGGGCGTTTTTGCTTTTCGCCTCCATCAGAAAAGCGGCCGCCGCGGCCGGGAATCGAACCCGCGACCTCGTGCTCAGATGAGTGAATTCATACCTCAGTGGTGCAATCGCCAAAAATTTTGGCTAAAATGTTTTCGCTATCATTGCTAGTAGCGTCACATCACTAGAGACCGGATTTTAGGCAAATGCCTATTTTTTTCCTTGCGTTCCTATCGCCCCATTTCGATATATGAGCACGAACACGAGGTCAACGATGGCTTTTATGGTGGTTTTATAGTGCCTAGAAATGCATATTTTGGGTGTTGGTGCCTAAACTCCGATAAATGCCTATAAATGCCTTTTTTTCTCAAATTGGTGCCTAAATGAGCACTTTGTAGCGTCAAGGTTTGCTTTAGAGTGGAATTTTGAGCGCGCCGAGTCAGTTGAATAAAACGTCAATAGAATCTCACCTTGTTTTTCAAGTACGTTTTGGTGGTATGACACGCGTAGCAGCACGGCGCTCAAGTGCAGTTATACTATCAAATAGGACGCAGCAGGGGTGTTCGAGCGCTTCTCTGCGGAAGTTAGAATGTTTATTGATGCTTATCGTATTTATTTGTCTTCTGTTAGCATGTCAAGACGCTTAATATGCTAGCATGTTTATCTGCGCTGTGATGTTGAGTATACGCTACGTATTTAAGAAAACCAAACGCATTTGTGCAGATTCCTTGCGAGAAGAAGTTCCACCTGGCTCAGCATTTGAAGACGGCAGGTCACCTGGCAAACCTTAAGCGGGACGAGTCCTCAACATCCAAACAGTCTTTTTTGAGTACAGCCTTCAAGTACGACAGGACGAACGCTTTCAACGCTGATTTGTGCGAGGCCCTGCTGGCCGTAAACATCCCTTGGACCAAAATTGAAAATCCCGTGCTGAAACAATTTCTACAGAAATACTGCAATCACAACGTGCTGTCTGAGTCTACTTTGAGGAAGAACTACCTCCGGCCTTCGTATGAACAGACATTAGCAAGAATCAGTGAAGAGCTTTGCGACTCCTGCATTTGGATTTCCGTAGACGAAACAACAGACGTCAAAGGGCGCTTTGTCGCTCACTTTGTTGCTGGCAAGCTTCCTATGCACTAGAAGACAAGGGCTTTCCTCGTGTGTTCGAAACCTTTGGAGAGAACAAATGGGGTGTCTGTAGCCTTCTTTGTAAAGGAATCCCTAAAGGTTCTTTACCCTACTAGAGTCGAGGCCACCAAGGTTCTGTTGCTCTACACAGACGCTGCAGCCTACATGCACAAGGCCGCTCATCTCCTGAAGGCCTTCTACCCGCAGATGCTCCATGTCACCTGCCTAGCGCATGCGCTTCATCATGTTAGCGAGGAACTGAGGTAGCACTTCACTGACGTCAACGAGCTTATTGGTTCAGCCAAGGCCGTGTTCCTGAAGGCACCCTCTCGCGTGCGCGTGTTCAAGGAGATGCTGCCTGATGTGCCCCTTCCGCTAGAACCCGCCGTCTCACGATGGGTAACGTAGTTAGAAGCTGTTGAGTACTACAACCGCTACTTTTCGGACGTCAACGCCGTGATCAACGGCCTTCCAATTGACGAGAGTGTTGCAGTCACAAAGGCTCAAGCTGTCCTCTCCGTGAATAGCCTTCCAGGAGACCTCGCGTACCTTTGCGCCAACTTCACGTTCTTAGCGGATTCTATCAAAAAACTTGAAAGTGCTGGAGAAACTCTTGTTACGAACGTTGCGCTAATTCTCCACACACAGGAAAGAATCGCCACCATTCCCGAAGGACCCGTCGCCGAAAAGGCACATGCGAAGCTGCAATCGGTCTTGGACAAAAACAAGCGGTTTTCTCTACTTAAAGAAGCTTCAGAAGTCCTTGCTGGTGAGCACTGTAGGATCCCAGTGTCAATTAACCCATGGAATCTTACTAAGTATAAGTACGCACCAATCACATCTGTCGACGTCGAGCGTTCGTTCTCCGCGTACAAACCCATTCTCAGCGACAAGATTCACAATTCTGAAACCGGAAATCTGGAGATGCGGGTAGTTACCTATTATTGCTATAATTTTCATAGTGATTCTTAAACTAGGTTCAGCGTTCTGTCCAAACACAATTCTTAATATTTATATTTCGAATGAGCGTATGTGTATTTGGCAGTGTTGAAAGGTATTGCCTGTATAATTAGGGTACCTGCAGAAAATTGCTAAAGTTTGTACGTAAGTTCTCACGTAACAACATGTTAATTTCTCAACAAACCTAGTCTATCTTGCATTTATTATTTTCTTGCTGTATTGCAATTTAATTGCGTCAGGCAGACATAACTTTGCGTTTTTATAAATCAGTATTACAATATTTCAAGTATTGTTCTCCTGCCTGTTTCACAATATGCGACGCTTGAGTGAATTTAGCATATGAACATGTATGTAAGCAATGCGCTTGTGAAATTAAGCCAATTGATCGCCATTAGCCCAGATGTATTACGGGTCAATTCCACGTCTAAAGTCAATATATAGAACTTGTTATGAGAGAAAAATAAACAATTGAATTGAATTGAATTGAACTGTTACTGCCATTTTGGCGTCATAGCAATGACATTTTCAGATTTCCTGGCGTGCTTACAGTTCGCTCACGTCTTCACTTGAAATTATTAGCATTTATCTAAAAATTTATTGCGCCTATTTTATTCTTTTTAGTGCCTAAAACGTTGTTTTTGCCGCCTATTTTTGGCGCCTAAAACGTGCCTTTTTAGTGACTAAAAATCCGGCCTCTACACATCACTATGCATCTCCCTCCAACTGTTCCAGAAGTGCAGCTTAGGCCTCTCGGCTGACCTTCAGGATAACACGCATCGCTTTGGGTGGTTTATTCTAAGACGTCGATTAGTGAGGGGCACTGTGTGTATAATTAAATTTTTTGTTTCATATTTCGCTCCCTTTAGAAGCATTGGGCTACACTTAGGAGGGGCGCGTGTTCGCCAAAAGGAGAGGCGAAATACTCCTCGTGGAAGCTATTTACACACTTCGAGGCGGAGTGCTTCAACCTTTTATGAACATTACAATACCATCTTCCCTACAGCGTATCTTACTCTTTTTAGAAGTGAAGCTCTATTAGCTTATGCGTCCACAAATACTGCTGAAGGTTACTACTACTCTCTCTTGGGAAGCAACCTGTTACGCCCCTACACCCCAAGAGCGCTCTGCTATTACCCGCGAGGCCGCATGTTTTCGCTTTCCTTGCTGCCCCCCTCCCGATGACGGTGCTGTAGACAATTACAAGCAAACAGCAAAGGACAAGCAATTTTAAAACATGGAAAAACTGAAAAACGAAATCAAATTTTATTTTCTAAACAAATTCACATAACAAGGCATTCCTTCTGCACTTTCACACAAAGAGGAATTCATTGGGAAATAAAATATTGCATCATTTGTTCTGAACGCTGTATTGCACGCGTCTTTTTGCCTACTAAGCCATCTTGTGATATTATAATTGAACCATATATTCACCGCTCTTTCATTATGGATAATCACTGGTACAAACGGTCGTTCTATTTCCTATTTTTTTTTTGTAAATGAGCCCCAGTTTGTTCTGTACGGCGATGAGAAAAGTTAGATATAAACTCATCATTAGGGGTCTGAAGCAATCTGCTAAGCCCCACGCGTGCGTTCTTGAATGGACGTGTTTAAACGTTGGTATTGATGGCACGCCGCCGCAGCACAGAGCCGTGATCTGGTGTGCGATCACTTCGATTTCCTATTATCTGATCTTAAGCACTGTCAGGACAACTGGTTATTATAAATTCTGAAATCTGGTTGCCACGAGTTGGTTTTTCCACAATATGTTGGAGATTACAATAATGAGAAAGACGCAAAACTCTAAGCTCTCAATGCGATTGGCTTGAGAAAGGACAACTATAGGAGACCAGCTGATTGAAGGATACTTCAGTTGCTACCATGATGAAAATGCAGTTACAAATCCCAAGATAAATGGAATCAACTGCTCGTTGAAGGAGATCTCTGTGAGGCAAGCAATGATGTTCTGAATTTCCCACAATATATTGACACCCAGAAAATGTCCAGGTGCAGGACGTAAAGAAAGAAAGGATAACTGATCGTTTTTTCGGTGGTGGAAACGACACACTGCTGTACATTACACCCTCGGGCTGCCACGATTTTGTACCTGCGACGATGTCAAGAGAACACGTGCACAAAAGGGCGGTTATTGCTTCACGTCTTTTTTTTTATTTCTGCAAAAAAAATAAAACAGTGAAGCTGTGTTGGTACAGTGTGGGGTGTGGTGACGTGTATGATAGGGTGATTAAGAAAAATGTCCTTACTGCTGACACCATGACAACGCAATCATTTTCTAAGTTTTAACAGATTGTGGAATCGCGCATCTGGAACTTGTCAAAGGGAATTGTAAATTTTTTATACCATTTGTGTTGGCCTTTGTGGAGTCGCGTATCTTCTGCCTGGTATGCTGAACGTCCGGCAAGAAACATTGTTCAAGTCATACGCTGTGCTCCTGGACGCCCTCCAATCTTCCCGCACTTGACAGAGCTTTTAGGTTAAATCGAACTTCCAAAACAATAGTATGATAGGCCGATCAAACTCAGGCAAGGGTTCTTCTAATATATGAGCTCGTTTTGTCACAAGCCTCAATAAAAGTGTTTTAAAAAAATATCTCAGTATTCATTTGGAAATCAGAGCCGGCTTCTGGGCTAGTACGTAGATAACTTTTTGTAAAACATTGCGGTAAATTGACATTGCCAAAGACGAAGCACGGGGAAACGATGCGCTTTTGTAATTGTGGATCTTGTGTTCCGCCGCCCTTCGTCTTCGTCAATATCAAGTTAGCGCAGCGTTTTACAGAAAATATTCTCTTCGGCTGTACAAAGACTTCGTGGTCATCCAGAAGACTGCTGATTATGGGGTTATTTCATTTCCTTCGATTCTTTATATCGAGCATGACGTCAAGCAGTTCTTTATTCATCATTTATATATTTTTCTTCACTTTCCAAACTGTGTCAAGGACAGTCTCAGCGTTGTATGTAAGCTCTGATACGTTGTTCACGTTTTCTCTCTCTGCGTGTTAGACGGCACTCAATGCTTGTTACCTTATATTTAATTTCATATAAACTGCTAGTGTTTCAATTATGACCCTTATTTAGCAAACGAGGACATCCTCAATATCAGGCAACCAACTCGCTTCCACGCTGCCAGCACAGAGCAACAAAATTTCGAGAAACATGGACAGCAGGAGTGTCGAGGGCCTATGGCTGAGTACTGGGAACTGGATTGATCCAACAAAGAAACGACTGACACAAAAATACTGGGCCATCTTAACTAATGTGAGGCCTGATAAGGGTCAATGCATGCAGTGTATAGGCGCATTCAACGATTCCAATACCAACTTAATTTTTCTGTTTTTTTTTCTATGAGTTTTAATCCTGTAGTTTGTTTTGAACTGGTTTTATTCAAAATACACTCGATTTTTACAAGTGTTTGACAGCTTGATTTATTGTGAGGACAGGATGAGGTGCAGCGGTGGCTTAGATGTAGAGCTTCCACCTCGTCTGAAGAAGGACCGTGGCTCGAATTCCGGTACCAGAGAACTCCCACCGGATTAAAAAAAGAAAAAAAAACCGCGTGTTGAGGGAATTGCAAATAAGGCTTGGGGTGCGCCCTGACGTCGGCGACCATTGCCGGTAACAAACTCCCTCACCAGAGCAGGATTCGCCACTGTGGTGTAGTAATGGCCGCAACTTCCCATGAATATGCCGATTAACCCACGGCCCTCAGCATGCAGTGGCTGCGAAGCAACTGACCACGGCGGCGGTCAGTGCTATGACGAAGCAGAGGATGCTACGAATCCCTGGAACCGGGTGGGCCGAAATTGGAATCTGAACATGACAACGTTTAACGCGAGAACATTGTCTAGCGAGGCGTGTCTAGAGGTGTGGTTCGAGGAATTAGAGGGCATTAAATAGAATGTCATTAGGCTTAGTGAGGTTAGGAGGACAGGTAAAGCCCTTACGGTGCTGAAAATTGGGCGCGTGTTTTGTTACGGTGGTGTAGTGGACAGAAGAGAACTGGGAGTGATACTTCTAGTCAATACAAGCATTGCTGGGAACGTAGACGAATACTATAGCACACCGGACTAGTAGCCGGTCTTGTGATTACGCTTAATAAGAGCTACAAACTCGAGGTGATACAGGGCTACGCGCCTACTTCCAGGCATGACAACCCGCTGGTTGAACGCGTCTATTAAGATGTGAATCGGCAATGGCTACAGTAAAAACCCGGTATACCGTAGTTATGGGAGTCTTCAATGCTAAAGTAGACAAGTACCAGGCTGGTGACAAGGCATTAGGGAACAATCGAGTCGGCTGTAGAAGTCGCAGGGGGACCTACTAGTCGAGTTCCCAAAACGGAATAATCTACGCATCATGAATACCTTCAGCAGCAAAACAGGCGAGCCGGAAATGGACGTAGAGAAGCCCGAATGGGGCGCATAAAAATGAAATACACTTCATATTATCCGATAATCCTGTCACCGTGGTAGATGTGGGAGTGCTCGGAAGGGTAATTTGTAGTGACCACCGTATGGTGACATCTGGGATTAGGCAATATTGGAGGAGAGACGGCAACAAGCTAGTACGAAAGAAGCCAATAATTGTCTAAGTTGAATAATTGAAGCTCACGCTGCAGAACCGATATTCAGCTGTTGCCGAGGAAGGAGTGTTTACGATACGGGAAGCCAGCCAAAATCTTACAGGCATAATCACGGAGTGTGCAGTGGAAGTCGGGGGCACGATGGCTAGACAGGACACTGTAAAACTTTGCCAGGTCACGAAAGACCTAATTGGAAAACGGCAAACCATGACAATCTCCACCCCAGCTGACAGAATTTACCTAGCGGAGATTTGGAAGTTAATGAATAGGCTTAAGACAGCTGGCATACGAAAGTAAATATGTAGAGGATCGAATATGCTGTAAAGAACAGAGACAGCCTGAAGGCAGTGAAGAGGAACGTAGGTGTGGGCATAATTCAGATGTATGCACCATAACACAAGCTAAGGAATGCCATCACAAATATGGATGAAAAAGTCAAAGCAACCGAGGAGTTCTATAGAGATCTCTACAGTATCCGGAACATCCAGGATAATGCCGAAAGAGAAAGTAGTCCGGAGGAGAGAGACATCCCACCACTAACAACCGAAGAACTACGGAAGGCTTCGAAGGAAATACAAGGGGCAAGGCACCTGGTGAGGATCCGATAACAGCAGACATCCTAAAGGAGGGCGGCTGCATTGTGCTAGTAAAGCTGCCAAACCTGTACACGCCATTCCTAATGACCGCGAGTGTTGTGGAGTCTTGGGAAAACGTGAACATCATACTAATCCATGAGAAAGTTGACATAAAGACTTGAAAAATTGCAGGCCTATCAGCGTACTCTGAGTCGTCTGCAGGGTAATCGCTTACAGAATTTGCGCCACCATAAATTTCACTCAACCTAAAGAACAAGCAGGGTTTCGTAAAGAGTATTCAACAAAGGACCATATTCACATGATCAATTAATGTTTAGAGAAGTGCGTGTAGTATACTGAACGCCTATATATAGCCTTCATAGATTCTGAGAAAGCGATTGGCTTGGTTGAAACCTCAGCAGTCATTCACGCAGCCCGGAACCAGATTGTAGACGAGCATTATGCAAAAATCCTAAAGGATATTTACAGTGGGTCCACATCTACCATCATCCTCCATAAGAGCAGTAAATTGCCTATAAGGAAGGGCGTCAGGCAAGGAGACGCTATCTCTCCGATGTGATTGACAGCATGTTTGCAAGAAGTATTCAGAACATTGGATTTGGAGTAAGTGGGAGTAATGGCTAATAGAGAAAACCTCAGTAACCAAAGATTAGCTCATGATGTTGCCTTTTTAAGTAACTCGGGGGAGGAATTGCAAAGCACGCGTACCGCGCTGGACAAACAAAGCAGAATCGCGGGCCTGGCCATTAATATGCAGAAAGGTAAATTAATGATCAATAACCTCGGGACATCAGGTTTCAGATAGGTGGCGAAACAGTGGAGGTGGTAAGCGAATATTTCTACTTAGGCCAAGTTGTGACCCCGCATCCCTGCCATGAAGCAGAGATAATTCGAAGGATAAGAATGGGGTGGAGTGCATTCGGCAGGCACTCTCAGATAATGAATGGCAGCCTACCTTGGTCCCCGAAGAAGAAAGTGTGTAACAGCTGCATCTTACCGGTATTAACCTACGGAGCAGAAATGTGGAGACTGACTAAGAGGATTTAACTTAAATTGAGGATGACTAAGCGCGCAACGTAATGGAAGATGATAGGTGTAACATTAAGGGACAAGAAGAAAGCGGAGTGGGTCAGGGAACAAAGGCGTGCTCAGGTAATATTACTGAAATTAAGAAGAAAGAGACGTGGGCAGGGCATGTAATGCGAATGCAAGATAACCGTTGGTCATTAAGGGTAACAGAGTGGATAACTAGAGAAGGCAAGCGTGGCATGGCGCGGCAGAAACTTAGATGGGCAGATGAGATCAAGAAGTTACCGGAGATAAATTGGTCGCAGTTAGCGCAGGACAGGGGTAATTGTAGATTACTGGGAGAAGCCGTTGCCCTGCAGTGGGCGAGGAGAGGCTGATGATGATGAATATAAGGACAGGATACGAGGGCAGTCCGAGCCCTTAAGGTGCTCCGTTCCCAAAACATTTATCCATGCGGCTAGAAATGAACGAACCACGGAGTAAGATGAACGAACAACTGCCGACACAATACACAACGCCGCATGCTACGTAGAGTTTATATGAGACCACCTGCAGCTTGAAACCAATGTAGAGACGGAATTTTACATATTTATGCTACTATTGCCACAACATCCTATTTTCCTTTTTTTTTCAATTGGGTAAAATTATGTTCGTTTATTTTGAACCGTTTTTTTTACGAGATACTTGATTTGTACCATTCTTTGATGACTTGATTCAATCTGAGGACAGGAAACGATAGCACTCCGAGCGCTTAAGCTGATTAGTCCACAAAACATTTAGGCATTTGGGTAGGAATGAACGAATCACTGCGGTCATAATAAGTACACACATCGATACCTATGCTCAAGAACAATGCGTTGAAGACCACATAAAGTTCTGTACAAAAAATACCAATAAAAATTCACACCCGAAGCGTTAGAAAGTAAGTATTAGGCATCTCCCACATGTACCAAAAATATCGATGGTCCTATGTATTACTCTGGTTTATAGGTCTTGAAAGCGATGTCGGAGCTCACGTCACAAGGTTGGTTAGCGTCACGGTCTGGAACATTTTCATGTTGACTTTGCCCTCCAGTTATTGATAAGCAGCCATGCCGCACTCATTAAGAGGCGCAACTCGTAATGATAAATAGCAGAAAGCGACGATTGGGCGTCTGCCACTTGTGGCTGCAAATCGATCCGCTGTGTTTTGTTTGCCTGTTGTATTTATTTTTGAAAGCTAAGCCTGTTTTTACGCCTGCTGCACCCGGTTACGAAACCTTCGCTCGGCAGCGTCATTCACCAATATTGTACGCATCTTGACGACTTCATAGCGCAAAAAGAACGAGGACAGAGAGAGAACACACCTCGTACTTTTTGCGCTATGAAGTCGTCAAGATATCCAGGCCAACTTGCCCAAGAATCCGTACTACTGTACGAATCTTTAGCACTGCAATGAGACCGTACTTCAATAACAGGAGATATGATGGATGAATAAACTGGACAGTTTGTCAAAACGGAGCATGTTGCGTCAGACTACAATTGTGCAAAACGTATATTTTGGATGTAAGGTGGAGCAGTTTTTTGTATTTAAATGCCCTTGCAAAATGCGGACTGGAGCTGGAACCAAAAACAAATACGTTTCGCTGTGTCCTAATTTTTCCACGGTTGCTGGAGCTATATAACCGGCATGCGTGGGGCCATATAATAGGATTTTATTTGAGCTAAAGGTCACAGACCAGTACAAGAAGAGGGCTTAAAGGGGATAATCAGCCTATTTTCTGAGAGACCTGTGAGAAGCCTGCCACATGAAATCTGTGTCACGTCATTGTTAACAAAAAATTTCGACCTCATAAATTTGCGATTTGTCGTTTAGGGCGAAGTCGGTTTAATAATTAAGTGTCGGTAGGAGTAGAATAATGTTTCAGTGATACGTTTGAAAACAAAAACCACGGCATAAAAAGCTATTTTTTCGTTACCTGCACTGTGTAGGGTGCTTTTGCGGCTAGTTTATTAATGAAAATACCCCGGCGCTGGGTGAACGAGCAATATATTAGAGTATTCCTCGTGGGGTCCCTTGCTGATAGAAAAAATAATAATACTCATAGGGAATCTTTGGCTACCCAGCCATGTCCTCATTAACACTGAGAAGGCTCATAAAAAAGACATAGAATAGCCAACGTGGTGAAAAATTGCCGTTTAGCCGACAAAAATAGCCCTACTGCAAAAATGGGACTGACTGAGCGCAATTTACAAAGACAATATGTTTTTGTCGGCGAACACAAAAAACTATACAAGGCAACAAATATTAGAGTTTCATCTCATTTTATTGTTTGTATTTTCTCTTATGGGTAGAAATCGTATTTGAGAAAAGTACTTTTCTACCTGTCAGCGAGTACAGCAGTGTATTGCTCTCAACGTTTTGATCTTTCACTGCTACTCAACTTTAGCATGTCATTTCCAACAGTACCAAAAATGCAAGGTAGAAGTTCACAATGCGCTGCATTTGCCAGAGGTCAGACGTGATCACGGAGTTGGCGCAAATTCTTGTAGTACCTAAAACGTTACTGTGGCCGACTTACGACTGCGCCAGTAGTACAATTTCAAAAGCTCAAAAGCACTTTGCCAGGTTAGAAGCTTCTGTACACTATTTGAAGCGGGCGAGGCTTGGTACGTGTAGGAGGGGGCATAATGCTCACCCATCTGAGAAAAATTGTTGTTTGTTGTTCTCCTTGGCATCATTTAACAAGAAAAACGTAATAAACAAGATCCACTAGGATTACTTTTATATGGCTATATCAAGCACTAAGCGCGTAGCGCACTGAATTTATTTAAACCAAGACGCGAAGGCACACTTCTGCTCAGGAACGAGCATGGCGACGTTAAGCATGTGCCGCTGTGTTACTGTTTGTTGTTACTTCTGGCGCACGCGCAGATGACTTCGAAATGCACTTGAGACGGTAATGTAAACACAATAACGGTATGCAAATACTCTCCATAAGGACTGCATGAAAAATCGACGCTTAAAGTGTAGGAACCAATTGTTTTAACGTGTTATTTTCGGGATTCGCACCTTGTCTAAGCTACCTCTTGAGTAAAGTCCTCCGGCATTTAGGGTCACTCAATGAAATGAAATGAGGACAAGATGGCAAGATGAGTTTCGAAGATTCAGGCGGAAAACATGGACTCAACTCGCACTTAACAGGCGTGGTTGGAGATCATTCGAAGAGGCTTTCGTCCTGTAGCGGGCACAACCATGCTGGTCCTCATGCTGCTGCTGCTGCTGATGATGATGAAATGAATTGATATATCGTCTTCTGCTAAAGTGTATTGTAACTACCCTGTTCGTTATATGTAATATACATCACTGTTTATGTAGTCGCTCTAAGAAAGAAACTTAGGGTTTTGTTACGCACGGTTTACATACATCATTTGAATCAACCACCTTCCAGAGGACAATTCTTCAAGCATTGAATTATTCGCGGATGGCTGTGTCATTTATCGCGCCATTGATAAAGACACTCAAAACCTGGCGTTCTGCCACCCTATTAGCAAAAATGGCTCATTCTTGAGAACGTGCACAAAATATCTGTCATATCATTTCATAGGCGCTACTCTTCTTCCACATACAAATATCACTAAAGTGGCTCCACTTTTTATCCTGTCTCATCCATGAAATTTGTCTTCACATTCCTCATGACATTACATGGCCAACTCCCATGAACCACATCACTAACGACGCAAACCACGTGTTATGATACCTACGAGGTAACCTGAACCTTGCCTTATCCACCGTCAAATAATTGGATTATAAAACTCTTGTTAGCCCTGTCCCCACTCATGTCCACATATTGGAGCTTAAGGCAAGCTAACTTATGCAGCATCTTTGAATCAGTTCACAACATAGTTGGTCATGGTTCAGACCCATACGAACGGGTTAATCTTATTCTACTATTTCTACCACACAAGCGTAACCCACCTGAAATAAAAAGTGTACTTACCCTGTAATATAACAAGATATACAGCAGCAAGACTCTGCCTTTTTACAATATTATATCTTGTGACAGCATCTTGATACAAACCACCCACCACCCATCCGATCGCGCCAACCGCTGAGAAGAAGTTCACTCACCTCATGAATGCAAGACTGCCTATCTTCATTTATTTTCCGTCCCGGCAGCCACTGACTGCAACAGCATTTCAGATACCATCATAGTTCCCGAAAATTCGGTGCAGCTCAAAGCTGCAGTTGAAACAAGTATCTACTGAACATTTTTTGTGTTATGCGTGCGAATATCACCACGGTTTTGATGTATTTTGTCTGTTTGCACTGTGTGCTCTTTCTGAACACAGCGTACATGAAGCCCTTTGTATTTGTGCTTGTTTGTTTTTTGCTTAGTTAAGTATTTTTCGTCCTTGACCACACCTCATCTTAAACCCCACCCAATGAGGTCTTTCCCCTAGCTATATAAATAGTGTGAGAATTTCTTACCACACTCCCAACGATAGAGAATTTCGTAGAATAATTCCAGCACTTCCCCTTCATCTGCCCCAGCCCATGCGGCAGTGTTTCTTCATCAGCTATGTACATGATCATCATCGTGTGTTTGGCGTTCTTCCTGCAACAACGTTGCAATAAAGGCCATTCCTGGCCTCAGTCATTAATGATAAATACTGGGGGCCACAAGCTGGTATAACTGACGAAAGGTGTAGACAAAAAGTGGCAATGACAGTTCTCCTTGATAGAGTGGCGTTATCAGAGTGCACCATCTTTGTTCACACTATAACGAAACAAGGTGTGGGAAATTCGCGAAGTGACACCTGACTACGACATCCTCTAATAGTAGGAGAAATGGTCTCTTCAAATGATCCAACGATGTGAAATGTTTTAGTTTGCTACGTGTGTAAGCGCAAACCAAAAAACTGGAATGTTATTTGATAGATGTTTTGTTCGCGCATAGAGAAGCCCTTCAGCCGAGTGAATGAGTGTAGTTCTTCATTTTTATTGCACTGCTTTTTACAATGAGAGCTCCTGCTTGTAATAAAGAAGTTGCGACAAATAAACCACTTTTAAGGAAAAAGTGGACAGTGTAAAATTACGTGGTGCATTTTGGAAACCGGTTTGAAGTCATTTCCCCAGAAGCATACGAGGGAACCAGAGCGAGCGAAACAGATCCAAAAGTTCTGGTATAACCAAAACTCTGTGCTGTCATTATCATGTTCCCACGGAATACACACTTGTTGTCCCTGATAGTCGATTTGACTGCTTTTCAATTAAAAGTACCTTTGTTACGGAAGACCACAAGACCGATGTCGAGTGCTTATATTTGTGAAGGACATGTCGCCTTTTCCACTCCAACCTTCTCCAACAATGCAAAGGGCAAGGAAGCGACTTTCCTCCATTTCTTGGAGAGGCGAAATTGTTTATAGGAGGTTTTAGAAACTGAGGGCATGTCCGTGCTTTATTCACTAGGCACTGAAGGCTCGGCAAACGTAAAGGTGCAATCTTCGTCGCTGGCTTTATACGTGGATTTTTAGTGATCCTATCAGCCCGTATTCTGACAGTTTCTAACATCGGTGACCGCGAACGAATTATCGGAAGTATGCCGCTTAAGTAGAAGGTTAAGTGAGTCAAACATCCCGAGGGCAATTCCCAACGAACCAGTAAGCAGAAAATGAAGGGCAGAGAAAGCATCTAATTTTTAACTTGATAAGTATAATTATATGCCCACTTTTATGCAGATAAGAATGAAGTCAGGGCAATTTTGCTAGTCATCAACCACCGAGAACTAGGAAGGTTTGGACGATGACTCTACAAACATGCCTGGCACGCAGATCACATTTGGCCGCACCTGTCAGACACGACAGTTCGGATCATTGATTTCAGCGAAGCCAACGCACAGATATCCACAGACTAAAGGTATACCGACAGAACAGATTGTTCGCTGGCGGAGAAATACAGAAATTTACAGATATTCTTTGTAGACCTAGCTCTACCCATTACTTCTATCTCTGATCAGTGAAAAGCGCGGGAGTGAGAAAAAAACATTTTTTTTTTATATTTTCAACAACGCTCTAATTGTCACAGATGCTTGAGAGCAACAACTGGTTACTCTGCGCAAGCTTTTCTTGTTAACGTTATGTGAAACCAAAAAAACACGGTTGTGATCAATTTTCGTTTTTACTTAAGTTTAAGAAATTTTAACCAGCCTTCGAGATGCCATTTGTCAGGCCGTGGAGAATATCCGAAAAGCCTGAAGTCACAATACAAAAGCAAATACAATACTTTTGGGGCTGACAGTTAACTACAAGCACTTCATTTCTAAATATAATCAGGCATCACATCATCTGTCGGACCTTATCAAAAGTGAGGCCGCACTCCGGCAAGGGACAAGGCCGGGCACTAGAAAGAATTTCAGGAACTGACATAGAAACCGGCCGTGAAGGCCGAATTCCTACAATGCAGTACCGAACTCGATCCCGACGTTTTTCCGCGGTTTGGGCACCGTACGTGTGGATGAAAGTGATTGGCGGCTGTGGGCATTTTTTTGAACAAGTCACAATTTTTCCAGCGAAGTAACGTTATTTGCGGCATAGCATAACGCTTGGCCTATCACCGGCTGTCCCAACATCGATGCTTGCTTTGTAAGAACGACTATTAAAAAGCATCCCCCGCGTCATGCTATGCTACGTAGGTTTTATTTATGCTTGCCTAATAATCATTGACTGCAGTTGCACCACCTACTCCAAACCTCGCCAAAAATTCTTGCTTAAAAAAGGGGGCGACACGCACGAAGTGAAAACCGAGACGTCTATACTTCTTCCGTGTGTCTCCCTTTTTGCGTAAAGATTTTTTAATAAGGGAGTACTAACATGCCCAGGGCGCTATCCCAGTCTCAACCGTTAGTTCTAATCCGTTTTTCCGCACTGTGCAGAGCACAGCGCGCTGGTTCAGCCAAAAGATTAAGCTTCTTGCGCTGCCCCGCCGTGGTTTTCTTGAAATGCATTGTATAGCTACCCTGCTACTGGCGGGGCCAGATGTACCGTCACCAGAAAAAGTTTGCGGGATGTGCAGCGCGTGGCCGAGGGGCGCAAAACTGCGTTTCTGCGCGATTTGCAGCCAGCGTGTGCGGGTCGAGGCTCAAAGAACTGGCGTGCTATGCGAGCTTTGTGCATGCTTGTCGTTTATTTGTTATCGGGAATTTCTGATCACTCGCATGCCCGTGACATGCTTTAGATATTTGCGGCTGCCGCGGCGGTGCCGCATGACCATCGCCGTCGTTCGGCTATCTATGGGCCTTCAAAACACGTAGCCCGCTGACGACGTTTGCACGGTGGGCAACTTTGAATTAATTGTATCTTCCAAGTGATGTAATGTTCGATGACTAAAATTATTTTGGAGGGGCAATTTAGGCAACCTGTCGGAAATCTGCGTCCGTCGGCGGGTGCATAAAAATATTCGCGTGGCCAAATTTATTCTTGCTTCCAAGCAAAGATTCCGATGAATGATCTACCTCTCAGTCTAATGAAGGTAATATCTAAAAATATTATACTTAGGTTGGCCGCGAGGATGATGTTAGCATTACGCTGAATCACATTTACTTGCCATAGTTTGTAGGGAAGCTGTAAAAATTACGCCATTCCTCTGAGCTGTCATTACATGACAGTCTAAGCAGAAGGCGTGGTTACAGAAAACGGCTGTAACTCTTGTTTTCTCAGAACTAATACAAAACACATTCGGGTATAATTAGCCGCTGGTACAACTACAACGTTTTGCAAGCGATTTTAACACCCGAGTTTGTCCTATACAATAAAACATTAGTCTGTGTTACTTCCTTTCAGCTAAATAACTAGGAAGTCAGCGCAACTCTTACACACAACGTGCTTCTTTCGTGACCGTCTTGGATTATGTCCAGCTCGGCTTGTCATCCTTCATCACAGACTGGAAAGGTCTGATTTTTTTCTCATTCCTTTTCAATTGAAAATAGGCGTGTGTCCCTTTTTCCCATAGGTGCACTTCGTGGTTCTCATAGGAAGACGTTTGCGCACCAACTGGACCATTTGCTCTGCATTCAGCAGCTCTGGGTTTGTTTTCTGTTATGGCGGAGGACCGTAAAAGAACTTCGCACTCGTATGGGTCCGTTATTTACTGCCACTTGCTCCCACCATACTTTTCACGTTCCGCGATCAGAAGAATGCTACCGCCACCGCTGTAATTTATTGTGCCGTTGACTTACCTGTTGAACGCAGCATGTACATGGAGCCACCAAGCTGACGGCGCTCGCTTCCCAGACCAAATTGCTCTTTTTTCCTTTCACTTGTGGTAATCTTTTCACTGTTTCATTTGGGCGTACGAGGCGATGCTTTGAAGTAGAGTTCGCGTGCGTTGTCGTGTTCAAGTGTCTCTCTGAAGTTCCCTGCCCAGCCTTGCGCCACTCTTCATAACATAGCCGCGGGGTCAAAAGGGCATAAATTTACCTTAGGTGGCTCAATGTACTTCTTAAGGTTGAGCACGCGGTCTTTGCTACCCAGGTCGGCCGGTACAAAAAGGACAGTGCCAGCGACAAAACAGGTGCCGTGCAGAATTCTTGGTGGGGGGCTAGGTCGCATTTCAGTTTGTCGTCGGCAGGTGCCAGAATCGGGATCGGGTTGCCCGCTGAAACTGACTACGGAGTCTATTCGGGAAGGCTACTGCTTACCTGTTGCCTCATCGCAGGGATTGGTTCACTAGCAACCACGCCCTGATTCTGCCTGTGTTGCGCTAACTTCCTTCTCCGTGCCTTCCGTTCGCGGGTTTCCTGATAATCGGTTGTGTCATCGCAGTATTCGAGTGAGGTAATCTCTGACGCTGACAAAATCTGTGGTCGCCCACGAAGCGTCTTGTCCTGTTTTCTTGTGCCGGAATGATGGGGCTGCTTCACTCGTTTCCTCTTTAGAGACCCCTCGTGAGTTTCTTGAAAGGGGGAGTCAGCCTCACCACTTCAGCATGGTCGTAGCTGGGGGAAATGTCAGGGCATTCACTTGGTAGCACAGTGTGATGTTCAGTATGGAGGACGCCCATGTCGGTGAAATCACTCGGGACGGACACCCGAAAGTCTAGAGAGTCCACTACTTTGTTCGCGACTGACCTCATGGGCAGAGGGGCATCGCGTGTAGCCTTGAGAACAGAGCTATCAATTCGTGTAGTCTTTTACAAACGAGCATCAGCTGCATTTTGATCGCGGATGGCGCCATCGGGCTGCTCTAGGAGTGTCTTGGCTAGAATCGTTGATATAGATAAAAAGTGGATGCTTCGCGGAACGGTGGGAACACCCATGATCCTCGATTGCGACTCACCCAAGTTGATCGGACGTAGCTTTCGGCGCCAGATTTCATAGCGGTTTTTCCTTCCGGTTCGAGTAGCACGGACGTTTGACACGAGGGAATTTTGTCGTTGAAATGCTGGAATACGGCGACGTCTTCCATCAGCTTGTAGCCCGCCATGTTCCGTGCATCTCAGCGTGGAGGGCTCGTATCCCAATCGGCGTATCATGGAAAGGGTAAATCTTGGCGGTCACAAAGGTCACGTCGGAACCGCGTCCTGGAGAAGGACGTCGATTCCCACAATAAGCCCAGAGATTTTCTCCGGCAGCAGCATGTGGCGTAGATTGAGGCCTTCCAAGGGAACGCCTCAAGCTGCTGGCAGAGCTCGAGGGCAAGGCTTCCTAACTCAATAATTTTGAAGGTTTAAGGCGTCGCGAGCCTCGGAGCCGCTGCGCCGCCAAAGTCGGGTGCAATAGTGCCTGGAATCCGGCGTTTCGCGGCACCGTCAAGTGGAGAATATCAGACAGAAATCACTACCCAGACACCGCGTTCTTGTGAAGCTATGCAACAGACTTTAGGCGATGCAGTGCGTAGCTTCATCTTCCTGCTAATCTCCTGTCGCCCCTTGCCTGCGCCCATGTTATTATTTATAACAGGCTTATTGTCAAGCTCAAGATTCTAAATTTATGGCTCTACACGTTTTTAGGAAACCCTTTGAAACGCCTTAGATACTAAAAAACTACATGGACACGAACACAAGTGTTTAGCGCTGAACGAAGGTAACTATTTCGAAGAGTTGCAATTTAAATGAGAAGATTTGACCACCAAGAAACAAAACTCCTGGTCGTCTAGCAGGTCATCGAGGCGCTGGCTAGGAAGGAACCTCGTGAGCCGGCAACGGTGAGCGAGGATCCTCGCAGAGCATCCGCCAAGACGACGACGTAGGCCACGTCCGAAGCCTGCGTGCGCGCTTTACTGCTGGCACAATAGACGTTTATCTAATTTAATCAAAATCCTTGTTTGGTTGTTAACGAGTACGTTAGATTGAGATGAGCCATTATATTTCCGAAGAGTATACGTTCCAAAAGTTTGCCGCATATACATCTCAAAGAAATTAGTCTGCAGTTATTAGGCTACGTATTATCCGCAGATTTGAAGTTTAAAATTACGCGGGAAGATTTCATTTCCAATCCTCTGGCAGATAACGTGTACCTAACCATTGTGGAAAATGTATGCAATAAAGCAAGCTGAGAAGTTGCATATTATATTTAACTTCTTAGCGCTAATTCCGTCAGGGTCGGTGCTGGTTTTAAGTGCCACACGATCAATTTGCAAAGCAACAAAATGTGCAATGATTGTGATAAGACAGAATTGATGAGAGATAATTCACTGCGGCAAGTTTAGGGTGCTATGAATCGATCGCTCGACAGTGTGCCCTTCAGACAAAAATGATTACGTTTTTTAGCGCGGCCGGCTAAGCTCCAGGCGTTCCTATCCCGTGCACAGAGGGCTAGCACTGGGTCGCCTTTCTTAGGATTAACATTGTTCCAGAACTTTTCACGTAGTACTTTTTTGTCATGTTGGGGAGTGTGTATATATAATACATATGTCTTTTTTCAATTTTTATGTTTGTTTGGAAACTTTCTCCCAGTTCTGCCAACCATCCGACGTGTTTTTTCTTGACGCTTTATTGCACAAGTCTGTTTGCCTATTAATCCAGCATTTGATATCGTTGTTGAACCATAAACCGAAGTGCTCTTTCACTTGTTGTAATTATCGGTAAACGCAGCCGTTCTATTTTTTGTTTTTTTCTAAATTAGCACCCTTTTTTTCTGTACGGCAATGAGAAAAGTTGGGTATAAGTTCATCATTAGGAGTCTGTAGAAATCTACCAAGCCGCGCACTTGCCTAGTTGAATATACGTATTCGAACGTCGGTTTCGATGGCACGTGGCCGCAGTATAGGGCTGTGAACGGCTGCAAGATGACTTTTCTATTATCTGATCGTAAGTACTGTGGGGATTACTGGTAAATATATAGTCTGAAATCTCGTTGCCACATTTGGGTTTCTGCACAATCCGTTGTAGATTACGGTAATCAGAAAGACCCAAAACGCTAAGATTTTTTATGGCGATTTGCTTTAGAAGAGACAGATATGAGAGACCAGTTGATACAAGGATATTTCAGTTGCCGCCAAGTTATAAAAAGAAATTACAAATCTTAGGTAGGATGGAATTAGTTGCGTGTTGAAGGAGCTCTACGAAATACTACCGGCTATTAGGCGGTCGGTAACGGGAAACAGTGATGCAGTGATTGTGATCAAAATATAATAACACCTAGAAAATGTCAACGAAGGAATGTAAAAAAAAGGATGGGGGATCATAGTTTGACGGCAATAATTAGGCCGCCACCTGGGAAACCTGTTCAATCTTTACGAAGCCGAAAGAACGATGGTGGAAACAACAGTCCGCTGTACATTCAGTCCTCGGACTGCCACGACTGGGTACCTACGGCGATGCCGGCAGAACATGGTACACGAGGGCGGTTATTGCATCACGCGTTCTTTAAGTTCTGGACAAATAAATGATATAGTGAAATTGATTTGGTACAGTAAGGGATGTAGCGATGTGTTCGCTAGGGTAATTGAGGAAAATTTTCCGTTTTGTTCACACCACGACAACGGAGTCATTTTACAAGTTGTAACAGAATGTGGCATAGTGCATCTGAAACTTTCCAAAATGTACAATACCTTTTAATTACCATTTGCATTGAGGCTTCGCATAGTCGCCTATTTTCTCCCTGGCACGTTAAACGTTCGGTTAGAAATATTGCTCCAGTCATATCCGGAGCTCCTGGAAGTCCTCAGCCTTCCGGAAGCTCGAAAAAGCTTCTGGCTTTAGCTTGAACTTGCAAAAGTTTTTTCATAGGGCGATCAAAGTCAGGTCAAGGTTTTTCTAATAAATGAGGTCGTTCTATCTCACCAGCCTCAATTGAAGGTGTTACAAGAAAAGTTAACTTACTATTTTTTTCGGCAATGAGTGTTTGCTTCCGGGATAGTTAGTACATACATTTGTGTAAAACACTGCTCTAAATTTACATTGACGAAGACGAAACATGGCGGAAGGATACGCTTCCATAAGTGTGCGTCTTGTGTTCCGCCATCATTCGTCTTCCTCAGTGTCAATTTAGCGCAGCGTTTTACAAGTAAGGAAATAATCGTACTAGCGAACACTAAACAGAGACAAAGGTAAAAGAGGCGACGAAACACGACGAAGTTTTAGCGTGTGTTTCATCGCCTCTTTAACTTTTGTCTCTATTTAGTGTTCGCTAGTACGATGATTTCCTTAGTCAGTAACCAACTCGCCCAACGTACCGCCTTAGTTTTACAAGTAATGATTTTTCGGAATTACAAAACCTTCGTGGTCATCCGGAAGACGTTTGATTATCAGGTTGTTTCACTTCATTTGATTCCATATACTTAATACGCCTTACACCAGTCCTTCATTCGTCTTGCAGGCACTTTTCTTGACTTACTAAACAGCGTCGAGTGCAGTTTCAACGTTTCATGAAAGCTCTTATACGTTCTGCGGGTTTTGTTTCTGTGCTTGTTAGTTGGGAGTCAATGCATTTGATCTGCTATTTGATTGAATCTAAACTGGACGTGTTTCAATCATGACCCTTCTTTAGCACAGTGAGCACATCCTCAATATCAGGCCCCCGATTTCCTTCCACGCTGCCAGCGCAGTGCAAGAGCAATTCGAGACCCATGGACAGCAGGAAGGTCCGAACCCTGTGGCTGAGTTCACGGATAAGCTTTCATCCGACAGGGAAACGATTGACACAAAAATACCGAGCCATCTTCACTAACGTGAAGACTGATCAGGCGCGACGCATTAGGTGTATCAGCATATTCGACGATTGTAAGTCTCTCCTGCCACACGTCGCGATCTGATTGTTGAGGCTGTGGCACCATTTCTTTAGTTGAATGGGACTTAAGCAAACAAACAGGAGACAGACCGGTGTAAGTCGTCTTCTTGATTCACAACGCAGCATGCTAAGTACGCTGTATAGGAGAATACCTGCCGCTTGATACCAATGTTGAGACGGAATTTAACAAATATTTGTCATATATCAATAACGCCCCAATTTTTCCGGTTTTTTTGTCAATTAGTTTAAATCATGTTAGTTTACTTGTAATGGTTTTATCCACGATACGCTTGATATGTAACACTGCTTGACTACTCGGTTAATGTGAGGACAGGAGACGATAACATTCAGAGCCCCTAAGGAGCTTCGTCACCGAACCATTTAGGCATTCCGCCTGTATTGAATATTTCACAGCGGACACAATCACTACACACATCAATGCCCATGCTCAAGAACAAAGTTTTGAAGACCAAATAAGGTTCTGTAGAGAAAACAGCAATAGGCATATTGCCTATTGCTGTTGCAATAGGCAACATGCCTATTCCTTTGCAATAGGCAAAGGAATAGGCATCTGCCACATGTGGACAAAAATCCCGGTTGTCCTCCTTTTTACACTGGTTTATAGGTCTTGAAGGCGACCACCCGCAGTGGCTCAGTGGCTTAGGCGGTGCGCTACTAAGGACGAGGTCGCGGGTTCGATTACCGGCCGCGGCGGCCGCTTTTCTGATGGAGGCGAAAAGCAAAAACACCCATGTGTTCGACATTTAGGCGCACGTTAAAGATCCCCAGGTGGTCAAAATATCCACAGCCGTCCACTACGGCGCGCGTCATCGTCTGTTTTGCGTCGGCGCGTTAAATACTACAAAAAATCAAATCAAGTCTTGAATGCGATGTCGTAGCTGACGTGACGAGGTTGGTCAGCGTCACGCAGGTGGAATGTTGTTGCGTTGGTTTTGTTTTTCAGTCGTTGATAAGCAGCCATGCCACAGTCAGCACAAGACGAACCTCGCAATGCAAACTAGTTAAATGCAGCAATTGGGTATGTGACCGATGTGTTTTATTTGCCTGCTGTGTAAATTTTTGGAAGCTAAGCCTATTTTCACGCTTGCTGCACAGGTTACTAAAACATCGCTCGGCCGCGCAATTCACCGTGAATTAACGCAACTTTGGCAGTGCAATGTGAGCGTACTGCAATAACAGGAGATATGATTGTGGGGTTTAACGCATCGAAGTTACATAGGGCGCGCAGAAAAAGCCCGAACTTGTTTTATGCCCAGTGGCTTTTCTCGGTGATTTTGATATCGACAACACATTTTTGTAGCAGTAACCGTCGCTTTAAACTGTCCAGGAATATGAGCCAGGACCCGGAGTTCTTGCGTACGCTGCGTGTGCTCCGTAAGACCTGGGCGCTCATTGAGGATACGCGATATTTACACGGCCGCTATTTCAGTACGCTGTTTTTACGCGCCATAAAGGTTCGTTTTTTATCTGCACAGGCTGCTAGCAAGTCCGCCTTTTGATGTGAAAACTATTGTGTTTTCTGACGATGATCAACACCCACGTGCATGTTAGCATTTGCAGATATTAGGATAGAGGGGAAATTATTTCGAAGATGTATATTTCATTTACGTTTCAGCCAAAGTGGAGCTTTTTGTTTATTTAACCTTCACTTGTTTTTGCCACACCCGCTAGGTCAATGTTTTATTCTACCATGCACCTGGAAGGGCTCTTGCCTTGTGACGATGACGGTACGAACACACACACGTGTATGAGTTGAAACTTGATAGTGTCAATTATTTTGACATTTTTGTAAAATAGAGCATGTTCCCGCCCACTATATTTGTGCAAAACTATTTCTTTCGATTTCAGGTGGAGCAGTTTGTCGGAGCTAAACGCCACTTGTAAAATGCGGACTGGACAAATACGATTCACAAATACGCTTCACAGTGTGACCAAATTTTTTCATGGTTGCTGGAGCTAAATAATAGGAATGCCTGGAGCTGAATATTAGACTTTTTTTTCAGCAGAAGGTAACAGACGAGTACAAAAGGAGGATTTAAGGGGCATTTTTGTGGGAGACGAGTTGCGAAGAATAAGGGCGAACAATGGGCTCGACTCGCACTTCACCAGCGTGGTTGAAGATTATTGGGAGAGGCTTTCGTCCTGCATTGGACCCAACCGGGATAATGACGATGATGATGATGACGATGAAATTAATTGTTATATCGTCTTCTGCTAACGTTTAAAGTAAGTACCCTTTTTTGTATTATGTAATATACATCCCGGTCCACGTAGGCGTTGCAAGGAAGAAACCGATTTTATTGCTACGCACGGTTTATGTACGTCATTTGCATCAACCACCTTCCAAAGGACAATTCTTCAAGCATTCGATTATTAGCGGACGACTGTGTCATTTGTCACCTTATTCTTAACGACACCGACAACCTGGCGTTCTAGCAACCTATTAGCAAAAATGACTCATTCTTGAGAAAGTTTACAATACATCTTCAATGTCATTCCGCAGGCGTTATTCTTGTTCCACATATAAATATCACTTATTCGGCTGCGCTTTTCATTGTGTCTCGTCTACCAAATATGTCTCCCTATTCATCGTGACTTTACGTGGTCCACCCACATAGTCCCCATCACTAAGGATGCAAACCCCGTGTGGGGTACCTACGACGTTACTTGAACCTTGCTCGATCACCTTCAAACTATTAACATATAAAACGCTCGTTAGCCCTAATCTGGAGTCCACATCCACATTGTTGAACCTAACGCAAGCTAACGTGCGCAGAATCCTAGAATCTGTTCCGGGCCATGCAGACGGGTTAATTTTATTGAACTATATCTACCACACAAGCGTAACCCACCTGAAATCAAAAGCTTAATTACCCCGTTTTAAAATACGACGTGCAGAAGCAACACTGCCTTATCACAACAGATGATAATGCGGCAGCATCTTGATACAAACCACTCACCACCCATTCAATCGCATGAAGCACTCAAAAAAAGTTTACTCACCTGATGCATGCAGGACTGCCAATCTTCATTTATTTTTCGTGCCGACGGCCATTGAATGAAATGGGTATCCTGAAAGCGTCGTGTTTCACAAAAATCCGGTGCAGTTAAAAGCTGCAGACGAAAAACGTTTCCACTAAATATTTCTTGTGGTATGTATGCGATTATTTACACTGGTTTTATGTTTTTTCTTTATTTGCACTGTGTGCCATATCCGAACAAAGAGTACGTGACGCCCTTTGTATTCTTGCTTGCTTGTTTTTGCTTTGTTTAGTGTTTTTGTCCTTCACCACACCTCATGTAAAACCCCACCCATTGGGGTCTTTGACGTATCTGTACATAGTGAGAGAATTGATTACCACACTCCCAACAATAAAGGATTTTGTATAATAATTCCAGAACTTCCTCTTCATCGGCACCAGTCCATGCGGCAGTGTTTCTTCATGAGCTATGCACATGATCAACACCATCATGTGTTTGGGGTTCTGCAATAAAAGCCGTTCCTGGGACTCTGTCCCAAATAGTAAATTGCGGTCCGCGAGCTGGATTAACTGAGGGAAGGTGTCGATAAAAAGGGACAATAACAGTTGCCCCTTGATAGTGTGGCGTCATCAGAGTGCCTTATCTTTGTTCACCCTATAGTGAAAAATGGTGTGGGAAATTGGCGACCTGAAACCTTTCTACGACATCCTCTAATGCTATGAGAAATGCTCTGCTCGAATGATCCAGCAATGCGAAATGTTTTATTTTGCTTTAGGTGTCAGCACAAACCGAAAAACTGGAATGTTATTGATATATAATTTGTTCGCGAGCAAAGAAGCCCCTTAGCCGAATAAATCAGTCTTGTTGTTTTTCATTGCACTGCCTTTTACAATGAGAGTTCATGCCTGTATTAAAGGATTTGTGACAAATGAACTACTTGAAAGGGAAAACTGGACAGTGTACAATTACGTGGTGCATTTGGGAAACCGGCTCAAAGTCATTTGCCCAGCAGCATACAAGAAAACCAGAGCGAGCAAAACCAATCCAAAAGTTGTAGCATAACTAAAATTGGGTGTTGTCATCATCATGTTCTAAAGGAATACTTACTTGTTGACCCTATTAGACTATTTGGCGACCTTTCAATTCAAAGTACCTTTGTTACAGAAGACCACAAGACCGATGTCGACTGCTTATATTTGTGAAGGACATGTCGCATTTGTCATTCCAACCTTCTCCAACACTGCGAAGGGCATAGAAGCAACTTTCTGCCATTTCGTCGAGAGGCGAAATCGTTTACTTGGAGGTTTTGTAAACTCAGGGCAGGTCAGTGCTGTATTCACTAGGCAGTGCAGGCTCGGCAAAAGAAAGGTCCGTACTTCGTCGGTGGCTTTACACATTGATTTTTAGTGAACCTCTTCAGCACGTTTTCTGACAGTTCCTAACATCGGTCACAGCGAACAAATTTTCAGCAGTATCCGGTTGAAGTAAAAAATTAAGTGAGTCAAACATCTCGCAGGGATATTCCCAACAAACCAGCAGGCAGAAACTGAAGCGCTGAGGAAGCTTCCAATTCAATACTTGAGAAGTATGCTTCTGTGAACAAGTAGCAGTACACGTCCGATTTTATTCAGAGAAGCATCATGCCCGCCTAATTTTGCTCTACATGAACCACCAAGAACTAAAATGGTTGGGATGATGACTCTACACCCAAGCTTTGTGCACAAATTATATTTGGTCGCTCCTGTCAGACATGACAGTTCGGATCCGTGATTTCAACAATGGCAATCCGCAAATATCCACAAACTGAAGGTATACCGACAGAAGACATTTTTCGCTCGCAGAGGCCTATAGAAATTTCCAGATGTTCCTTGCAGCTCTAGATCTACCCATTACTTTTAACTCTGATGAGTGAAAAAGCGCTAGACTGAGATAAAAATTTATTTCGTGATTTCAACAACGCTCTAATTGTCACAGATGCTTGAGAGCACCAACTGGTCACTCCGCGCAATGTTTTATCCTTAACTTTAGCCGAAACGAAGAAACACAGCTATGATCAGTTTGCGTTTTTACTTAAGGTTAAAAAATTGTCACGAGCCTTCGAGATGCTATGTGTCAGGCCGTGGAGAATATCCGACAAGCCTGCAGTCACAATACAAAAGCAAATACAATATTTTTAGGGCTGACATGTAACTACAAGCACTTTATTTCTAAATATAATCAGGCATCACATCATCTGTCGGAGCTTATCAAAAGTGACGCCGCACTCCGGCAAGGGACAAGGCCGGGCACTAACAAAGAATTTCAGGAACTTACAAACAAACTGGCTGTGAAGGCCACATTCCTACAAAACAGTACCTGACTCCATTCCAACGTTTTTGTGCGGCTTGAGCACCGTACGTGCGGACGAAAATGATTGGCGGCTGCGGTCATTTTTCTGAACAAGTCCTAATTCCAGCGAAATAGCGTTATTTACGGCACAGCATAAACACTTGGTCTATCAAGGGCTCTCATAACATAGATGCTTGCATTGTAAGAACGACTATGAAATTGCATCTCCCACATCATAAAATGCACGAACATTTTATTTAGGCATGCCTAATAATCGTTGGCTGCAGTTGCACCACCGAGTCAAAACCCCAACAAAAATCATTTCGCAAAAATGGGGCGACACGAACGAAGTGAAAATGGAGACGTCTTCAATTCGTTCGTGTATCTCCCATTTTGGGCAATTATTTTTAGTAAGGGAGTACCAACATGCCCAGGGCACTATTCCAATTTGATCCGATAGTTCCAAGCAGCTTGACCGCAGTGTGGAGAGCAGACCGCGCTATTTCGGCCAAAAGAATAAGTCCCTGGGGCTGCCCCCGCCTACTTTTTTTGACAAGCGATGTATAGCTACCTTGCAACCCCGCGGCGGCTGATGTACAGTCGCCAGCAAACGTTTGCGGGATGTGCAGCGCGTGTCCCAGCGGCGCAAGACTGCATTGCTGCGCCATTTGCAGCCAGTGAGTGCCGATTCGACGCTCGTGGTACTGGCGTGCTAGGCGCGCTTTGTGCCTGCCTGTCCTTTATTTGTTCCCAGGCATCTCTGATCACTGGCTTGCCCGTGACATGCTTTCGATACTCGCAGCAGCCGCGGAGGCGCCGCGTGACCATCGCCGTTGTTCTGCTATCACTTTTGCTACAAAACATGTTGCCCGCGGCCGGCGTTTGCGCGGGGGCAACATTGAATTAATGTTTGACTACAAGTGATGCAATTGTCGATGACTAAATTTATTTCACAGGAGCTATTATGGCTTCTTGTCGGAAACAGCGTCCATCGATTGGGGTGCATAAAAACATTCGCGTCGCCAAATTTAACCTTGCGGCAAAGCAGACTTTCCCGTGAATGATCTATCATTCAGTTTAATGAAGGTATTATGTAAAATTATCACACTTAAGCAGACTTCCAATGACGTTAGCCTTAGGCTGAATCACACTTACTTGCCATAGTTAGTTTATAGGGAAGCAGTAAACGATACGCCATTTCCGTGAGCTGTCATTACAAGACAGTCTAAGCAGAAGGCGTGGTTAGAGAAAACGTCTGTAACTCTTCTTTTCTCGGAACTAATCCAATACAAAGTCTGTTATAATTGGCCGCTGAAACGACTGCAACGTATTGCGACCTAGTTTCAGCCCCGTGCTCGTCCTATAGAATAAAGTATTAGTCTGTATTACTACCAATCTGCTGAATAACTAGGAAGTAGGCGCAACTCCTACACACAACCTGCTTCTTTCGTGACTGTATTCGATTCCGTCCAGCTCGTCTTGTCATCCTTCATCACCGACTGAAAGTTCTCTGAATTTTTTCCACTTCTTTTCAACTGAACATAGGTGTGTGCCCCGCCTCAACAACCGGTGCATCTCGTGGTCCTCGTAGGAAAACCTTTGCGGCCAAACTGGATTATTTTCTCTGCACTCAACATCTCTGGGTTTCTGTTCTATTATGGCGGAGGCCCGTAAAAGTTCTCCGAAATCATCTGAGACTGTAATTTTTGCCACTTTCTCTCACCTACTATTGACGTTCGGCCATCAGAAGAATGCGACCGCCACCACTGTAATTTATTGTGCCATCGTGCTTACCTTTTGAACGCAGCATGTACAGGCCATTGGGGGTTGTGAGGATTGGCCATCATTTTTGGCAAAAGTGGATCACGCGCTGGCGCACGAAGTTGTGAAGGAGGAAGAAAAGGGCTGGGGGTGGAACACGGTTCCGGCTGCCGCGGAGACGCGGAGCTGACGAGCGGGCAAGCAACGGGGTGGACCCGCAGTTCCTGTGACCCCATGCGAGTTCGAGTAGTTCGAGGCGTGTGAGTCGGGGGCCACCAACGCGTGTGGGACCCGCAGACGACCAGGGCGGGATCTTGAGACTGGCCGAGGCTCAGGATCCCAGCCCAGGGCGGAATCACTGCTGCACCCGCCACGTAGGACGTGGTGCATCTTCTGCCGTCTCGCTCGGGCAGAGCTGGCGAGAGTCGGCCAGCGCTCGACCGCGACCGGGACTGGCGGTGAACCGTCATCGACTTCGCCGAACATCGACCGTCGAGGAGTCTGTGAGAACGTTTCCCCCCCTGTATTGAACGCTGGTTAGGGGTATTGGACTCGTGTTTTTTTGCTGTTGTGCTACGCAATGATACCGCTTTTACGCTGTGTCGCTTTCTGGTGGCACTTTAATATAGTTTATTCCCTCTTGCCCTCTCGAGTACCATTCGTACGCGTCGTACACCCACAAGGACTAACGAGTCCATCACAATCTAGCGTCCGCGACAGGACTTTGCTCTTAATTCTTAAAGAGCCTCGCCTTGTTACCGTGTGTGTGACGGACAAAAATGGAGCTCCAGAAGTTGGTAAGCCTAGAGGAGAAATTTGGCCTTTTCGGTACTTAGTTGAAAGAATTTGTTGACAGAGAGCGTGCCAGACTCAGGAAAGAACGCGCAGCGGAACGGGAAGCGAATCGCAAAGCGGCAGCTCGCTTAGAAACAGCGGGCGGTTATTGAACTCCAGTTACAAGTACGACGGCAGCAGCCGAACGCTAGCGCAGAGTCAGGCACGTCTGCAGCTAAAAGCGTCGCCCATGGGTACGACAGCCCCCACTAGCTGATCCCGACATTCAATAAAGAGTGCGATGAACTTCACGCTTACATTCAGTGATTTGAACGTGTGGAAACGAGCCAGAATTGGCCGCAGGGCAAGTGGGCGTTTTCATTGAACCTGTGTCTCACTGGTGAAGCTTTGAGTGTCGTCGGACGCATGGCTGCAGATGAAGCGCTGAAATATGCTAAGCTGAAGCAGACCCTGCTTCAGCGATTGTGCTATACTGAAGAGGGGTACCGCACCAAGTTTCGTGGAGCCAAACCAGAGAACTCTGAGACAGGCCGCCAATTTGCTGGTCGATTGTTAGGCTATTTTGATAACAGGCAGGAACTGGCTAAGACCAGCAGAACCTACGAAGCTTTCCCTGACAGAATGGTCTCGGAGCAGTTTTGCAGCAAGTGTCACAATCAGCTGGCCATTTTCTTGAAGGAAAGGGGCTGTCAAACGTTAGACGAGTTAGCCGAGAATGCTGACAACAACCTCGAGGCCCAATGTCTTACAAACCTAGGGAAACGCCGAGAGGAGAAAGAGTTTGGCAAGCCGCCAGTGCCTCCAAGAATACTTCACCTGCAGGATGTCGAAAGAACGCCGCACTGCTTCCTTTGCAACAAGCGAGGGCACAAGCAAGCCGACTGTTGGTCCAAGACCAGGGCTTCCACTAGACAAATAACTGTTTCCTGTTTAAGGTGCCGCAAAACACGTCACAAAGCGGAAACATGCCCTAACGTAGACGCTGCGAACAAAGCATCATGTTCGCTGAGCCGTGCAACGCAGTGTCGCGATGGTAATGAGGACACGATGTCAACCCTTTATGAACAAAAGAACGTGGCCCCCAGCCACGAAACTGCCCAGGTTTCCAATGACCGAATGCCTACTGCTAACAGCTGGCTGGAAGGAAGGCGAGTAACCGTGTTACGCGACACCTGCTGTAACACTAATTGTGAACCGCTCTATGGTTCCCGAATCCTAGCTTACAGGAGGAATGAGCACTGTGCACGTTCTTGACCGCACTGCACACCAAAAACAGCGCTCAAGACGGGACAGAACAGCGCTGTGTGTGTAGCCTCCTTCTTTCTGTCCCGTCTTGAGCGCTGTTTTAAATGCAGAGCATTTCAGTAACTCACAATGTCACCCGCGTTGGCGTCCGTAGTCCGCACCGCACCCCTCCCTATTATATAAAAAAAAGAAATACTATCCGGCGCCAGGTTTCGATCCCTCGACCCTGCGGGCGGAACGCCATGTACAAGGTACTCTAACTACTGCGCCACAAATCCGACACACAATGCGAGGCTATGAACGCACCTTATATTGTTGACTCATTCAAATTACTGCTGACGAGCGCTCTCTCGTCAGCAGTTGCCACAAGTGCAACAACATTAACGTAACGCAAACTACTTAACGTCGTGCGCCCCCGGAAATGCTCTGCATTTGATCGTGCCCCTTGCGAGCGGGATGTTTCAATGCGTCTTCCTACTGGCCAGTGCACTCCTCGCCATCTGTTGGATGTTGTGCGAACCCTTTGCGGCTGATGGCGCGCGATTTGAAACGACATTTGCATATGATCAAACTGAAAGGCTCTCCAAGAAAAACAAATACCAGGGCCAGAGTTTCTGCAGTGGATGTAGTATTTGTTGTGTGAAGTATGAACCAACAGGCCCAAACACTTCCATTGCTTATGACCGCACTGCTCTGTGCCTACCTTAAGCCGAAGTGTATGTTGACTGCCCATTCTTCATAGGCCATGTGACAGCGACCTGCATGGAGAACCCTCTTTACGAGGTGATTTTGGGAAATGTCGCTGGCGTTCGTGACGCCGCAGCGCCGGACGTAACTGGAGGGGTCAGCAACACACTTCCATCTCTCCGAAAGAACATCCCTATTCCAAGCGGAAGTCGAAGTTCAACAAGGTCAACGGCAGTTCACGTAAGCCAAGCCAATTTGCGTCACCAACGTACGTCAAGGAGGCGGAGGAATGTGCAAGTGCAGCGAAACGCGTGGACCAGCTACCTGGAGCTGCCATCAGCCCACTGAACATAAGCCCAACGGAGCTCGCTTCGATGCAGAAAGAAGCCCACACGCTTCAGTCCTGTTTCGACTCGGTTGGCTGGAACATTTCTGTGAAGACAGCAGAAACGGTCTTCGTCATCGTGCACGGAATTGTTTTCCGCCGATGTTGACTCCCACCGAAGAAAGAGATGAAACAACTAGTCGTTCCTAGCGGTGTCTGTCACTTCGTTCTAAAAATGGCCCTTGAAGGGATTCTTTCCGGCCACCAAGGCATCAAAATGACAACAGATAGGGTGCTCGAGGAGTTTTATTGGCCAGACGTGCGATCCGATACCACGCGCATTGTAAGATCCTGTGATGTGTGCCAAAGAACCGTACCGAAACATCTGGTGGGGCGCGTACCTCTTGGAAGTATGCCAGCCATCGAGACCCCGTTACAGCGAGTAGCGATTGATATTATCGGTCCTCTCTCCCACACCTCCCAGAAGGAGAATCGGTACGTCCTCACAATTGTAGCTTTGCAACACGTTGTCCAGATGCATTTGCTCTACCGTGTATTGAGACGGCGTAGGTGGCCGAAGGGTTGATGGAAATATTTTCCCGCGTTGGTTTTCCAGGAGAAATTGTTAGCGACCGAGGAAAGTCATATACATCAGGCCTGATGAAGGAGCTGAGCAGGCTCCTCTCATTTGCACAGTTGCCCACGACACCATATCATCCCATGGCTAACGGGCATGTCGAGCGGTTCAACGGCACGCTGAAGCAAATGGTTCGCCGAATGTGCCGGGACAGCCGTAAAAACTGGGATAGGTACCTGGCGCCGCTACTATTCGCTTACCGCGAAGTGCCTCAAGCCAGCCTCGGTTTCTCACGCTTTGACATGATCTATGGCCGCTACGTCAGGGGTCCTATGGACATTTTGAAGGAGTTATGCACAGGGGCAGGGATCGATCAGGAAACGAAGACATCGTACTGTTACATGGTCGATCTGAGAAGGCGCCTGGAAGACACCTGTCGCACTGCACACGAACAGCTTAGCAAAGCTAAGGTAGTGCAGAAACGCTATTACGACAGAAGGGCGAAAATGCGCCAACTCAGCCCTGGAGACCAAGTATTGGTTCTTCTCCCGTCCGACACGAACAAGCTCATCCTGACATGCAGGAGGCCCTTCACTGTGCTGGAAAGAAAAAATGATGTCTACTACGTCATTGACCTGGGCGCGCGAACCACCTTGTTCCACATAAACATATTGAAAAAGTATGAACCCCGAATTCCGGCTAAACAAACACGTCGACAAGCTTCTATAGCACTCCAAACAAAGGATGCGGAATGGCAACAGCCTTATGGACCCTTTTTTCCCGAAAGTATGTCGTGAACCGACGAAGCTTTTGTCCTTCGAACTGGCCCTTTTACTGCACCAATCGGCAGGGTACTCCTGCAGTGGAAGAAAGGAATTGCTCGTCTCGTTGCATATGCCAGCACACGCCGGTCACCGCATGAGACTGTCTGCTCAACGTTGGTTAATATTCTAGTGGCGTGTACTGCCCTTAACTTTGTTTTTCCCCAACACCACCATAGTGCATTTTTTTGCTGTGGTCAGAGTGATGTGTGATTTTTGCTTGGAGTTTATCTTTGCCTTTGCTACATCCAAGGGCGTGTGTTTTTGTACCCGTTACTTTGAACATCGAGCTCGCGTGTCCGCCCGCGTTGGGAAAGACATTGAACGCTCCGCATCAAGGCCCACGGACAACCTCCGAACAGCCTGAGCAGGTCGTTTGAGCGCAACAACCTCTTGCAGTGGGGAGTGATGAGTGAGGATTGGCCATCATTGTTGGAAAAAGTGGACCACGCGCTGGCGCACGAAGACGTGAAGGAGGAAGAAAAGGGCTGGAGGTGGAACACGGTTCTGGCGGCAGCGGAGACTCAGAGCTGACGAGCGGGCAAGCACCGGGGCAGGCCCGCTGTTCCTGTGACCCTGTCCGAGTTCGAGTAGTTTGAGGCGTGTGAGTCGGGGCCCGCCAACACGTGTGGGACCCGCAGACGACCGGGGTGTGATCTTGAGACTGGCCGAGGCTCAGGATCCCGGCCCAGGGTGGAACCGCCGCTGCACCCGGCACGTAGGACGTAGTGCATCTTCTGCCGTCTCGCTCGGGCAGAGCTGGCGAGAGTCGGCCAGCGCTCGACCGCGACCGGGACTGGCGGTGAACCGTCACCGACTTCGCGAACATCGACCGTCGATGCGTCTGTGAGAACGTTTTCTCCACCTCTATTGAACGCTGGTTATGGGCATAGGACTCGTGTTTTTTTCGGCTGTTGTGCTTCACAATGATGCCGGTTTTCCGCTGTCTCGCTTTCTGGTGGCGCTTTTATTATAGTTTATTCCCTCTTGCCTCCTCAAGTACCATTCGCACGCGTCGTACACCCACAAGGCCAAACGAGTCCATCACAGGCGTCAATTACGGCGTCAACCGTGAGATCACGCAATCAAGAATGAGTTTGTCGGTGAAGAATTACGAAGGCAATTGCAGATGTAAACAAGAAGCAAACAACAGAAGAAGAAAAACTTATTTTTATAATTTGCTCTTTGCTCAAACAAATGTCTTAGGCTGACAACCTTATGTGTAAATTATTAACCGCCGAAGGTGCCCTCAGCAGAGATCACTTCGGGTATTTTCCGCGGCGTGGAATTGTACAGAGCCGTCATAGCTACAGGCTTTGATCTCAGTGCAGTACAAACGGCGGCAGCGAGCTACGTGTTTCGTCGTACCAGTGATAGCAGAACAACGGCGATGGTCACGTGGCACCACAGTGGCTGCCGTGAATATCGAGGGCATATCACGGGCAACCGAGGGATCAGAGATGCCCAGTAACAAACGAAGGAGAGGCATACGCCGAGCGCGCCTAGCATGCCAGTTCCTTGAGCCTGGACCCGGCGCTCGCTGGCTGCAGATGGCGCAGCAACGCAGCTTTGTGCCGCTCTGCCACGCGTTGCACTACCCGCAAACATTTGCTGGCGACTGTGGGTTTTCGACTCGGCAATAGGACTCGAATAAACAGCTCAAGGGAGTCGTACAAATCGTATGAAAGCTCGCTCTGTAGGACCATCGGAGCCTCCCCCCCTCCTTCCCCCCCCCCGTGATTGGTGATTTCACCAATACTATTCAACTTCACCGTGATCAAACTCGCTAAGAAATAGCAAACGCATAGAATTGTTACACCAAAGTATTTACGCCAACGATGTCAGTTTGTAGACTGTATTGGCAGGATTGGATAATTGCCAGATCTCCTTCAAATGGCTGTGGACGCTGTTGAGGAGCACGCCAAAACACTCGCCCTTTCCTGTCGCAAGGAGACATGGACACAATTGTCTTACGCGCCACCAAGAAGAGGCCAGAACACCAAGGACACCCCAGAATTGCAGTATAATGCTGCGGGTAGGTGACACTACCATCACCGCGATGGCCCATATACGTACCCCCTGCCTGCACCTCTAAACCCAAAGACACAACTGCAACACTACACATGTCCTAGAGGAAGCAACCCACCAGATAACGACCCTTATTGTATGGATAGCCAACAAGCATAAGGGCAGGAAGGGCAAGGCACCTCTGAAGCTTATCTATGCCTTCGTAAATACGTGAATCACAAAGATAGCCTTCGTCTTATCTATTAGGCAGATAGACGGGCACAAAACGAGTGATGTCGTCAAGACGTTGGACAAGCAGGCTCAGAGAATCTCGATATGCACCTCTGATGATAAATGTAAGGTAGTGGGCATGCGCACCATCCCCGAAAACCTCACCGAGGCGCATTGCATTACACACCTCGAACGCCTCTCAAAGACGCCCATCGGCAGACAAATATTCGAATGCGTCCCGGTCAAGGATTGCGTGCTCGAAGAGTGCCATTTCAAAAAAGAGTCATCCATTCCAGCCATAACAAGCAACGTCATCACTATTCTGTCTCCATAACTACATTCACCTATGCTACCACCATAAACAAATAGAAATGTGAGGCGTAGCACGACAAAAAGAGCTCCAAAAAGAGCCTAAAATGGTGAAAACGGACACAGACTGTTACAAGCATACAGTGCTCTGGTCTTATGATTCACCTCCAGTCAGGGAAGATTCTCACCACCTGTTTTATCCGAACACGACACCCCGAAGAAGGCGAACAATTGGCCCTACCATTCCGCCCACCCACAACACAAGCGACAAAAATTTCCCAGCGTCTCACAGCCCGCCATGCGCAACTTCACAGGGGTGCGAATCTCCAGCACGGCAAGGCAAAAATTACGACACTGGACACGCAATAATATGGACCCGCCTGTGAAGGGCAATTGACGGGGCAACGAGAATGCTCGAGCTGTCACCTGCGGAGAGCCGTCGAACCCGCCTTTCACACTACCGGCCCTACGGATCGCCTCTGCACCTACCGAGACGTGCTCAATCACTTCAGGGATGAAATAAGGAAATACCCCGTAGCCGACTCCTAGCTGACCCAAAAATGTGAAGTAGCATGGAGACACCTCCAGACTACAAAATACCAAAACCCATGCATCTACAAGTGCTTTCGCTTTGATATATGTGATGGAAAATGTAAACACTGCCGAATGCTTGCCATTTTTATATAAATGCTCTAGGAATTCAACACTAAACAAACAAATGTATTCACTGACCCAATACTAATTACACCTGATAATACAAAGTTGGCCGAACTTCACACTTTTTGTTAAATTCAGGTTTTCGTTACATGGAGATTCCGGGTGAAGGCTTGCGTTTATAAGGCTGAAACGAAACCAAAACTTTAGATAGCAGTAAAGCTGAGCTCACCCTTAAAGATTTTATTTCCGTAAATAACTGCGTGATTTGCGCCTGCGGCTATCGCACAAATTTAGTCACTAAACGGAGCTCAAATAAGGGATAACTCGTTTCCCCGGGTCCACAACAGTAAATTATGTATCACTTTTGCCTATCGACACTTTTTCGGTCCTTGGTGGGTTTAAACCACCAAAGGTATGCTGAATGGGTGCCTCTTGGCGAAGTTGATGCTTATTTACGCACTCAAAGTTAGTTTATAGGAGGCTAGTTGGGATACTCTAACGGGCGGCGACGTTGTTCTTTTTCGCTGGTGAACACGCCACCTAAACTTGCGTGCTTGTCTTGAAAAGACAAAGTCTTTGCTTTTCTGTCAGCGGAAGTCATCACAGACGAAGACATCCCACCGATACCAGCGGGGACGCGCGACTAAGCGCCAAAAGCCATGCCCAATCTGTACTCTACGCTGCACTTACACGGGAGCACTTACATGGTAGTTTGCTAGAAAAAATGTCTCGAAATTAGTGCATTTATCCATTCAATTTTATAAAGAGTACAAAAAACAGTTATCAGCATAGCGAATTCAATAAGTCAATGTTAGTCGTTCCACGCCTTCATTACATAGAGGTGTCATACCCAATGGCTTGAATGGGTTGGCAATATGAATTTAAAACTCCGTTAAATCCAGAAATCTGTTACAAACAGGTTCGTTAAATCAAGGTTTAACTTTGCGGGCATCATAAACGCCAGCCGTGAGAAACCGCGCTTCTTAGCGACAACTCTGACATGCAGCTGTGGGACATCCCTAAAGCCGAGGACACCGTTTGGAGCCAAGGAAACACTGCTGTCATCTGAAACAGTATGGGTTTCAAAGCCAAGCTTTATTGCCCCTGCCCCCAAAGGTTCTTTCGCGAATGTTGGCGTTACCACAGAGAGAGAGAATAACTTTTTTTTAATTCACTTCGAAAGGAGGATGTACAACTTCTCCTCTTCCTCAGGTGGCGGCCAGGAGCCCGTGGGGCCGAGCGGCACACTCGGCCAGCTGGATCATTTTCTTCTGGATCTGAGGGTCCGTAATGAGCGGCGCAGTCACCGAACTCAGCGGTCTCGTTATGCCTAGCGATGATAGGATCTTTTGTCGGTCCTTATATTGTTCTACCGTTGTATTCGCGTCGTCTTTCCCTGAGTGTGGGGGATCAGCTTGTGCTATGTCATTTGACACCCTGTTATTGTCGGTTGGGCCCGAGCAGGCCCAGAGCATATGTGCGAGATCCGCCTTGGCTTCTTTACACCATTTACAATGTGCATCGTACATTCCGGGGTAGCACCGGTTGTACAACGCCGGATTTGGATACCTGTTCGCCTGAAGGAGTCGCCATGCCACCACCTGCCCCCTTTCTAGTATTTTGTCCGAGTGCGGGTATTTCAGCCGGGAGCTTCTGTAATGGACAAAAATTTCCCTATACGTTACAAATCGACCGCTCGCGGAACGCCAAGGGTTCGAGGGCAGATTGACTCCGGCGTCAGCCTGTCCGGTTCCCTCCGACCCAGTCGGCAACGAAGGCGCCTTTATTCTGCCGTCTCTGTGTGCACCGATACACGCCGACTCACAGACGCGAGCTCGGATTGTTAATCCTCGAGCTGCTTCGTGAGCGCGTTCGTTGCCCGGGAGGCCAGAGTGTGCCGGCGCCCGTAGCAAAGTAATAGGATTCTTGTTCAGTCTACTGATTGTGCTCTCCGATAGAGAGACGAGTACGTTTGTAGCCTCAAGCGACACGCGGCCTTGGGCGAAGTTCCTAATCGCCGATTTCGAGTAACTGACAATCACGACCCTGTCTATGCGAGCTGTGACAGCTGTGACATGCTGGAGCACTGGTGGTGGCCGCCTCGAAAGTGAGTTGCACCGGTGTGTCGTCCTCGAGATGCCCGTCGGCGACTGCAGCTCTGATTGCCAGGGCGATTGCCACCTCCTTCTTCACCTCGGGGCTCGTCGTCCAGACCGAGCCGTAAGCGACCAGGTTTCCCTCATGATCCGCCACCGCAGCAGCCATTGCATCGTATCTGCTCGGCGATCTTCGAGTGATTTGATAGTCCGCAACGGCCACGTAGTAAGTTCTGTTTACATTTGTCGTGCCCGCGTTGGGCTCGAGCTGCCTCTTAAGAGCTGACGCTCTGGCCGCTCTCCTCGCCCCGTGGCGTTACCACAAAACTTCCGGGAACATCTAAAAGAACTTGCTGGCACCGCCAGGAATCAAACCTGGAACGAATAGAGAAACGGAGCGAGAGCACGTTGTTTTACCGATTGAGGCACGAGCCGGCGCGTAGACGGGAAAGACAGATGGGCACTCACCGAGGACACCTTCTGGCTTACCTTCTGGGTTCTCGCTGAATGCCACATGATAGCACCACGCGACCTCTTGTGTCGCTGCACGCTCCGCCCACGGCACGTGTAGCGGCCGTGTGCGAGCCTTGCGCATGCACGCAAAGCAATAATTAACCTGAATGGGAGTTTTTTGGCTGAAATACGTCTTTTAAACTCCTCACTGCAGGCGGCCTGCTCCCACGTGTGGTAGTAGGATGGTGTAAAACCTGCCAGTTTACACCGGTGGCCACGGACGGTCGTAAATAGGCGCACTTAGCATGACTGTACCTCACCACAAAATGCCGTATCTAGCTGTGCCTACGTCGTTTTTCCTAATAGGACAATCAAAAACTCCAACGCCTCCTCCTTACCTTCTCCTCCTGCATCGCCCCTTTCTTCGGTACGCCTCCTTACAAAATGGCTGCCAGTTGGTGTCGTGGGCCGTGGGAGCTTTAGCGTCCCTGAAAATTTATTGTCGGTGTGAACTTGCGGCAGCACGAATGCATGTGAAGTGCTTCGCGACAACCGAAGCTTGTTGCGAACATACATTGTGGAACCAGCCTAGACTAAGCACGACGCACTGCAACGTCGCCTCCGATTCACCGACCTTTCAGCAGACGGACTACGCCTGCGAGCCGAAGCGAGGCCTAAATGCAGTGATGGCTAACCGAGAGGGGATCATTGCAAACAACGAGGATGTGCCTCTGCGAGGTTGTTGAAGGTAAGACTTCTTTTCAAATTAGGGCGTTCGGTGAAAACAATGTCACATTTTGACTTTAACGTAACAGAAAAAGCAAACTATTATGTGAGTGGCACAGAAGCACCTTTCCTGAATACTGTTTGCTTTATTCTTTGGTTTTTTGTCTGGCTACGGTTGAATTAAATAGCTAATCAGTTTGTGATCTCCAAATTGACTGTAAAAGTTGAACCCATAGCTCGCTCGTGGGCACTGAAGCAGTAGAATGTATCTGTCCTGAAGCTTAACACTATTACCATATTTAAAGCTTCCAACCAGTAACGAGATATTCGTAAGGCAATCCCTTTAAGTGCTGCTCCGGTCTTAAGAAAACGTATATTGACTGAATCATTGAGATACATTTCGGCACTAGGCAGGTTTCTCAACAAATTCGCAGCAATAATTCAATCGTAGACCACGGCATCACCCCAATGTGATAAAAATTCGAAGAACATTGTTTCGCTAGAAAACCTGTGTCACTTTCATTGTTTCATTTAATGGCAAAGGCCGGAGAAATAAATTTGATAAGGATTGCATCGGTTAGGGTAAAAATGCTGTTGTGACGAGTTCCACATGGAAGTGGTTGTTTTGGGAAGAAGTTTTAACATACGTCGATACGATTGGACTTCTCTCTATGGAATGGCGAAGATGGTGGTGGAATTTGCATTTACGTTAGTTTGCATTTAAGATAAGAAACGTTAGATCGTACTTATCGTGTCAAGAGATGCGAAGGACGAATACGGGTAATTATTCTTCTAACAAGTGCTGAGCAATGAGAACAGACAAAACAAAACATGGTAGCATCTCCCCTGCCCCACCCCACCCGCGCCGTGTCATATCCTTGTGGTATCAAACCGTTTGTACAGTCCTTGCAAACTGTTGCAGTAGTCGCCTGAAGAGATAACCCGAAGTTGAAAAAGAAACACGAAGATCTCGGCAGTTCCTGTACTGAGCTGAAGAACCAAGCGGAACTGTTTTTAAGTGAGGTATTAGGTATCAAGCTTAGGTATGCAGTGTTTGCTAAGTTTGCAAGAAAGCTTTTCTTATGCAGAAAATGCTTTTCTCTAACCTCAGGTGCCCACAGAGGTGCCACGGTTGATTTTTATGTCTTAGTTACAACCATTCTTTCAACATTGCACTAAGCCTAAACGAACGTGTTACACATGAAGAGCAGAACTGAAGAGCGTCAGTTCTTTACAGGAAATATAAATATAATTCTTCGGGGCCTACCTATATAAATGACATTACGTTCCAAAACGGTAGACATTGCTGTAAAAGCCATAAATTGCATCACGCGCACCCCTTCATAAAATTCTAAACCCACCCCAAGAAAAAAACAATGATACTAAATGGTAAGCACTCCGCTGCCGGAACGCAGCTTTAAGCAATTCGAGAACTGATTATATCATCAACACGTCAGCACTGGTAATAAGGTAGATTGACGACGACCCAACTTCAAGATTAGGGAAGTTAAATTTGTTCTAGAAATACGAGTACCACAATAGCGCTAATTGCAGTCGTATTTGTCGACAGAAGTGCTACCACAGCCAAGCGACGTAATCGGTACAAATAATGCGTCTAGTTCTTAGTGAGAAAAAAAAACAAAATCCGGTAATCGTAATCTGCAAAAAAAAATGAGCGAGGATTGAGATTTGTGGCCAGCGCGATGTCACGATTCTCCGATAATGAGAGGCGCGTACAAAGTCGGATCTTGAAATGTGCTCTCAGGCCGAATTTCTCTGGCCATCGGTAATATTCCCGAAATTATGCAGGTCAATGTTGCTCGCACTCTTTGCCAGCTAGTAACCTAGAAAATTAGCCATTATGGTTGTTGCGCTACATGTTGGCTGTAGCTCAGCAAGAAAAGCCCGTGTTCGCAATAAATATACAACAGAACAAAGCACACTGAGAACTTTTTATATCGAGGTGCAAGACAACTAACGGACTAGAGTTGTGCCAGTCAACTGAAAAACGGTGAAACATACGCTTCCTGACTCACTCGGAGACTACGCGAGAGAACCAATTGACAAATAGCGGAATAGCTGCTGAATAAACAGCGCTTTACTGAGAGCGTGACCAATTTTTATCAGTTAAAGTAAATGTGCGAAACAGCATCGTCATGACTGTGTTGAGTATATATTTTATTTGCTGACAGCACCGATACAGCCGCGACGCCGCGAATACAGGAAGCATAACCGGAGGCCTTATCACTGGAGCTATTTTAGACTACGAAACATACCCGGTGAATTATGAGGGATGCGACATAATTCCAAGAAGTTATCCACACTTGGATAATACCAATTAAAAAAAGCCATTATTGCATTTTTTCTAGCGGAGTGAAATTTCCGAGAAGGACCTAGCAAGTCCTGCAAGTCCAAGGCACTGCTTTGGAGCACTACCCAAGGCGTGGTACGTCGACCTAACCGACCAGGCTTGTTTACCTAACAGCGGGTTATTGCGGATAGATGACAGCTCTTGGTAAAATATCACACGCTACATAGAATTTTAGGTTTTGGTCTCCAAGAAAGTTTTCGTTCTCCACAAACAAAATCACACGTCACTGCTGCCTGTATCGTTTGTGCCCTATGTTTAAGGTGAAGGCTTCAGTTACCTATGCTGGTCGAAAGTCACACAACCGTGACTAGCAAATGAGCGCCTGGACTGTGGAGAAAAGGCCAAATCCTATCGTTGGGGAGAAAATTTTGAGTTAAGGGCAAACAAACGTTTCGTAACTTACATTGCGGACGTTACGCGGAAAAGAAATACAGTTACGGCTTAGGTAGTGCAGTGACTTTGAGGCATTTCTGCACATAGTAGTAATAAGAGAAGACCTTAAAAGGTTTTCTTTGAAGTACACGCCTGAATATTTGTAAGATGGAGCCTGCCAGAGCACTTCATTATTCATGCGGCAACAAAAAATGGAGGGGTCAGGCTTACAACTAAATGCGCCTGGTCCAAATTTAAAGGTATTTATTACCGTTTCCCCCGTTCATGCGATGCCATAATTGTGTCTAGAATATTCTGCAGTGCCAATGAATGTTAACGTTTTAATTTTTTGAGAACCGGATGCAGTGTTCGGCAAAAATTCCAAAGTATGATGCAACAATATTGTCACGAAGACAAGGACGATGCAGTTGTATTAAATGAGAAACACGTTTATTGGAGCGAACTTGTGCTCCCCTAACAACTCAAAAGAATACAGAGGCGGCGAAGCAGCGGTGAACAAAGTGACTTGCACAGGCGAGTGTCGTCGAATCGAATGCCCCGGCGTCCGCACTGCAGGCTTTTTATCTTTTGGCGCGTGTGGTTCTCGAAACGTCGATTCGCATCGAGAACATAGTAGATCCAAGAGATTATTCTGGGCTGTTCAGGTTAGATCTGAATGCTCTCCCTATCACAACAGATAACACATGTGGCACAGAAAGAAAGAATGGAACACGCGCTTCCCTTGGCGCAGAGATAACACAAACCGGCGCAGCCTGGCGGTAAAAGCAAAACACAAATAAACAAACCCTATGTATGGTTCGCGGCATTACCCCCCCCTCTAAGAGTGCACCGACGCGATGCTAACATAAGCGACAGTCCGAACAAATGAAAATAAAAGTTCGTCATCGTCCGTAGAAAGGTTTTAAGCGAACCACGTGGACGACTTCAGGCCGCGTGCGTTGTCGTGATGTGCCGGAGTCACCATCGGGGATCACTTCGTAGGTAAGTTGGCCAACACGTCGTAGAATCTGGAAGGGTCCGAAATACCGTCGCAGGAGCTTCTCACTGAGTCCGCGTCGTCGGATGGGAGTCCAACCCCACACACGATTTGGACTCACACACGATCCCCTGGTTGGTACTCGGCGTCTCGGCGTCGGAGGTTGTAGCGGCCCGCTGCTGGTCCGTTATACTAAGTCGATCGAGCTGGCGGGCCTCCTCCGCACGTTGAAGATATCCGTGGACGTCGCCGTTGAGGCCGTCGTCTTCTACGTGTGGAAGCATGGCGTCGAGCATCGTAGTGGGCCTTCTACCGTAGACAAGCTCGAACGGCGTCAGCTGCGTCGTCTCCTGGATGGCCGTGTTGTACGCAAACGTGACATACAGGAGCACTTCGTCCCAAGTCTTATGTTCAACGTCAACGTACATTGACAGCATATCTGCGATTGTCTTGTTCAGACGTTCTGTTAGTCCGTTCGTTTGGGTGTGGTACGCCGTCGTTCTTCGGTGATCCGTGTGGCTGTAGCGTAATACTCCTTGCACCAGCTCCGCAGTAAATGCCGTTCCGCGGTCTGTGATTAGGACTTCCTGGGCTCCATGTCGCAGCACAACTTGCCTTATAAAGAACTTCGCCACTTCTTGTGCAGTCCCCCTCGGAAGAGCGGCGGTCTCTGCGTAGCGCGTCATGTAGTCTGTCGCTACGACAATCCATTTGTTCTGTGATCGTGACGTAGGGAACGGGCCTAAAAGGTCCATTCCCTACGTCACGATCACAGAACAAGTGGATTGTCGTAGGACGGCGATCGGTTGCAGAAGTCCGGCGGGTCTTGTCGGCGGCGTTTTTCGTCGCTGGCAGTCACGGCAGCTCCGGACGTAGTGGGTGACGTCAGTGGTAAGGCCGGGCCAGTAGTACCTCGCCTTGATTTTTTCAATAGTGCGGGCTGTGCCCAGATGTCCGGAAGACGGGTCGTCGTGGCACGCTTCCAAAATTTCGTCACGATGGTCCGCGGGGATGACGAGAAGGTAATTCGCTCTTGTTCCGGGGCTGAAATTCTTCTTCACAAGGACGGAGTTTCTCAGGCTGAATGCTGGTAAGCTGCGTTTGAAGGTCCTATGAACGGCGACGTTGCATCCCTCGAGGTACTCGATTATGACGCGTAAGTCGGGGTCGGCAGGCTGCTGGGCGGCTAGGTCGCTCTCCGTCACGATTCCGAAGAACGCGCTGTCTTCATCAGAGTCTTGTGGTGGTGGGTCGACGGGGGCGCGGGACAGGCAGTCGGCGTCGGAGTGTTTCCTGCCGGATTTATAAACGACTGTAACGTCGAACTCCTGCAGGCGCAAGCTCCACCGCCCAAGACGGTCAGAGGGTGCTTCAAATTGGCGAGAAAACACAGCGCATGGTGGTCTGTTACAACCTTGAATGGCCTTCCATACACGTATGGGCGAAATCTTGAAATCGCCCATATAATAGCCAGGCACTCTTTCTCAGAGGCAGAATAGTTTTCTCCTCCTTCGACAGACCACGGCTGGCATAGGCGATTACCCTTTCGCAGCCGCTTTGCTTTTGGACAAGGACGGCACCCAAGCCTATATCACTGGCGTCCGTGTGCATTTCCGTTTCGGCATTTTGGTCGAAATGAGCGAGCACGGGCGGGCTTTGATGCGTTTTTGCAGCTCGCAGGTCGTTTTCTTAGCTGAAAGGGGTGCTATCTTTCGTCAAGCGCGTGAGTGGCTCTGCAATTCGTGCGAAGTTTGCGACGAAGCGCCAGTAGTATGCGCACAGCCCGAGAAATCTTCGCACGCCCTTCTTGTCTTTAGGCCTTGGGAAGTTCGTAATGGCTGAAGTTTTTGCCGGGTCAGGTAGGACTCCCGCGGCGTTGACGACGTGGCCCAAGAACTTGAGTTCCCCGTATGCGAAACGGCACTTTTCAGGCTTGAGCGTCAACCCCGACGTACGAATGGCCTCGAGTACAGACTCCAACCTTTCAAGGTGTTCGTCGAAAGTCCGGGCGAATACCACTATGTCGTCGAGGTATACGAGGCAGGTGTGCCACTTAAGACCAGCTAGCACAGTGTCCATGACTCTGAAACGTCGCTGGTGCTGTGCACAGCCCAAACGGCATCACCTTGAACTCGTATAGGCCGTCTGGGGTTATAAATGCAGTCTTCTCTCGGTCTCTCTCGTCCACTTCAGTTTGCCAGTAGCCGGTCTTCAGGTCCATCGATGAGAAGTACTTCGCGTGGCAGAGGTGGTCGAGGGCGTCGTCGATTCGGGGGAGGGGGTACACGTCCTTTTTCGTGATTTTGTTCAGTCGCCGGTAGTCAACGCAAAACCTTAATGTGCCGTCTTTTTTCTTTACGAGTACGACGGCCGCAGCCCAGGGGCTTTTCGATGGCTGTATAATGTCGTCGCTGAGCATGTCGTCGACTTGAGTCCGGATGGCTTCCCGTTCGTGTGAAGAGACGCGGTACAGTGACTGTCGGGTAGGTCGGGCTCCATCTTCGGTTATTATTCGGTGCTTCGCTAGAGGGGTCTGACGTAGTTTTGCGCTCGACAAAAACATTCGCTATAGCGACGCAGCAAAGCCAATAATTTTTTCCGTTGTTCTTGTGGTTGCGCCGGATTCACGTCGAATGGCTGCGGGAGCTTGAAGATTTCTACGGGTGTGCGTTCAAAGTCGGCGACCGCGATCACGTCACTTGCTTGTTGCGTTTCTTCGAGGAATGCAATTGCCGCGACCTTGTTTAAATGCTGGTACTCCTCGGTGAAATTAGTAACCGAAATGTGGGATTGGTGTTCCTTGAAGCGCGCAATGCGTCTTGCGACAGACACACCACGTTCGAGAAGCACCCTTTGATCAGTGTCTACGATAGCGTCGACGTCAGGAGCAGCATCTTCACAGTAGACTGCGACCATCAAGCTTGCGCGGGGTGGCAGGGTGACATGATCATCGGCAATCCTTACAGCAGCACGTCGTTCGGGGTTCGGTTCCGGCGTCTTGGAGTGATGGGGGGAAAAAATTATTGACTTAGTATGCAGATCGATTATTGCACCGTTGTCCATCAAAAAGTCCATTCCAAGAATTACGTCGCGGGAGCAGTTAGGCAGAATGACGAACGCCGCAGGGTACGTTGTGCCGTCTATGGTGACGCGCGATGTGCACGTTCCACTTGGCGTCACGAGGTGGCCTCCTGCTGTGCGTATGTGCGGACCGTCCCATCTGGTCATAACTTTCTTCAGTTTAGACGCAAATGGTCCGCTCATTACCGAATAGTCAGCTCCCGTGTCTACGAGGGCGACTACGTCAAAGCCGTCGATGGACACCTTGACGTCAGATGCAGTCTTCCTCGAGTTTCGGGTTCGTCGGGGCGTCGTATCGCTGCTTGTACGTGTTGATGGTCGGGCACTGTGCATCGTCGTTGTCGTCGTCTTCTCAACGGACGTCTCGGTCAGGTCGGGTACGCGTCGCGCCGTGTAGCTGTCGTCGTATTCGGGAGTCTCGTCAGGGTTAGGTCGGGTCGTCGGGATGAGGGCATGTCGTGAATCACTGTCTTCAGCGCGTCCTTGCGTCGTTGGAGGGTTTCCAGTTTTTCGCCGTAGAGCAACTTCACCTCCAGAAGTTGCCGCCTTTAGTTGCCCCCGCGTGGGCTGGGAGACCTTCCACGTGCGAGGTCAGCACTGCTACGGCGGTCCGGCGACTGGTACGGGTAGGGCGACAGCGAACGGTTGAAACGGGCTGGTCCACGGCTGGTGTTCGACAGGTATTCTTCAATCTCACATGGGTGCTGGCCGGATCGGGGGCGTGGTGCTTCGACGGAGAAACCACGTAGTCCGAGTCTCTTGTATGGGCAGGGACGGTATATGTGGTCGGCCTCTCCGCAGTGGTAGCACAGAGGACGATTATCCGGTGTTCGCCATACGTCAGTCTTCCTCGGCGTCTGGGTTTGTGCTACCTGGGGTCGGGCGGGCGACAGTGGGCGGTGGTATGGCGGGGCCTCTTGACGACGTGCCTCTTGACGACGTGTTGGAGCAGGGCGGGGTCGGTGAACAGCCGCGGAGTACGTCATAGCTTGGGGCTCGCAGTGTACTTCGGATGCCACAGAAGTTCCCAAAGCGTTTTGAACTTCTTCCCGGATCACGTCAGTTAGGCAAACGACTTGGGGTTGCGGCGTCGTCGGGAAAAGTTTTCGCAGCTCCTCTCTCAATACTGCGCGGATGGTCACGCGCAGGCTATCAGCCGGAATCCGCATGTTGTCGATGTAGTTCGCACTGGCCGCACCAACTAAGTTCCGGTCATACTGCTTAGCACGCATTTCGAGAGCCTTCTCAATCGTGCTGGCTTCGGTCACGAATTCAGCGATGGTTTTGGGGGGGGGTTGCGGACAAGTCCAGCAAACAGCTCCCCCTTCACACCGCGCATCAAGAAGCGTAACTTCTTTTCTTCCGTCATTTCGGGGTCCGCGTGTCGAAATAGTTGCTTCATCTCCTCAACGAAGATCACGACCCCTTCGTTGGGGTGTTGTGTCCGAGTTTCAAGCAAAAGCGCAGCTCGCTCTTTTCTCACAACGGTAGTGAATGTCTTAAGGAACTCCCTTTTGAAGTGAGTCCAGTCGGTCAAAGAACTCTCTTGGTTCTCGAACCAAGTTCAAGCAGCATCTTCTAAGTAAAAGAAGACATGCCGGAAAGTTTCTTCGTCGTCCCACGTGTTGAAGATGCGGACGCGCTCCAGCTTCTCCAACCATTCTTCGGGGTCTTCAGCGGGGGCTCCCCGGAACGATGGCGGTTCCCGGGGCTGCTGCAGGACGATTGGCGACGTTGTTTCTTGCACCATGGTGTTGGTTGCAGCGTTCCTTTTCTTGGGCCCTTCTGGCATCAAACCGAACTCGGGTGGTAAATCTTGCAGGCGGAGGCTGGCTCTTGTTGGACTGGCTTGGCGGCTTCCCGAGGTTGTAGAGGGCATGAAGGGTGCCTACCCCGCACCTCAACCAGATGTCACGAAGACAAGGACGATGCAGTTGTATTGAATGAGAAACACGTTTATTGCAGCGAACTTGTTCTCCCCTTAACAACTCAAAAGAATACAGAGGCGGCGAAGCAGCGGTCAACAAAGTGACTTGCACAGGCGAGTGTCGTCGAATCGAATGCCCCGGCGTCCGCACTGCAGGCTTTTTATCTTTTGGCGCGTGTGGTTCTCGAAACGTCGATTCGCATCGAGAACATAGTAGATCCAAGAATATTATTCTGGGCTGTTTACGTTACATCGGAATGCTCTCCCTATCACAACAGATAACACATGCGGCACAGAAAGAAAGAATGGAACACGTGCTTTCCTTCTCGCAGAGATAACACAAACCGGCGCAGCCTGGCGGTAAAAGCAAAACACAAATAAACAAACCCAATGTATGGTTCGCGGCAATGTGTGTAAAGGCGTAAAGTCATTCATATAGGTAAGAAAGAACAGAGTGAGCCCACAACCTTGCTTCATGCGGAAGTTACATGACACTTTCGTGACGAGACTTATTCAGCGATAGTGAACTGGTGCCGTAGCGAAAGAAAATTTTGATCCCAAGATAAGGATGGTGACTCTAAATAAACGGGAGATAATTTTCAGATTACAGGGTAATGAATTAAGCTGCCAAAAGTCATTGAAAAGTTGCGAAAAGTGTAGTCTCATTGAGGCTTGTTATTCCTGTTAGAGTCATGGTCAGTTGCAAATTGTAGAAATCGCGTCTCACATGATTAACCTTTTCTCAACCCATCCTAGTTGCGACAAAAAGAACTGGTAAGTGATATAAACGATGTAAGTAAGACTGGCGGTAATTTTCGGTAACTGGTAATTGGTATTTGGCAATTGGTATTGTGTGGTACTTCCACCCGAATCCAGCCCTCTATAACAGCAGAGTGGTAAGATGGTTTCATAGAAGCAGGGACCAGACCCACATCTTGAGGGTCAAATTATAGAAGTTGTTTAGTCAACGCTACGTCTAACGAAAAAAAAAATCTCCAAGACAATGCCACAAGCCAGAGCGCAATCCGTGAGAACGTCGTATACAAGCGTGCGCTTTACAGCGGGGAAATAATCAGTGCAAATGTAAAAAAATGTGGTCATCCACTTCTTCACAGTTCTATGGACACAAGGTATGATTCCACGACCAAAAGCTCCTTTTGGGATGGTGAATATGGCTTACGCCATCTTTCCTGTATACGTTCCCTACCTACAGCTGCCTTCTTTTGATTGCTCACAATATAGTTTCGTTTTAGATAATGCCCTCACGCAAAATAAGACAGTAGATGCTCTTAATCCCCATCTTTCCTGCTTATTTTCCAACTAAGGCTTGTTCTCCATAAAAAGCAACTAGGGTATTTAATACTCTAGTTGCTCCTTGCTGAACTACACTGAAGACTGGTTACAGCTTTCGTCAAGGGTAAAACCCAGAGACAGAAAATTTGAAATTTTCTTTGCCGGAGGGGATGGGTGTTTTACAAAATCATTACTGTGCATTCGATGCTTCCGTATCTTCTTCACAGCCTACACAGGCCGCATCATTGTAGTGCGTTTCTGCTCACATATAATGTTGCGCTCAAACAGCAAGGTCGAATCTCAAAAAGCCCTGCGCTTTCTTTCACGGTATTGCCGAAATTGTATTTTGTGCTCGTCTGCTTCCCTGATATAAAGATATCTGGAGACTTCTACAGTGAAGCACGGTATGGATAGTATCTTCGATTTCTCTACGAGAAGCGACAATGTAGTCGCTACTGCCTTTCCGCTCCTTCTCGACACCGCCTATGTATCTTTCACTTCTTTTTTTACCCCTCGGCGTCACCGATGTGCCTTTCACAAGTCCGTCCTGCAATAGGAAGATAACGGCGCTAGCTCAGTTATAAGCAGGACAAATTCTAACTCGCTATTAGTTGGATCCGCGTCGTTGGATAGGAAGGGAAAAAGCGGTAAATTAAGTAACGTCGGCGCGCACACAACCACGCATACAACAACAACGAAAACGTGCTGCCGCCGCCATTGCAGCTTCAACTTCCTTTTTTTTGGAATACCTGCGGATCCCTTCAGGTAACAGATCAACTTGCCCGCTTGAAACGCCAACGTGAGGATATATGATTTCCCTATAGCGAAATTCTGCATAGCAAAACACATGATCACTACAGCTCCCTGGCTTCCATCTTTTCAGTGCGGAGGGGATGTAAATGTTTTAGTTTTTACCCTTTCCGGCCGCTCGCCTTTCTCTGCTATCTTCCCTTTGTTTCTAAGGGACCCTGCTTGTTTTTATGCCTAGGTAATTTCGTCATTCTCACAAATTTCTCGTACACAACAACCATTGGGTGTACCCCTTTCAGCGGTAGGTTAAAAGTGTGCACTTTTCAATGTGTCGCTTATGCTGGAGGTATCTGCGCATCCTGTGTAAATTTGTTTCTGATCTAGGTTTCTAAGCCTGCCTTCAGCATGTATTTTACATTTTGCATCCTGGGCTCCACGTGACCATCAGATGATAATCGGTTGAGTGCTAATGTTTCATTTCAAATCCGGGAAGTGTGGCTGACTTTAGGCGTACTGCGACATTTCAAGACACCAGCTCCAGCGCAATTACCCCTTCCGAATTCCTTCTGGAAACTTATGCTTATAGTATTACAGAGTGCTTTATGTTCCGTATTCGCAGACGTTCGCCCGCCCTTCGTCGTTAGCTGTTCTTTGTTGGGGTTGACGCAGCACCTGTTTTTTGTTCACCCATTTTTTCAAACACTTATACTGCTTTGATGTCGCGGTAACTTCCCGTTGAACTCTTAGCGTACCAGTATTTTATTTCTTAACCTAGGAATAAGACATTCCCGAGTAGGGTGGATGAAATAGAAGTGGCGGAGCTGTCGAAATTGATCAACCGAAATAAAGTGAAGGAAAGGCATGCGTACAATATCACAGCGATTGAAGAAACTATACGTAAAAAAGGAAGCTTAAAAACTACGAAAAAGAAGTCATCTATTCGGAAAGACAGATGTTGTACACTCAGAAAAAACGGAGTAACGTTACGTACATGTGCGGGGTAATAAAATCAGTTGAACGATTCTACACGCGACTTATCGGCGTTGAAGTTAGACAAGAGAAATTTACTGAGTGTACAAGATTAGCCAGGGATGTCCCACAAGTAACTAAAGAATAATTAGAGAAGGTCATCAAGTGCATGAGAAGAGGTAAAGCTTCAGGTGAGGACGGCGGAACCGTGGACCTTTCAAAAAAGGGAGGAGACATGCTGCCAAATCTTGCTAACCTTTTTCCTTAACTGTGTAAACAGTTTAAAGGTGTCTATTGCCTGGTAAAACACCGACGTCTTCACGGTTCACAAGGGAGATACCAAAGGTCTTACGAATTACAGTGGGGAAGTGGTGTAAACGTTTTTACCAAAGTAATAGTAAACAGAACAAGCGACCGCTGAGATAAAGCCCTGAGAACAGGCTGGGTTTAGAAAAACATATTTTGAGTGGATAACATTCATGTCAATGACGGAGTAATAGTAAAATTCGTGGAATAAGATAGGCCCTCAAACATCCACGGTATTTACCATGATAAAGCATTCCATTTTACAGACAAAGAAGTAATTGTAGCCGCGAAATACCCGACAACAGATGCGGCGTACCTAAGACTCAAGGCATGAAGATGAGTCGTGCCGACGGGACAAGGCCCCAAAGAAAAGCGAAGATTTTCCAAACACGAAGGCTGTTCGACAAGGAGATACCGTCACCTCAAAACTCTTCACAGCATGTCCGGAGGGAGCAATTCGGTGCCTAGACTGAAAAAACGCCCTATTACGCCAACGGAAAGAACTTGAGTCTTTTGAGGTTTGCAGTCGACATTGTCGTGCTGTGTGAGTTGTTAGAGCACCGGCAATAATGCTTCAGAAACTACAATCAGAAAGCTGGGTCAAAGGGCTAAAATTAAATATGATAAATTTGAAGTAATGGTAAATAACCATGCGAAACGACCTTGTTGAACTTAGATAGTTTACGAAAGAACAAGTAAACAAGTATAGGTACCTTAAACAAATGGTATGTGCTGATCAAATCCAATAGAAAGGAATCCCACGCAGAAAGGGTGTGGGCTGCGGCCCTCTGGGCAAGCACTACCAAATAAGCAAAAGTATGCTACCTAAGGCCAGTCATGGGCACGTTACCGAAAAAAAGTAACACTGTTACACTTACAGTTACCTAACCCAAAAAAGTAACTCTGTTACAGTTACAGTTACACGTTTTCCAAAAGTAACTAATTACAGTTACAGTTACTGTAAAAAAGTAACGTCGTTACTTTTCCGTTACTGAAAATATTTTTCTTATTTAATAGAAACGTACGAAGGCATGCAGCTAAAAATTACACGTAGTAAAGCCTACTCGAGGGGTACCTAAGATGATGCACTCTCATGCCCAAACAAACAATCGTTGTGTACGCCTCATTTTTTTTAATACGGAAGTTTTGTTATCGATCACAAGGAACTTTATTTTTTTTGTTGCTGCACTCTCGCTGTAAGAAATTTATTTGCAAACATCATTGTAGCACAGAGTTAGTTGTTTTTCAAAATTGGAATCAGAGAGGGCGAATCTATACTATACCAAGCTGGACGACAACACAGCCGAAACAATCTTTTAATGTCAACTTAATTTATTTTCGCCTATACAATGCCGTCGCTTGTCCGCCCTGCGTAGTGAGAGAGTATAAAAAGGGGGCGAAGGTGGCGGATCGACGGAAGGCCCTTGGAGGAATGGGCCAAACGGACGTGGGAGTACATCGGTTGTCGAGGTGTTTTTAAAATATACTCAAAAAATGCGCTTCGTCAACTTTTTATTTAGTGCTTCTGGTCGGAGACGGAGACCAATCTGAGACATTGCCGAAGCGACGTTTGTCCGTAGGCCCTCGGAGTCGTTCTCCCGCCACAACCCCCAGCCACCCCCATCCCCGGAATGAGACAAGATATTTCCAAAGGGAATAGAAACTGAAATGAACGCTTTACTGATTCCCCCTCACCCGGCTCCCCCCAGTCCTTACAAAGGCGGATTTCGCCGTCTCGACTGAGAACCACTGCTCTCACAATCCCAGCCTTCCGCAGCAATTACGTCGCCGATCCCAGGAACCCCTCCCTTCGTTTGCTTTGAGGCGTAGGCCGAACGAAGCTCGCCCAAGTATTCCTTGCATGCAACATTCAGGATCAGATGTAGCTACTGTTTTCGTTTCGGCCACAGCCCTCGAAACGAAGTCGCGAGGCTTTCCAAGAACATTTCTTCGTGCAGTGGCAGTGTGGTCAGTCTTCTGCCGGCCAAGATGCTGGCTGATGTGAGGGCACTCGGGCGCCACCATCGTTGGGGCCGTCGTATTTGTGGAGGGGCGTGAAATTTATTACTTCCTCAACCTCGTTCGAGTACTGTTGACAGCTCAATGAAGTCTCTAGAAGAGGGGTCCCAAACGCGTGGTCCCAAATACGGCCAGGCGTCTCTAAAGAGCACAATGGTCGCAAGCAACGGCGACTTGTGAATCGAACACTCTACAGTGCGCACAGGGCTGGACGAGCACGAGGCCGCCGAGAGACTCCCCGCGGCGTTTTATAACCCCACAAACGGGGCTGCACGTCGCTAATGAGAAAGCGACGCCCTGACCGGAGTTTTCCTGGCTTCCGCCAAAGTGACGGTTTCAGTGCGTTGTGCGTTCAGTGCGTTCAGGTTTCAGTGTGTTGTGCGGCGTTTTTGGGTGTTTGTTTTCCTGTTCACCTTTGTGTCGAACACTTTTACTGCGCCCCAGATGTGGCGAAAACGGTGCAGCCGCGCGTCGGCCTATAGGCTCTGGCGCGTCAACATGCATCCACGTGCGCTTAGACGCGTGTCGCAGCGTTAATAATTGCCTGGGTGAGAGCGACGTCACGCTGCTGAGGAAAATACTGCAGCTTAGACTTAGAAACTTCGAGCCCTTAGTAGACCGCGTGAGACACCACGCACACGTGCACGCCTGAACATTTCTAGTCCAGATGTTTTTCACCCATGCGAAGGGAGTGAGCTGGCATAGATGAAGTAGACGGAAGATGTTCGGCGGAAGAAAGGCCCAAAAAGTGAAACACGCAAACTTCACATCGTCGTTAATGAGTGTGGCTGTTGGATAACTTTTTTTACAGAAATAAAGTAACTGTAACGATATTTCTCGTTACAGTTACTCTACAAAAAAGTAACAGTGTTACAGTTACAAGTTCCTCTAACTTAAAAGCAACTAGTTACAGTTACAAGTTACTGAAAAAAGTAACTAGTTACCGGTAACGCGTTACTAGTAACTAGTTACTGCCCAAGACTGCCTAAGGCTTAAGAAGCAACAGTAAAAAACAAATGCGTGCTGCCCGTGATAATGTCTGCAGCAGAAACGTTCTGCCTCACAAGGCTTAACGAGGCGTGCAACCAAGATTGATAGGCCTAACGTTCCAGGGAAAGAAACAAGCGTCCCAGATCAGGAAGAAAACTCAAGTAGAGGACAACGTAGTTTAAATTAGCCGACAGAAATGGGACTTGTGCTGGCCATCCTGGTGGACCACCAAGGTAGCCGAGTGCGTACAAAAGAGGTCCTGAAAATAAAGGGCAATAAACACAAGTAGGAACGAAAGTTAAAAAAATCAAGCAATGACAAAACGAGCTGCGCAGAACAGTAACGGGTATAGGTCAATGGAAGAATACGTGGTTCGGCTGCAGCGGACATACGCAGGCTGATGATTACTCCAAGATTTGTTGCGTCTTCAACACATGCAGTTTCGGAGAGTTTCCGTAACTTTTCACGGTATGTGTAAGTAGCACCATGTCGAACGCGTACGTCCGTGGAAGGATTCGTTGCTCCACAAAAGCGCTGCTTTCCCGCTTGTTAATCCAAAATGTAAGACTAATTAGAACAAATGGTAGGTCTCGCAGTGACAATGAAAAAGGGGATCATTACAGTGAGAATATTAGAAATAAAAAGAATAAAGCGGAATTATCAGCCCTTTGTACTCCATTTCATTACCATGTCGTTTTCGATATCGCTTGTCAAAAGCCTCGTGCTTTAAGAATTGTGAAAATAAGAATGGGGATAACAATGGTACACGTTCTAAAAAGAGGCACTAATGCTTTCGCATTATGTGAAGTTCCCTCCTAATGCTAAAATTAAAGTTACAACTACTACACCGTGCTATCAGCAAAGAATTTCAACACCGCACCTTAAAACAGCTGCGATCCAACTGTGACAAGACGAAGGAAGAATATGGGTCATATCATGCAGACTATAAAACTGGCTGTGTGTACCGTGTTTTACGCGATAATGTAAGCGGCACTGGCACTAGAAGCTCTCACACTTTTATTGCATTAGCTCAGAGCGGCGGTAACTGCTTTGGACTTTGTACCACGACATCATGTAAAACATTCATTCCTTCGGCGCTCGATCTGATAGCGAAATCTCCACAATGCATTCGGTGGTGGGTAATGTCTTGACAGCATATTCTGAGGGAATTAACAGCTTCGCAGTAAAGAAATGTACCCGTATTTCAACGATTAGGGAGAATGAAGTCATACCACACAAATTGTCTCAGAACGGCTCTGATATAACAATAGTGGTGCTATTGGTGCTAATAGACAACGGGACGTATGCAGGAATCTTTTCTACAGCGACGTGCAGATATTTTAAATAAAAAGGTTGTTTTTTTTAACTAATTCACAAGCAGGTATATTTAATAGCAAGACAACGCACACACTGACACACCCTATACATGTGGTAAGGTACACTATGGTATATATAACAACTAAAGTATGCACTATAGTATGCACTTGTGCACTATAGCATATATCTTCTACACAGTGCACGTTACGCGCACTGTACGCCGACCTAGGTGAATTTGTAGTACATACGGACGTACAAGCTTTTTGGACAAGCTGCTTGCACATGAAATCAAGTAAACCACAAACAAAATATTTCACATCTGCTAAGACTACCCATCTGTTCCACATCTGTTAGACTACACACCTGTTACGTGTGCTACATCGCATCACGTCTTACGTCAGCTGATTCGATATTACCTTCGATTTTTTCGGGTTTCTTTTCATGCCTACGATTCACGTTTTCGTCCGCTTTGCCTATCTGAACACAACCACCAGAGATGCTGGGAATAATTTTGGCGATATTCTGTCTCCCTGCCGGGAACTCGTTTCTATAGAAAATTTAGTAGTTCTGTGATGAAGCTGTATAGTTCCGTGTGACCCGTTTTATTTATCTTCGAATAGCGTAATATATGCCTCATCAATGCCTTGATCACGTAATTTCTTTATTACTGCTGAAGTGGGCACTTAGACAAATACTTTTTTTATAATCTACGAATCCCATATAAAAGGTGCATTTTTCTATGAACATGTTTCGATTATCTGGTTGATAGCATGAACAATGGCTTAAAGTTAAGTAGTCCTTCCCGAAACTGGCCTCATCTCATCGGTATTGAAAGTCCAAAGTGGCACTTATGCGTTTGAATATTACCTTGTTATTTGTAGGTAACACAGGGAGGCTATTTTGGCCTCTAATGTTTAAGCTCTTTGACATCACCCTTCTTATGTAGAAGAGCTGGATTCAGATTTTTCCACTCCTTCGGCACCATTACAGAGGTCAAGCGCTGCGAGAAAAAGGCTGCAATCTTTGTTTGTACAACGTCGCCTTCGAGGCACAATATATCCCGGGCAATGTAATCTTCGTCTGCAGCTTTGCGTTTCTTCATAGCTTGGAGCGCCATCTCTACCACTGTGTCGTAACCTACAGTTCTTGATAGACACTAGTTACAGGAAAAGTTTCCTCTAAGTCAGGCCTAGAAGCGAAAGGGTTTCTGTAGAAGTCCTCGGCTGTTTTAGACTGTCATCTATATTTTTATGTCCCCAGTGGCGTCCCTGAGTGCATACAGCCTTTTACAATACACAAGACCGGCATACGCCGACACTAGAGAATTTTAGCGCAGCCGGCAGCATCCGCTAACACGGTGCAGCGGGTACCGGATCTTGACTGGGAATTTGCGGATTCATTATGTTTAGATTAGTTAGTTTGGCGGGACGGCCCTTGCCGTTCCCGCGCATTCATTCCGCTGAGGGGCGATTTACTCGCCCTCACCGCGCTCGCATACACAGGCGGGTCGCCGTAACCCACCGCCGTAACGTTAGCCTCCTCTAGCCGCTATGCTAAAGCTTCCTAATATTTCCCCCATTTCAGATTGTAAATGTGGAATTGGTGAAGACGTATGTGTTATGGCCGGTGGAAAATGCGCATCCTAGAAGAATTTTGCACTGTTCCAACCCCCCTCTTACCGACCCTGAACATGGGGTGCGGCTTTCAAATGTTTTCCCAAGCGAAGAATAACGCGATAACTTCTCCAAATGTCCCCGTATTATGTGCGAGGAACGGGAGGAAAAAGGAATAAGTAGAGACGTGACACCGTCTAATAACACCGACCGCGAAATCGCATATAGGAGCAAGCGATTCCCGCAAATTTACTTCCCCGAACCAGCCCTTTCCATTCAACCCTTCTTCTGGGCGACGCCTCATCGAACAAAGCACGCCCAGCATCCAAAGTCTGCCCGCCTGCCCGCACCGAAAATAAATGGACCCAGCACGCCCATTATTCAACCAGGCCTGCCGCATAATCGCTGCGCTCTTCGCTTGCACTGCGGAAGAAACGGCTCTTGCAAGCCTTTCAAGGCGTTGACTCCACAACGCAAACGCTAGATCAAAGCCGGGGCCGCTCTTTTTATTTTTTTTTATCACAGAAGTTTTCCTTCGGGCAACCAACTCCAGCGCATTTGTCTATTTTCTTTACCGACATACCCCGCGAAACAGCACGAGCGAAGGATCGTACAGGTGTATTGACGGGTGAGGAAAAAATAGTTGAAGATCTATTGGTTGATTCTTAAGAATGCGTGAGTATTCGGCCCCACTCCCTCGCAATTTAGACGTTCACCAAATGCACACGCCTTGCTTATGGTTTAGATGAAGCCAACGCGACATCTCTCGACGTCCGTCGTACACGTGACAGCCATGGTGAGTGCCCTGCGTTTTCGCGGTCACCTTTGCTCGCTTTACCAGGGAAATGTATTTCCTGTAGTGTGTTGTGTTGTCTACAAGCAGCGCCATTTCACCGCCGTCATTCCAGTTCTTTCCTGCTTTTCCCTTGCCCTGGTAGCCCATCCGATCCTGCTGTGAGTATAGGCGGTGCGGGAGTCACGAAACCTGTCGAGACGAGACGCTTCGACTCAAATTCTCCCTGGCGACGTGGGGAGCGTTGCATAAGTAACTCCGTCCACACCCCCATGCAACTCGCCCAGCGAGCTCTCCCCACTCTATCGTTCTCAGCTCTTCAGTCGTGCTCTCTGTACACGGATCTCAGAAACAATGTTGCCGACGTGTGTCACTTACTGCCCACGAAACAATAAAAGTGAAGGAAGTTACCGCAGCCCCCGTCACCGTTATTGTCGCCCGGGATGTCTACAGCTCTTGGTTTAGAAAAACCCTCTACAGTTGTGGAAGTGTACGTGTTTTTAGTTACACCTATCGTGGACGTGTTCGGTGCTCTACTCGTTAGGCTTAGTACGGTAGCACGGCCCGCCAACAAGCTTCCTGGATACGTAAATATCATACGCATAATTTACCATACGCAGTTGCTAAGTCTAATTCGTTTAAGTCAAATTCGCAGATACGCCGGACTGGGTTATCGTGGTTATCGTATGCCATACACTTTGTTTCACGTTTGGGTACAACTGTGCCGCTTTTTCTATCAATTTTGAAACAAATTTTGTTTCCATAGATTGTCTAAGGCGCATTAATTGGTTTAAATACTCTGAGAGGTCTTAAGTAAAACATACCATGCGGAACATCCTGAAATTTTTGCCTACCAAACTTCTGAAACGTTTTTTTCCTCAAAATAAATCACAAAGGAAATTTTGTACGCCCTCATTTGTGGTATTGTCTGTTCGCGGTCTTCCTGGTGCAGATGTATGAACACGCACAGGGACGATAAAGAGAAGATAAGATTTCATATGAAGAGAAAACAAAGGGAAGATGTGGTAGTGCTTGATATCATGGGAAACCAAGTGTTTGCCTTTTTTTGTTGAGATAACCAAATGTGGAAAACAAAATCGAGACGATGATGGGCGCATGCCGTTTCTGGCGATCGAACGGCATAACGCGCTTGCAGCTCTTCTACCTGGTTCCGTGCAATGTCGCCCTTACTTCACTGCTGAAAAACACCAATCCCTGCGGGTCTCGTCAGGTCCACGTCTCGCTATAGCACTCCGCATTTCAGCACTCGCAAAAAAGTAGCATGCAGTTTGAGCGGGCCGCCACCGTGCGCAATGAGACTACGGGTTACCAGGGTAAACACCTGCTTCTCTCGGAATAGCAGTAAAAATCAGTCAAGGAACATAACTACAGCATCCAAAATGGTCATCACTATCTGCATACATACCGTACCCAAACCAACCGGCAAGGGGTTTCCTGCAACGTATATAACTTTGCTTGGCATCACGGAATCTCCCTAAGATAGTCCCTGTCGTCGCGGAGTGAAGCGTGTCGCGCCACACGCTTTAAAATGCCGCCGGTACCGTTGGCTTCCGTCACCGCACTCGATATCCCACCCGCACTCGTTATTCCGATTCCCACGATTCTTACGTACCGCAACGCAACGAGCTATAACGGAATTCTAATATTCGCGTTATACAATGAGTTCCGGAGAAAAAAACAACCGAAATGACATTCCGTATGGAGAATTCGTACACCAGGCCTCGCTGTTGACAAAGGAAAATGTGAATACTGAGCATGTGAATGTGTGAAAATGTGAATACTGAGTTTTTTTCCCCGTGTGCAAAACAATGTTCCGACCCGGGTTACGCAGGAGCGGAGACAAATTCTATACATCAGGTGCCCTTCTGTGTTGTGCTGCGACCACTTCGCCCTCGCTGCCACCGGTAGTGAAGCTGGCATGGACGTGCAAACGAAATCATGGACCCGCATTAGATGTTCTTTTGGCCGCAATAGTTTGGCTCCTCCCTAAAGCCGCCCAACGCTCAGGTAAGCTCCGGATGGTAAGCGCAATGCAAGTTAACCTGGTATACAATCACGGACGCGGCTTCTAATGGTGCAGCTATTGTCGCTGAGTATAGCTTGCCTGCATCTGTGTAATCAACGCGGAAACATCAATGGGGCCTTATCCAGATCTGTATTATACGGGTGAGCACCAATTGAAAGCTAGAACCCCTTTCTAGATGCGTGTCACTGAATTAATTCGTCATTCATTGCGAACTCTCCTCTGTGCGGGGTACAAGGGCGATTTGCTATTTTGTGGTTTATGCATTCAGGTTGAACAACGAACATTTAAAAGAGGCCGTGAAACACTTCCCATAGAGGCTTTCTCTCCTACTTACGTTCTTGGAACAATGGAAATGATGTAGTAATGGCCAGAACAAAGCGGCAATAGCGATATTATCTCGCCGCAGCAGACACATTTTGGAGCTTGGGCTTTGCTTTTGTAACAATGTTCTATAAAGTAGCTGTACATTAGTTTATTTCTGCAGCTCATACGAAGCCGGCCAATTGCCACGACAGCGCTGGAACTAGTTTATTTGAGCGCACAAACAATTACAAAGACAGAAAAAAGAGAAAAACGTTTCTGAGCAACTTTTCAACTTAAGTTAAGAGCGTAGAGCAGTAGTTTTTACCTTAGGTGCTTGTAACTGTTTTTGTTATTCGCTGGATGTGGTTGTTGACAATGTTCTAACAGGAATTCTTGAAATATATTTAAAAAAAGTAGTTTTTAATTCTGGAAATGATGATTCAGGTTTCTTATATTTGTACATTCACCGGGTGCGAGAGAGAGAGAGAGAAGCTCTTTATTAGAAAATCAGAGTGTTTAGCCGGCGTACAAAATCGCCTTCATGCTACTCTGTGAGGGGAAGGGGAAAAGGAAGAAAGGCCCAAGAGAGAGGTAGGCAGAAAAGAGATGCAAGCTGAGAGAGAGACCAACGAAATTAAGTAAAAGGGCAAGAGCGAAATGTTTACAAAATGTTTACATCCGAATGTTTACAAAAGGATGCGTCTATGTACGCACACAAATGTATACACCGGGTGCGGCAGATTGACGTTCCCGTAGTCTTGCACGTATTTGTGTCTATGAAAAGGCCATTCGGTAGGTCATACGCAATAGCCTACACTCTCTCTGCCCTTATAACATACTGACGCCAGAGACTGGCGCAATGTTTTTGTTTGGTGTGTGCCAGTATAAAAATGTACCGTTCACACACAGATGCCGGCAAGTATACGGATTTACACTTTCGTGCAGATCGACTACAAACACACCCCACAGGCTGCATCTGCTTACTCATGCGTTTTCACCTGTCAGCACTTTACTCCGAGTTTGCGGACCCACTTGCGTGTACCCTAGTGCACACCTTTGAGAAACAAAATAGCAGTGGCTTAGCTCGGCTATGCCAGGATATAAGCAGCGTGAGCAAAAGTTCAGCAATCTAATCCAATCCACACCAGTCAAATCACTGCTCCTCGCGCATGCGCAGCACGTCTCTCCAGTATACATGCGAAACGGCTATGAAGCGGCTCCGGCGCAGCGTCAAACTTGGCTACTGCGCAACGTATTCGCACAGCTGGGCACATGCCAGCGCCAGTGCGGCTGCCGCGGCTATGTCGTCACTCCTCTAGAATACGCAGACCGGCGAATGTCCACACCCAACTCTTTACACACGCATACTGCAATTTCATTGGATTTCCAATCCAGTCAATCAAATCAAATTCAATTCAAGACAATTCAATCCAATCCTATGCTCCTCGCACTTGCGCAGCACGGCCCTTCAAGGTCCACGCAAAACGGATCAACCTCGGCCAGTGTAGCTTACGCTACAAAAATCAGTTCCGATTAATCAGCTGATGAAATAGCAACAGCAACTACGCAGGCGCACATCTTCCAAACCTGATTAATTCAACGACAAAGGTAATCGTGGTGCTGTTCTTTGAACGGCATTTCCGGAAAGTGCCACCGCGTTTTCGGGAACAACCGACACCGCGCTGCTGGCACTTTAACAGCCTTGTTGCTGCCGAACCGTTTTTTTATTTCGTAATGAGGATTACCCTGAGACCCTTCTTTGTCCCCCAGCAGAACGCAAAGTTGTGCACGCATAAATGGCGCGGAAGAGTTCACGGATGTTTACGAATAAATTACCTTGGGCTAGCTAATTATGAGGATCATGTTCGGGTAAAATCAAAGGGGTAATGCTGTCCACCAAATAAGTTTATTAAGAAACCAAAAACTAGACGCTCAGAATGCGGCACGATCAATGGGAAACACCGGTGGATTTGCCGCGAGTTTAAAACCAAGTAAAAGCAAGCCTAATGAGCAACAACCAATTCCAACTCCTGCATATACTTAGCCCGAATTGCACTTGCTTTTTTGCTGCCAAACAACTGGTTTCTTTCAAGTTGCCGAAGTATTTTCGGCTCGTTTACTGACAGGGACTAGAGGGGCCTTCTCCACCACCTGCCTTATCCGTCCTACAATGTCTTTTGTTTGCTTACAACAGAGATACGACTACAACCACTCGAAAGAGTTATGTAACTTATGCGCTTGTTTACACAGGACCTCGGCAACATAATGATGCTTTAAATTTAAACAGAAGTAACCGCCCCGCGCAACAAGTCACATGCCGTGAAAGATTGCGACCTCTACGAATGCTATTACGGAAAAAAATATATAAGTGGGCGTTTCATTCGTTTTCACCCAAGCTCTCCATTTTGCCTACAATGCGACACTTTTTCCTAAGAGAACAAACAACCTTTGGACAGTTAACGTCAACAGCAAAGAGCCATTGCCATTATTGATACCATAAGGTATAACCACAGTGTTCATAAGTCCCTTCTGTGCTCGTCGTACAATCCTACCAGAAAGTCTGTCGCTGTTAACTTCAACCGAACGCTTACCAAAAACGTATATTGTGTAAGATGACTACAGTTCATGGGCACCAAAATATGAAACAGTTTGCTCCAGGACATAAAATCAGCTGTTAACTTTCCACTCAAAATAAAGGAGCATTTTCTTTCCCTCCTTATTGAATCTCCGTGAGTAGCCGCCACTGCCGAAATAGTAACAAAATCTTTAAACTCTTCTCTACCAATATTACTACGTCAAGCGAAATTTTACGGCGTTTTTTACTTCTTGTTTAGCGCAACAGCTACCATCAACCATTTAAAAGTTCTTATCTTCCTCGGTTTTTTCCCGTTACTTGCATACTGTAAAATTGCTATGATTGGAATATGAAATTACCATTGATTCGTTTATTTTTTTGCAAGCATGCTTAGAAGGGGCGTTTTCTACACATTTTTATCATATCTCAAGCAAAAATACCGAATAGACCCAGAAAGAATACAATAGCCGACCAACCATTTTCTCCGGCAATTATAAAAACGAGTTGCCCAATTCGTCTATTTATAGCGCAACCTGGTATCCCTGAGACAGCCTTCTCAGGCAGTGAAGTTCTTTATTTTTTAGGGCGTTTATTTCGCCACACGGCATAAATAAAGGGTATGAGTTGGTGATGAGGGAATTTTGGTGAGACAGAACGGGAAACATGAAACGAACATCTGACGGGGAGGTATAGAATGGGAAAGGGGAACGCCTGTGAAAAGGAGCCGGGAAGTGCTGCATCCGCAGACAGCGACGCCCGGTGAGGCGTTCCATAGCGTCGAAAATGAGGTCTATTAGCAGAAGCTCAGGGCAGCAGGGCTGGTTCCAAGCCCCGAAGTAGGCGTCCGCAAACGACCGGCAAGAAAGCTGCAGCCTTTTCATTTCCTCGTGTCATTACCAACTTTTTCTCTGGGAATTAAATGGTCGCACAACCTATATACGGGTGCGCACTATCCTCAGCGAATGCGAGCTTGTGTTACGACACCCGGTGAAAGGAGAAAAATAAAACGTAACAAAAATGTTTTTTCGGGAAGTTTTATGGCCCATGCTGGCATGGATTCTGGCGTCATCTGCCCTGTTTTCACACGATTCTCGGTCGTGATGTTAAGGCGTTCATTATTTGTACCCTCAATATGTGGCGGCGCTCTCCTTCCCATCAAGAACTTCGCACCCACGGAGGATGCGAACAAAAGCGACACCGTAGAAGGGACCTGCGCTGCCATCGCCTGCGACCACGTATGTAGCCACAAGTGCCCTCTAATGCGTGGTTTAGTAGTAATCAAATAACGCTTTTGAATAAATGCTTTACCCGTACTCCCATTTTGACGCGATCGTTACGTACTGCTAATGCGTGTGAGGCTGTTTATCGAGACCTCCTAGTCGGCCCAAGCGCAAGAGAATCGCAACCACCTTTAGAGAAAATAACATGGGTTTGCCTTCCGCAGAGCAACAATCTAGGCAACAATAAGTACGTTGTTTGGGTTGGACACGACACAGTCTTTAAAAGAGCGAAGGGATTGTAGTAGCATACCTACGCGATCTAGTTCGTGACGACGCCGCTGCAATTGGTAAGCGAACAATTTACCGCTATACGTTGTCGAGTGACGATTTCAACCGTGCATGGCCATACATAGGTAGATCGTAGGGGGCTGCACGGAACTGTATTTGACGTCGAAATATCACATTGCGTTCGGTGGGACACAATTTCTACATCGAGCAGCTCTTAGCGTAACCATGTGCTGTGGTTAATCTGGCGCCACGCAGCCAGGTACCGCCATCTCGTGGATTCCGCCGTAACGCAGACGCTGCGCATATGAACGGCGTCTCAAAGACAGGGTTGCTCACGTGCGGGCCACACTCGTTAAAACAACCTATAGCTACAACACAATAGACAGATCCTACCACAGGGATCAAAATCAGACCAAACACAAAAGCGGTGCTGCATCCTAAATGTCACGTGTTCTATGGCTAGCACGGCGTAGAAGCACTTTCACTTGCCCCTGGTGGACGAAGGTCACGTTCTTTACGTGACTGTGCTCCACGTTCAAGCCGCGCACATTCATTAGTAATCCTTTACCTGGCGTAGACGAGAATCAATATAATGTAATTTCCAAGCAGTGCACACGAAACAGTTGCTTATGACTGGGCTTCTGATGTCAGTTTGCAGGCCTACTGCTTGTGTTTAGCGGGGTGGCAACAGACAAAACTCTTTGAGTGTATGCTCCTACGTAGAAATTAAAAATTACTCCCACCTCCCCTCACGGGAACCCCTGTGTATATGCGACGCATAGGGGGTTCTGTTGTTGTTTCCGTTAGGTTGATTCTCCCATCGCGTGAAACGTGCCGTGAACCCCCTGCCACGGCTATGACTCAACGTGGCGCGGCTATGACGCAACACAATCCAACACAATCCACTTTAATTCAATCCAATCCTAATCCAATTCAATCCAATCCAAGCCAATCCAAGTCAATCCAATCAAATCCAATCCAATGCCCCTCGCGAGAGAGTGTTCGCTATCGGACAGGAGAGGGGGTGAGCGGCGAAGAGTGCAGCTCGCGGGGCGAGGAGAGTGGGGAGGGGTGTGGACGGACAACAACGCCGTATGGAGGGACAAGGCGAGTAATTAGATGCCATCGCATCTAAAAAATAGTTCCGAACGTCACCGGTTGCGGTTGCGGTAACGTGCCGTTCCTCTGTATGCGCTGCCCTTGTTTCCAGAACGGCGCTTGGAAACGCGGTCGCCGCGCACAATTTGGTCACCCCAAATCCTCGATCCACAGCCTAGCTTCTGAGTGTCCTTGTATACGCGCCCTGTTTGTTTTCCTCTGTGAGCTGTATGCAGTTAGGTGCGTGCACATTTCCGCTGTTACCAGTCAACACTGCAGCCCTGTCGCCAAAAAAGGATTAACGCTGCCATGTGGGGTGGCTGTAGTATTTCCTTTATCGTGAGTGGAGAGTGCCCGAAAGTGAGGCTGCACGGTGCACGTGCACTAGACACGCACTTGGGCAGCGGTGAGCAGCGGGTCATATAATTTCATACAAGTATATACTAAAGGGAAATCTGGCGCCGCAATCCCCGACCACCGTGGGAGGCGCCATTGTAGCTAGCGACGTTCCTCGCCCACTTGGCTTACCTGGCCATGTAGCTTCTCTTTTGTCGCGAAGCCAAAATAAACAAAAATGGTAACATCGTTTTCTTGTTCATCTTGCATGACGCTTCTAAACAATCGTTGACAAATACATCTTTTTGGAGCTTCAAATGAATAACAACAAAACAATAGCAATAGTATTTTACAGTAACATTGGTGCTTTTTTGCAGTCAGAGCCAACTTTAAAGGCTCTTCTTTAGCCGTGCCACGAACAAATGGAACCTGCCTGTTTGGTACATGAGGGAACGCTCGCTGTAGCGGGGCTCCCCTAGACAGTGACGCCAGATTTCCCTGTAATATATATTATTATAAAACTCTATACAGCAGCCCATCACTGCGAAGACCAGCTGAGGTTGCGCTAGCCCTAGGTATTCAGCTTCGCTGTGCAACCACGTGGCCGGCAGAAAATCAATCCTCTCAAACGTAAAGATCGCTGGAGAAGTCGATAATCTCACTGCGCTGCTTCCGGTGAGATTATTGTCCAGACTTGTGAGGCGGGTATCGGATTTGCAGGGGCAGACATTTCCCGAAAAGGCACATTGAACGGAGCGATCTGCAAGTGCGCTTGCAGTACTCGGCCATCTAGCTGCGGCTCTTCGATTCTAGACCGGCTACTCTGCCGAGGAGCGTCTGTGTTTAACTTTGCGGCGCATTTGCGTGCGCGTTGACTGCACTCCCTCTGCCCGAAAACCAAGCTTTCCCCCGACAACTTGGTTTAGCCGCGTTCAACCACACAACATTTTAGGGAAGGTTGGGTTGTTGATCTTCCTACTTAATTAAAATGTGCAGCCTCTGCTCGTTCGTTGTGAGTACGCCATAGTTCTTGAGGGTATACGTGTTGTGGGTTAGGAATAAATTTCACGCGCTGGTCTTCGTCATTATTTTTTTTTCTGTGATGTGTCCGCATCAGTTACATTGTGACTGCAATGACTTCAAAGCAACTAGTGCACCTTTCCTGCTATTGTTGTTCCAATACACTCCTCCCCCATTTTTTTGTGACCAGGCGTGATCACTCACTGGATGAAGTATTGGGCTGCTGAGCACTTATAATCTGTTACAAACGAAAGGTAGGAATGTATGTTCACTTTTTCAGGTTTCCTCTCTGAAGCGATTTGCTCCTTTTGATCAGTTGACTTTATATAACAGAGCGTCCCGTAATAATGCCACGAACCATGTATGGTTTTGTTTCTTTATTGTTTTGTTTTTCTGCCCGGCCCCGTCAGGCTCTGTATGTGTGTCCAAAGCGAAGCGCGTCCTTCATTCTTTATGTTTATGCCGCACGGGCTATCTCATTCAGATAAGCAGACTGTTTCACGCTAACGCCACTAAGCCCAGAATAATCTTCTTTGATCTACAATGTTCTGGATGTAAATCGACGGTTCCAGAAACACTTGCGCCGAAAGATAAAAGCCTGCACAGCAGATGTCGCGGCATACGATGCGACGCCACTCGCCTGCTAAAGCCACTTTGTTGACCGCAGCTTCGCCGCCTCTTAGGGGAGCACAAGTTGGCTCAAATAAACTTGTTTTTTTTTTCAAGACAACTCCGACGTCCTTGTGTAGGTGACACCTGGTAGAGGGCCTGGATACTCAGCCTTGATGCTCTCTACGACATCTGGAAGCCTCCAAGCCAGTCCAACCAGAGAAAGCCGCCCACAGTAGGATTACTACCCGAGTTCGGTCTTCTGCCAGAAGGGCCAAAGAGAACCAACGCTGCAACCAACGCCATGGTGCGAGAAACAATGACGCCAATCGTCCTGCAGCAGCACCGCGCACCACCATCGTTCCGGGTTGCCCCCGGCTGAAGACCCCGAAGAATGATTGGAGAAGCTGGAGCGCGTCCGCATCTTCAAAAGGTGAGACGATCAAGAAACTTTCCAGCATATCTTCTTTTACTTCGAAGATGCTGCTCGAACTTGGCTCGACAACCATGAGAGCTCTTTGACCGAATGGACTAAATTCAAAAGGGAGATCTTTAAGACCTTCACCACAGTGGTGATAAGAGCGCGAGCTGCCCTTTTGCTTAAAACTCGACCGCAGCACCCCAACGAAGGAGTCGTAATTTTCGTTGAAAAAATGAAGCCACTATTTCGCCTTGCGGACCCGGAAATGACGGAAGAAATGAAACTGAAATTTCTTATGCGAGGAACAAAGCAACAACTTTTTGCTTGCCTTGTCTGCAACCCCCCTAAAATGGTGGCCGATTTTACGTCTGAAGCAGCCGCGATGGAGAAGACGCTAGAAATTCGAATAAGGCAGTACGACCGCCCAGCCAACTCGCTGCTCTCGGAGACAATCGGTGCCGCAACTCTAAGCTCCGATAAACTGCGCGAGACCATCCGAGTGCTGGGCAAGAAGGAGCTTCAGGAGCTTTTTCCAATGACGCCGCAACATCAAGTGGCTTCACTGACTGACGTCATCGGAAAACAGGTTCAACAGGTGCTGGGGACTTCTGCGCCTTCAGAAGCACCTCGACAGCCCCAAGCGATGACCTACTTCGCACCTCTTCGTCAACACCGCCCTGCTTCATCCCGTCGTCAAGAGGCTGAGCCATACCGCCCTCCAATGCCGCCCGCCCAACGATCTGTAGACCAATACCAGACGCCAAGGAAGACCGACCTGTGGCGAATGCCCAATAATCACCCGCGGTGCTCCCACTGCGAAGAGGCCGACCAGAACTACCGTCGCTGTCCCTACAAGAGGCTCGGTTTTCGATGGTTCTCGGTCGACGCCCCACGCCCCCGATACGGCCAGCGCCCTGCTTAGATCGGAGAATTCCTCTCCACCACCAACCGAGGACCAGCCCGCTTAAACCGTTCACCGCCGCATTACCCGTATCAGTCACCGAACGCCGCAGCACTGCTGACTTCTCATGTAGAAGGTCCCCCAGCTTACGCGGGAGAAACTAAAAGCAGCAACTTCTGGAGGAAAAGTTCCACGACCCCGGGGAAATAAAAACCCTGCAACGACGCAGCGACTTGCTGAATACCATGATTCACGACATCCCTTCAGCCTGACGACCCAATCTAAGCCTCACATGACTCCAGAACACGACGACAGCAAAATGGCGCGACGCGTACCCCCCATGACCGAACCTGCCGCTGAGAACACGACGAAGAGGACGACGCATAGTGCCCGACCGTCAACATGTTCAAGCCGAGATACGACACCCCGACGCACCCGAACTCGAGGAAACCGGAGTCCGACGTTCAGCTGTCCATCGATGGCTTTGATGTAGTCGCCTTCATAGACACGGTAATGAGCGGACCTTTTGCCTCTAAGCAGAGGATAGTTATGACCAGATGGGACGGTCCACACATACGCACAGCAAGAGGGCACCTCGTGACGCCAAGTGGAACGTGCACATCGTGCGTCACCATAGACGGCACAACGTACCCTGCGGCGTTCGTCGTTCTGCCTAACTGCTCCCGCGACGTAATTCTTGGAATAAATTTTTTTATGGACAACGGTGCAATATTCGATCTGCAGACCAAGTCAATAACTGTTTCCCACCATCACTCCATGACGCCGGAACCGAACTCCGAACACCGTGTTTCTGTAAGGATCGACGACGATCATGTCACCATGCCACCCCGCGCAGGCTTGATGGTCGCTGTCTACTGTGAACAGGCTGCTCCTGACGTGGAAGGTACTATAGAGAGTGACAAATGGTTGCTGTTCGGCCGCGGAGTCTCTGTCGCAAGCGGAACCGCCAGCTTGAAGCAACGCCAATCCCAAGTTTTGGTCACTAATTTAACCGAGGATTACCAGCATTTAAACAAGGGCACGCAAATTGCTTTCCTTGAAGAAACGCAAGATGCTAGTGACGTGATCGCGGTTGCTGACTTTGAATGCGCACACGCGGATGCTTTCAAGATGCCGCATCCTTTCCACGGGAACCCACGGCTGGCGCGAGAAAATCGGGGCAAATTATTGGATTTGCTGCGTCGCTACAGCGAATGTTTTTAGTCGAACTCAAAATTACGTCAGACACTCCAAGCGTAGCACCCAATTAAAACCGAATATGGAGCCCGACCTACCCTACCGTCCCCATACCGCGTGTCTTCACACGACCGGGAAGCCATCCGGACACAAGTAGAAGACATGCTCAGCGACGAAAATATCCAGGTCATCGAAAAGCCCCTGGGCTGCTCCGGTCGTACTCGTGAAACAAAAACAGGGCACACTGATGTTCTGCGTTGACTACCGGCGGTTGAACAAGATCACCAAGAAGGACGTGTACCCCCTTCCACGAATAGACGACGCCCTCGACCAACTCTGACACGCGAAGTACTTCTGACCAATGGATCTGATGAGAGGCTACTGGCAAATTCAAGTGGACGAGAGAGATCGAGAGAATACTGCATTCATAACCCCGGACGGCCTATACGAGTTCAAGGTAATGCCGTTTTGGCTAAGCTTGGCGCCAACAACGTTTCAGAGAGTCATGCACACTGTGATAGCTTGCAGTGGCACACCTGCCTCGTATACCTCGACGACATTGTGGTATTCTCCTAGACTTTCGACGAACAGTTTGCAAGGTTCCAGTCTGTACTCTAGGCCATCCGTACGTCGGGGTAACGCTGAAGACTCAAAAGTGCCCCTTCGCGTGCGATGAACTCAGGTTTTTGGGCCATGTCGTCTACGCCACGGGAGTCCGGCCTGACCTGACGAAAACGTCTGTCATAGAAGCAAGAGCTAAAGTTGAGAAAGGCTTGCGGAGATTTCTCGGACACCAATGTCACCACTACGTCCGGAGCTGCAAAGACTGCCAGTGACAAAAAACGCCACCGACGAGACCCGACGAGAGACCAGCCGATCGCCGTCCCATCAAGGCCCTTCCAACAGATTGGAATGGACATTCTGGGGCTGTTCCCTACTTCCCGATCCGAGAACAAGTGGATTGTCGTAGCGACAGACTACATGGCACGCTGCTCAGAGGCCGGCCCTCTTGTGAGGTGGACTGCACAAGAAGTCGGAAAGTTCTTCATAAGCCAATTTGTGCTGCGACATGGAGCCCAGAAAGTCCTAATCATGGACCACAAAACGGCCTTTACTGCGAGGCTGATCGAGGAATATTACGCTACAGCAACACGGATCACCGACGAACAACGGCGTACCACCCCCAACCGAATGGACTAAAAGAACGTCAAACAAGACAATCGCGGATATGCTCTCAATGTACCTCGAAGTTGAACATAACACTTGGGAAGAAGTGCTCCCGAATGTCACCTTTGCGTACAACACGGCTATCCAGGAAAGTAAGCAAATGACGCCGTTCGACCTTTTCTACGCAAGACGGCCGACTAGGATGCTTGACGCCATGCTTACGCATGTAGAAGACGATGAACTTAACCCCTATGTCCAAGGATACTTTCAGCGTGTGGAGGAGGCTCGCCAGCTTGCTCGAGTTTGTACAACCGTCCAGCAGCTGGTGGATGGCGGGCGCTACAACCTCCGACGCCGAGACGCCGAGTACCACCCACGGGATCGTGTTCGGGTTTGGATTCCCATCTCTCGACGCGGACGAAGTGAGAAGCTTCTGCGACGGTATTTCGGACCCTATCGAATTCTACGTCGTGTCTGTCAACTTACCTACAAGGTGTTCCCAGATGGGGATTCCGGAACATCACTACGACGCAAGCAGCCCGATGTGGTTCACGTGGTTCGCTTGAAACCCTACTATACTACATGACGGAACTTTTAGATGTGAAGCATCTCTTTCTCTCAGCTCCGTTTTCCGTCGTCCGTCGTCTTTCCGTCCGCACCTCTCCCCCTACACTATAAAAAAGAAATAGTGGCACCCGGTTTCAATCGCACGACTCTCTGGCCGCAACGGGAGGTACGTGGCGCTTTTCCTACTGCGCTACAAACCGAGATGGGAGCATGTTCTACCAACGCGCCTTATGTGCTTCACTGATTCACACTACGGCAAGAAGCTACTGATACAACGAAAGGTCGCGAAGCTAATCGTCAACGGAAACGACGAACTCAAAACTTTAGAGGAGGATGTTGAATTTCCTGTGGTAAAGCTGTGGCGGGAAGGGCCACGCGCCTTGCAGCTAAACCATGGAAGAGGGCGAAGAGGGCGGACAGCGGGGTAGGAGTGTGAGCACGCAATAAAGAAAGACGAGAACCAGGAGGTGTTCGATCAGGTAATGCCGGTGTCGGTCTCTTTGCTATCCCTACATTTCTCTACATTTGCCTGTCTCTACCTGGCGGTTCACACTACGTTCCCATTCGTTCTCCGATATATGAAACAACATAACGTCAACACAATGGAACCTCCACGGAACCCCTAGGATTCTTCGCACCCTCCTCACGGTTCCCCACGGGAAGATGGTGTAATCTTTTTCTTTTGTCCGGAGTGTCTTTTATTTTTGCATCGGGTTGATGCACCCTTATAGGGGGGTAATGCCGCAAACCATCTATGGGTTTGTTTATTTATTGTTTCTTTTACTGTCCCGCAACGCCCGCTCTGTTACGTGTGTCCAAAGCGAAGCGCGTCTTCCATTCTCTATGTTTATGCCGCATGGACTATCTCATTCAGATAAGCCGACTGTTTCACCCTACCGTCACTAAACCAAGAATTATCTTCTTTGATCTACAATGTTCTGGTTGTGAATCGACGGTTCCAGAAACACTTGCGCTGAACGATAAAAGCCCGCAGAGCAGACGCCGCAGCATTCGATTCGACGACACTCGCCTGCGCAAGTCACTTTGCTTACCCCTGCTTCACCGCCTCTGTATTCTTTTGAGATGTTAGGGGAGCACAAGTTCACTCCAATAAACTTGTTTCTCCTTCACGACAATGTCGTCATCCTTGACTTCGGGACATTATCACCTAACAGATATTAACAAATGTCTCTGAGTTTCACTTTCAAGGAGTGATAGGCATATTGTATAGAGCTTGAACTCAGGACAAGCCAAGCGGCTGTAAAGCTTTGTTTCCAACAGTGGGGAAGCGTTCCTACTGATAAACTTAACTTATCTGCGAAATTAGGACTACGGCTTAAATCTCCACCGGCCGTAGTGGTTTGGTGACTACTGGTGTTGGCAAAACACAAAGGCTTGTGTTTGCACCTATCGTTCGTGTAAGGCATGTTGGTAGATGTTACGAATATTTGTCGAGCCGCAATAGTCCTACGTTCAGATTTGACTAGTTTAATTTAAAAATATTTATGTTCCCCAGTAACACAGTTTACAGGTGTTATGAGAATGAGTTAAAGCCAAGCGAGGTTGTTCAGGGGATCGTATGAATCTCAGCTATCCCTCTGTTGCCTCTACCAACATGGAGGAGCGCGAAGCTCGCCAATATCCCGCCTAACACCGAAACAAGCCACCCAGAAACTATTGGTCGTACGTATGACGTAGGTCTGTTCGCCGTTTAGGCGAACACGTACCTCTTTATTAGCGGGACGGTTCACTATATTGTGATTGTGCTCTCTAGGGCTCTATTCATCCGGGAATTTTACGGCTTTTTGTAGAATTCAGCCTTCGTCTTCGTTAGATGGAGCGGTTCATTTTCCGTCTAATTTTGCATGTCCCCGTCACCCTGTCCAAATGAAAACAACTTCGACCGTTCCTTAATGCGCAATTTTAAAGACGGAGCCTTCATACAGCGATGGCTACATGTTAGGCTTCGACAACGTTAGGGTATTTTATTTTTCTTCACTTACCCACAATCACCATCATCGTCAGAAAAAGTTGGCCTGTCTGCAGCGCCTTCTGGGAGGACTCGATGTGCAGACTCTCAAGGGGGCTAGTACCGAAAGCGCCGCATGAGAGGCGAAAGCCAAGATGCAGCACTGGGTCGAACATTTTTAGGGCAGTTTTTGTCGCTGCCCCATATACGACACTGCCGTAGTCACGCCGAGACCCTACCAAGGCCGTGTAGACGCGCATCAGGAGTTGTTTGCCGGCCCCACAGGATTAGTGTGAGAGGACCTTAAGACTGCTCATTATTTTTAAGCATTTGCATTTGAGGTGGTTGATATTAGGAATGAATGTAAGCTTCTAATCGCATCACATAGCTAAAATCTTGTGCTCCTCTTTTACAGGAATCAACAAGTTCTTAAGAGTGATGTCTGACTCTGGGTGAACCCCACACTTCCTGGAGAAGACAACAGAATAACGCTTTACAGAATAATTTAAAACCATTCTTGTCTGCCCATTCGCAGAAGACGATGCGGAGGTGGACCTGGCATTCGCAGATGGACATATTGACGAATAAAGGATATCTGGACATCGTCTACATTCATAGAATAAGAGATTGTAGGTGGCAATGCCTTCCCAAGAAAGTTCGTCTTAACTATGAAGAGCGTCCATCTCAACACGCCACCCAGTGGCGCGCCATTTGTTTGCACATGTATCTTTGACAGTGCACAACCTACTCTCACTCGAAAAGTTTGCACTGACAAGCACCTAACAAGGGTGTTTAAAATGTTACACGAAACACCGAATAACATAAGGTCACTAAGGTTCCCGTAAAACCAAGCGGTGTCGTAGGCTTTCTCGAGGTCGAACAACACAGTTAAATAATACTGATTATGCATGAAGCCATCTTTGATGTACGAGTCAAGTGTACCAGTCAAGGCATCTTTGAGTACGAGTTGTACTCAAGGAAGTACACAAGCCTGCGATTTCTCATCTTCTCGAGAAGCTTGCACAGGCAGCTCGTCAGGGCTATGGGACAATAACCTAAGGGGGATGACGGGTCCTTTCTCTCCTCCAAGAAAGCTAATACTATAGTCTCCCTCCAAGCGTGTGGAATGTGCCTCAGAAGCTATATTTTTCATACAGATGTAGAAGTGTTTGAAGTGTTTGTACGTGTAGGTGTTGTATCATTGTATATGTGATGTTGTCTGGACTTGTTGCTGAGGGTTTACGCGTGCTCAAAGCAGGTCTAAGCTCATGCAGTCAAAACTCTGAGTTATAAGAAGATGGTGGTCTATTGTTATCAAGTATAGGCTTCTTTTCGGTCGATTGTTTGTGTTTTATAAAGGTGTTTGTGTAGTGTGCTGAACTAGATACGTGTTGGAAGGTTGGAAGTGTTGTGCGAGTTTGTCAGCCTGGTTTTCCAGTGTATTCCCCATTGTGCTGAACAGAGGCAAGCTGTGTGTTTGTTGTCCCTTGAGTTTGCGTATTCCTGTCCATACTTTTCGTCTGCCTGTGTAGTAGTTTCTCTATGTTATGAATGAACGCCAACTATCTCGATTCCCCTCACGGCGCACACGTGTTCCTAACGCCTGTGCCCTTTTCAACAAAAAAAACTCCCACCTCCAATCGCGGGAACCCCTGTGTAGATGCGACGCACAGGGGGTTCACGTTGCAGCGTTGGACAGCGGAGGAACGGCGCAGGAACGATGGAGCGGAGCGGCGCAGGCACCAAGGTTTATAGCGCGCAGAACACTGAGGGGACGCGCCAGTGCGCCTGCCGCAGCTATGACGCAACACTATCCAACACAATCCACTTAACTCCAATCCAATCCAAATCTAATCCAATCCAATCCAATCCAATCCAAGCCAAGCCAAGCCAAGCCAAGCCAGGCCAAGCCAATTCAAGCCCATCCAATCGAATCCAATCCAACGCCCCTCGCGAGAGAGGGGTATCGGAGAGGAGAGAGGCTGAGCGGCGGAGAGCGCAGCTCGCGCGGCGAGGAGAATGGGGGAGGGGCGGACGCCGACGACGCCGGATGCAGGGACAAGGCGAGTGAATGAGATGCAGTCGCATCTAAAAGGTTTCCCCGCGTGTGGTCCCAACAACGGCTACCCTAAGCTTTGTTCTGGGCCTCTCGCGCGCGCCTGCAGTCTTCATTCCACCACGACCTCATCTGCTTGCGCGGGACACCAGAGGCGTGGGGAATGGACTTTTCGGCGGCGTCGCGGATGTGCGCCGTGAGGACTTGGGAAGGTTCTTCAACGTGTAGGTGTCCAATGGATGTGTGGTTTAGTTTTGATGTCTCTGTAAATGTATTGCAGTTAGATCTTGCTTCATTGAACATGTTTTGGGAAGATGGACTGCGTGGGGCTTTACCTATATATATTAATGAGGTTGGGAAGTGGTCACTGAAATGTGGGTTAGTACCCACAGCCCACTCGGGAAGAGCAAAGAGAACTGCGCATCCCATAGCCAAGTCAAGAAATGAGTGCGTGTTGTGTCCTATGTTATAGTATGTAGGCTGTTTTTTGTTGAAGAGGCATGTTCCTGAGGATGTTAAAAAACTTCTCTATCAGGCGACCGCGGGCATCCATGCGAGAAGAGCCCCAAAGATAATTGTGTGCGTTGAGGTCGCCTGTGAGGATGTATGGTTCGGGCAGCTGGTCAACGAGCACCTCCAAGTCGGAGCTCGAAAGTGAAAGATCGGAGGAATGTTAATGAAGCATCCCGTATTATCCTACTATATGTTATTGCGCGGGTCGCTACAGCGTTAAGGAGAGTGTTCAAAGAGACAGGGTGGTATGCTAAGTATTGGCCGGCGATTATGGCCACACCACCCTTAGAGTGTGTGCTCCCATCCCTGTCCTTTCTGCATACCAGGCAAATATTCAAAAAAATTGTGCGTATGGAATTCAAATGTGCTTAGTGAACACACATTACACTTGGCAGATTAGCATGTAATATTTCGCATAGATTGTCAAGGTTTTTAAGAAGGCCTCTGCAGCTCCATTGGCGTATGTTTTCTGTTCCAATTATGAAGTGTTCGGAGCTACTGGAGTGTGTTGTTTAGGTATCCCGTTTGGCGGATGCAGTTGGCGGATGCAGAAGCACAACAGGCACACCACAATGGAACTATTCTGTCTATACAGATCACAAGGAAGGATGCTAACGCGATACTCTACGGAGCATGTAAACAAGCTGCAGCTTTGCACTCGTCGCACCCACAGAATCGACATGAACGCCTTCACAAGCTCGATCCAGAGCGCGAGTTCTGGGTCAGTCAAGCTCCTCGTCTTCGCCGAAGCCAAGAGAAATTGCTGCACAGGCTTCATCTTGGAGTAGCATTTACTCAGAAGTATCTTCACACAGTCGGACGAGAGGACAGCCTGGACTGCCTTCTGTGTGCTTGTCCTGAGACTATCGAACATTTGCTTAGCTCATGTCCAAAGTCCTCTAGTGTCCAAAGTACTCTATACAGCTTTACTACGCTTAGACCCTCGCCCTCTGTCCTAACAAAAGATTTTTGGCACGTAGGCTGACAACAAAAAAGAAAGCCCAGCCTTTAAATCCCTGATTACATTTCTTGGTGACTCCTCTCTGGATTGTCGGCTCTAGGTTGCGACAAAATTAAACAGACTGTGAAATGATGTCTGAGCAGTTTTTTTTTCTTTTTCGTGGACGATAGTCATGTGCCTAAAAGTGAACTGTAGTCATCTGATTGAGCACCCCGTTCTATGGGACACGTTTATTGGTATTACTGCTTGTACATAGTTCATTTGTTGCTTTCATTGTCATTTCCCATAACTCCTATATTCATTCCTTTCTCTTTCTGTCACCAGTACCCTCCCCTTAATACAATAGAGACCTTTTCGCTCGCACGCATGCAGCCGGACCGATATCTCGGTGCGCAGCTAGTCTTTTTTTTCTTTTTGCCTAGTGTCACCGAACAATATGACTACAGGCGTAACATCGAATAATTTTCTAAAACTGCGAAAGAACCTGTCGATGCTGCCGGAATGCGTGGGAGCGTAGCTTTGTCGACGGGGTGCGCAGGTCTCGTCTGTCTCCAAACTGTGCTACTAGCACCGTCCCTAGTGGGCTTCGGCGACATTGAAAACCCCTCCCATAGTGTTACGGTGGAGTTTAGAGAGGAGAACACCGTTGAAGAACTCTGATGCTACCCATTTCCCCAAATTTTTGTCTGCATTTACAACACATTAGAACGTATATTCCGAGGCAACATATCATGGCTTGTTCGTCTTGGTTTCTATGTGCGTGTGTTTGTTTAAAACATTTAAAGTTTTATGTGTTCCTAATTCGAATGCACCCCTATCCCCTTGTGAAGGTATTTACGGACACCATCAACAATAAATCCATATCGCCCGCTTATTCTAATTTGAATAGGAAGTTATATGCAAACAGCAGTGAGACAGAAACGCTCGCCGTCCTCTACGTCACCGGGTTTTCTTGTACAGTGCCACTGTGTCCGTTGTTTACTTCTCTAAGAGATCATGCGAAAAAAAGTAAGGCCTTTATTATCTCCGCTCTTAGAGTAGGTGTGACAGTATATCATATCATCATGAATATGCTCAACCTGAAAATGAAGGGGCGCATAAAATAAAATTGACTAGTGCGGATTAACGGGTAGGCTGAGGTATATGCGTCAGACGAGTGGGTGAGCTAATTTTGAATTAGGGGTATTGGTGCGTTGATCAATTTAGATAAGAAGACTTATTGGGCAGACTAAGGTAGATTAGAGGTTTGCACCAACCGCAATAATTTGCGATCACTGGCATTACAATATTTAGCAGCGCTCTTCCTCACATAAGTGAGAAAATTCAGTTGCCCAGAAAACAGCCGAAAAATTTTCATGTGACGACCATCTGAATGCTATAGAATGCGTTTCTTTATGCGCGTATTGCGCTCCTACGTTGTCTAGCGCAAAATTGACATCTCGCATTGAAGTCATAAATAATTCCCTAGTGCATATTTTATATTCATTCAGGAGTTTTGAAAACACGTATATATATGACGCAAAACTGTAGGAAGCAACTCAATTTAAAGACAAAAATAAGAAGCGATCAACTTGTTTGAGGCGAAGTACAACTGATAACATTCTTCAATTGCTTCTCTTCCTTTGTGTTGACGTTCTGCAGCCTTCAACAGGTGCAGTATCCTAAGCCCTGAGCACCGCCCGCTCCAGGACGAAGAAGTGGAGGTAGCACGTGCGCTTAACAAAAGCCACGCCAAAACTATCGTAACAGACTTTCAGCAGGCATTACGCAACTTTGCCAATGGTCGATTGCATGTTGCAACACTTTGAATAATCAATTAGTGACTACCACCGTGACCAGTCAGGATTGTGTGGGCACCAGCTCACAGCGGTGCCCCCGGCAACGAGATTGCCAACCACGTAACTTGACATTTGACCAACCGAGCCAGCGCTGATGAAGACGAGCCCGAGTGCATACACCCTGTACGAGCCCGAGTGCATACACCCTGTAGTCACATACCAGGAAATTACGCAGCACTATAGGGTCTACTGTAGAACGTATTTGTCCCCGCAGAAATCGCTAGCAATTAACCAGGAAGGATTATGTTTCGCTCTGCAGCTTGACCCCCTCCTTACACCCCCCAGATTTCCCCTGTTTGAGCACACACAATTCTCTCCAATTTGCCGCTGCTGTGGGTAGCCTGGGTCCCTCACGTTCGTTAGGAAGTCAAAGTTGGGGAGAATGAAATCGCTCTATACACCACCTGCCACGCTTGAAAGTGGAGCCTGGAGCCATTGCCGCAGAGTTTTCCACTTCTATCACTGGTAATGATTTTATGTTGAAGCTGAAACGCCATTTAAACCATAGGACATGGAAAGCATAGCAGACGAACCACGTTACTTTTAATGCAAAATTCTCTGCACCATTATGCGAAAATACGTGTGTGTGCGTGCACGTGTGCGTATGTACACATTTGATGGTACCAAAAAAGATGCCGTGCACGGAGGCCCTGCTACACCGAGGAGTTGCCTTCCCGCCAAAGAAGCTGCCTCTTGCCAGCAAATTGTACCTGTCTGCCTGCCTCCCTGCCTGCCTGCCTGCCTGCCTGCCTGTGCTGTGTGCCAGCTCGAATATTGCGGCGAGGACGCGTAATTTCATCACAAGATGCGTTCCGTCATGACCCGGCCTGCGGTGGGGGCTGCAAAGCCGCGTAACGGTGACACTCGAGGGTATCCAAAAAATTATGCTCCAATCGACTGTATGAAGGTGGTAGGAAGTCAAAGCTCTCAACGACACCCACAACAATTGCCCATGGACGTTACTTGAATTCGCGCACGTGGCCCTACAAAAAGTAAAGCCAGAGATTGTGACAGCCGTCGCCTGGAGTTCGAGGGGGCGGCGTCTCGTACACAGCAGCAGCGTTGGTAGCGGCCGGGCTAAAGACCCTCCACACTTCTCCGGCCCAAGCCATGATGGAGGGGCTTTAGGCAGGGATAGAGCGGCGAACGCCACCATGTAGCCCGGCTGTAAATCGAGAGACAAAAAACGAAGAGGTGTGCCTTTCGAATGGTGAGACAGCGGAACCTAGCCTTCCTGATGTGCTAGCTTGGGAAACAAAACCGCTTAACAGAAGGGCAGACACCGAAACAAGTCAAAATGTGAGCTTAGTGATTCCTGTTTATACCGGTTTCAACTAGTAGATTTTGTAAGTTTCAGAATGCTAGAAAGCTCAGGGAACTTTTATAATCGCTATTTATCAGAACCAGTTGCTACTTCCGCCTTTTGAAATATCTCTTAAAACACAACCAATTGGTATTCACCAGTTTAGAAAACTGAGACCTATTTGTGGCAAGCAGTGCGCAAAAGGTAGCGTTCTAGCGGCCAGATGTCTGGATGTGGTTTGTACATTTTAGATGCGACGCCGAAAGGAGCATCTCTTGCCGGCGGCCCTGTCCTGCGTCCGTCGTGGTCGGCGTCCGCGTCCGCAAAGCTGCGTCTCTCCTCCACTCAACCCCCTCTCCTCTCTCCGATAGTGAACACTCTCGCCCAACATCTGCGGGCGCGTGGCGCAGCTCACTCTCACTCCGCTGGTGGGCGGCGCTGCGCGCGGCGCAAGCGCGCTGTTCGCATGTGCAGCGCCCTCTCTTTCCGTGGTCTCCTCTCCTTAGGGCGCGCTGCGCATATAAGCGGAGTGCCACGCTCCGGTCGGTCTCTCAGTCGAGTCCGCGCTACGCTTGCTCTCTCTCTCTCTCTCTCTCTCTCTCTCTCGCATTACCGACGGTTGCTCACGCAATTCTAGTAATCGACCCAACGGAAACGCACAATAGAACCCCCTTCAGCGTCGCATCATACCAGGGTTCCCGCGAGAGGAGGAAGGCATAATTTTTGTTTTCCCGCCCTACAAACGATCATTTAACGTATTTTTGTGATACGACCAGTTAATTACGTCGGGTGCGGGTTACCCAGGAGGTGCTGTTGAACAATTTAATCAAGCGGTGAGAAGGCAGCACGTAATGGACGCGAAGCTATACCAAAACAGTCCCAGAACAACCGTTGCTAAGGCAGACGACAAAGCCGTACCACCGACACCGCCGCTGCTGGCGAGCGGGCACTTCCGAGCGGGGAGTCCTGGGTAAATTCCCTGCGCCATATACAGTCTGCTCCGTGAGTAAACCCTTTGTTCCCCTCCCCCACCCTTATCCTCCCCGCCGCCGCCGCCTGCGTCGCGTCGGGAGTTTGTTGTCCCGCACAGAGGTCGGCAAACTCAGTCATGAGTCCACTCACTCAGACTCATTTGGACTCAAACTCACGCGTGAGTTTGAGTGAGCGCGAGGGTAGTGTGGCATGGTGAGTTTGAGCTTGAGTGAGTTTGAGCCGAGTGATCACGACTGAGTTTGAGTCCGATTGAGTTTGAGTCCATTTTGAGTTCTGAGTACATTTTGAGTTTGAGTTCATTTTGAGTGCTGAGTACATTTTGAGTTTGAGTCCATTTTGAGTTCTGAGTACATTTTGAGTTTGAGTCCATTTTGAGTTCTGAGTACATTTTGAGTTTGAGTCCATTTTGAGTTCTGAGTAGAATTTGAGTTTGAGTCCATTTTGAGTTCCGAGTACATTTTGAGTTTGAGTCCATTTTGAGTTCTGAGTACACTTTGAGTTTGAGTCCATTTTGAGTTCTGAGTACATTTTGAGTTTGAGTCCATTTTGAGTTTGAGTTCATTTTGAGTTCTGAGTACAATTTGAGTTTGAGCTCATTTTGAGTTCTGAGTACATTTTGAGTTTGAGTCCATTTTGAGTTTGAGTCCATTTTGAGTTCTGAGTACATTTTGAGTTTGAGTTCATTTTGAGGTCTGAGTACATTTTGAGTTTGAGCACATTTTGAGTTTGATTACATATTGAGTTTTGAGTACATTTTGAGTTCTGAGTAAATAGGAGTTTTAAGTCCATTTGGAGTTTGAGTACATATGAGTAGCCTAGCAGGCAGCTATGGTTGGCGGTTAAGTTTCATGCGTCACTGTGGGCTCGGAATTCAAGTTACTTGCGGGTATGGCACCAATCGCGATCTGCATGATCGGTTGGGAGGGAGGTGGTGTCTGATTTTTTTTAGTTTCTTGTTGAATTTTTATGGCCATAAGCACTTGCTGTATACCTAATTTTCGCGGCTGGGCGCGTGAGTGATAATTGACTGGTGAGGTCATAAAAAAGGGTTGTCTTAACTTTTCCTCTTGACGGATCCACTAAGAGCGTGGGAAAGGGTAGTGGGAAAGCACACGGTGGCGCTGGCGTGCTGGTTGTTCGCCTGCTACTGTTAACGGCTTGATATACTAGTGGTCACTAAGGAAGAGGTGAGAGCCGGGGGGAAATGGGGGCGGGGGCTGTCCTTTCTACTGTTTCAAATGAATTAGCTGAATTGACTGGGCAGCGCCCCTTAAGACAGAATAATGACCACATTAGATTGGGGGAAAAGTGAAACTGATGAGGCTAAGGCGTGTAAGGTATCAAATGAAAGGTCCGGATTAATGGAATCACGCGGTGTAAATAAAAAAAATGCTTCCTGATTGTAATCATCCGGCAGTCATAATGAGTCATATATTGGGTTAAAATTCAAAATGACGCTGCGAGGGCATGTGGGGAATCAAATTCAAGGTCTCGATGTGGGGAATCATTCTGGACGAACATGAGATATGGATATATCATGACGTAGTCATGGTAAATCAAAGATTCGGTTAAAATTCAGGTTCATGACGCTAGGGCGTTTCAAATTAAAGGTCTCCATGAGGGTAATCACGTGCTTCCTGATTATTATCATGACATAGTCAAAATGGGTCATAAATTAGGTTAAAATTCACAATGATGCCACTGGGTGTCCGGGGTATCAAATTGAAGGTTCCGATAAGGAAAATCACGTGGGACAAAAATGTGGTAGGGCTATATCATGAGATAGTCATGGTTAGTCATTCATTGGTTTAACGTTCAAATTGATTCCGCTAGGATGTAATGGGTATCAAATCAATGGTCTTGATGAGCCAAATCACGTGGGAGAAATACAAAAATGCTTCCTGGTTATAACCATTAGATTGTCATGGCGAGTCTTATATTGGGGTAAAATTCGAAGTGACCCCGCTAGGGAGTGTAGGGTATCAAATTTACGGTCTTGAAGAGGGGAATTACGTGGTATAAATAAAAAAAAGGCTTCGTAGTTCGAATCATGAGATGGTCATTATGAGTCATAGATGAGGTTAAATTCAAGGTGAGGCCGCTGAAGCATGTGGGGCGTCAAATTGAAGGTTCCAGTTAGGGGAATCATGAAGGACACCTAAATCATGCGTCCTGGTTACAGTCATGAGTCATGGTTAGTTTGACTGGTATGAATTTCATATGACCCTGCTAGGGTGTGTGGGGTATCAAATTAAAGGTCTCGTCGAGGGGGTCACGTGGGACAAATATGAAAATGCTTTCTGGTTATAATTATGAGGATATAGCAAAAGGTATACAGCGAAAGGTACACACTCACACTCACACTCTCACTCTCACTCTCACTCGCACTCACACTCACACTCACACTCTCACTCTCACTCACACTCACACTCTCACTCTCACTCTCACTCTCACTCACACTCACACTCTCACTCTCACTCTCACTCTCACTCTCACTCTCACTCTCACTCACACTCTCACTCTCACTCTCACTCTCACTCACACTCACACTCACACTTACACTCACACTCACACTCTTACTCTCACTCTCACTCTCACTCTCACTCACTCTAACTCACTCGCACTCTCACTCTCACTCTCACTCACACTCACACTCACACTCACACTCTCCCTCTCACACTCTCTCACTCATGCTCACACTCTCACTCACACTCACACTCACACTCTCACTCTCACTCTCACTCTCACTCTCACTCTCACTCTCACTCTCACTCACACTCACACTCACACTCACACACACTCTCACTCTCACTCTCACTCTCACTCACACTCTCACTCTCACTCTCACTCTCACTCTCACTCACAATCACACTCTCACTCTCACTCTCACTCACACTCACACTCACACTCTCACTTTCACTCACACTCACTCTCACACTCACTCCCACTCCCACTCCCACTCTCACTCTCACTCTCACTCTCACTCTCACTCACACTCACTCACACTCACACTCACAATCTCACTCTCACTCTCACTCAGTCACACTCACACTCACAATCTCTCTCACTCACACTCTCACTCACACTCTCACTCACACTCACACTCTCACTCTCACTCTCACACTCTCAATCTCACACTCTCAAACTCTCACTCTCACTCTCTGACTGTCTCAATCTCTGTGAGGCCATGTGAGTTCTGAATTCATTTTGAGTTCTCAGCCCATTTTGAGTTCTGAGTTCATTTTGAGTTTTGAGTACATTTTGAGTTTTGAGTCCATTTTGAGTTTGAGTACATTTTGAGTTTTGAGTACATTTTGAGTTTTGAGTACATTTTGAGTTTGAGTACATTTTGAGGTTTGAGTACATTTTGAGTATTGAGTTCACTTTGAGTTTGAGTACATTTTGAGTTTTGAGTCCATTTTGAGTTTTGAGTTCATTTTGAGTTTGGGTACATTTTGAGTTTTGAGTCCATTTTGAGTTTGAGTTCACTTTGAGTTTGAGTACATTTTGAGTTTTGAGTCCATTTTGAGTTTTGAGTTCATTTTGAGTTTGAGTACATTTTGAGTTTTGAGTCCATTTTGAGTTTGAGTACACTTTGAGTTTGAGTACATTTTGAGTTTTGAGTACATTTTGAGTTTTGAGTCCAAATTGAGTTTGAGTACATTTTGAGTTTGAGTACATTTTGAGTTTTGATTACATTTTGAGTTTGAGTACACTTTGAGTTCTGAGTACATTTTGAGTTTTGAGTCCGAGTGAGTTCTGAGTTTTGAGCTCAATGTGAGTTTGAGTTTGAGTGAGCGCAGATGTGCTGCTCAGCATTGAGTCTGAGTTTGAGTGAGTGGTGATTCGAAAAAAAAATTGTGAGTGAGTTTGAGTGAGTGGTGATTCGAAAAAAAAAATGTCAGTGAGTTTGAGTGAGCCGCGCCAACTTTGCCGAGGTATGGTCCCGCACGCCACTTAAGAAACGTTGGCTGCTAGAGCTGGAAAGTTTTGCTTTATAAACGGTAGTAGACAGGCGGTGTAGTGGGCTTCTTGCTGGGAGACGCCCATTGTCAGAAAATTAAGTTGAGCAGCGGTTACGTAGAGCCGTTTTAGAGTGCAGCTACCACTCCGGTTATTTTTCGTAGTCCCTCAGCGTAGGCGTCGTGGTAACCGAGAGACCGAAGATGCCACCCAAGATAGAGTAAGTACGAGAGTGGAGGGTGAAAGCATGGCGAAAACGAGAGGAAGAGGGCTGTATACCGAGATCGCAGGAAACATGCTCAACGGTGCAACTCTGGAAAACGGGGCAACGGGGACGCTGGCGACCGTGCCAAGGAGGCCCACCAGGAGGGCACCCCAGTTTCCCAAGACGTCACTATGTTCGATGAGGCCCACACCGCCCTGGTTCGCATGGGGCAGACGATGCACCCCGACCGTCAGTTTGTGAGCTGCCAGGCGCCCCCACCGTTGCCCGAACTCATCAGCAGGACACCCGCTGCCTGCTTCTCCACATGCGGCTATACTGTAGCAATGTGGCGGAGCATCTGTACCGACACGGGCGCAAGGACTCCCCTGCATGTGCGGACTGTCCGGGACCAGAGACGCTAGAGCACCTACTCGGCTTCTGCCCCCACCATGCGGGCCGAAAGAAGAGCTCCACCGAGGGCTCCAGCGTCGAGGCCTTCACAGTGCCGGCATGGATGACATTCTGTTCCAGAAGGGGCTTGCGGCAAACCAATGGGAAAACGTCGCCAATTTGCTCTATTACCTCGACACGACCGGCCTCACGCAGCGGCTGTAGTCCGGAGTGCAGTGATTGACTGATCTGCCCTTACTGACAGCTTTATAGGACTGACCGGTCTCTTTACCCTTTTTTTATCTCTCTCTACTGTACCCGGTCACTCCGCCTCCACTTCCGTTCCCTTGCACTCAGTGGTATGCAAGTGAGCTCCCTGCCGAGCTCAAATTATCCCCAGTGCATTTCATACCTTTTTGCTGTCGCAAACCACAACCACCACAACATGCTACACGGTGGCCACGAGCAAAGAAATGTACAGCTATTGCCAGCACACTGCGGCACTGTGTGATTTGCTCGTCGCAGCGGATACGCCTTCCGTTCCTGCTCTATGTTTTGGCCTTTCTTTTTAAAGTGGCTAATAAATCCGTTCTTTGCTGCAACTGAAGGAATGCCGGCCAATAGCCCCTTCCCCACCTTATTCACATAGTTCCAGCGGCCGAAGAATGCCGAAACCAGGAAAGAGAAAAAAATGATTTTGAGCAAGTGTCTTAGTTTTCTGATTGGCATAAAGCCGTAATTTTTGTGTGAAGTACTGTGTGATCCGCTAATCTAAGTACTGAATGTGTTGGCTTGGCTACGTTCTGCAATCATTTGGGATTTAGAAAAAGTTGAAATACGTGTTGGAGGGTCAATTTAGGTTGGCCAAACAAATCTGCATTATGAATGTGTTTTTTTTTGCTGACGTGACGGGGAAACGAAAAGCGAGAAAAAATATTAACAAAAAAAGTGTGATTTTGTTTCTCTGAACCCGTTTGAACCGGTTCGAACCAGTTCAAATAGGAACGGAATGGTGCTCCCGAACCGAACCCGGAACCGAACCCAAAAGGCTTGAACCCGAACCCGCACGGAACCTGAAAAAATATGGGTTCGATGCCCTTCTTTTATTACGTCTTTCCGTTAACAACCAAGATGACACAAAGCAACCTTAAACTAGAAAACTGTCTTTTTAAATATTTCCCAAATTTTTTATACACGCAAACTCTCTGCTAATGTTTCAAAGACGAGAAAATGCCTCTCTAGTGCCCTAATAATTTTTTCTACATTATCTTTCCTATAATAGAAAACTTGTCTTGCCTTCTTGCTATACGTTTTTTAGTCTCGAAGTTCATTTCACAGTGACAATCTTTGTGGACACTGATTCCAGGAATAATATTGATGAATTGTACGTGTGCAGGTTAACTTGTACGATATATCGTGAGATAAACTCTCACATCAGTAAAAATGTTTTATTTCAGACGGGTGAGTATGGCGGTGGGTTTTTTGCTTGCTCAACCTTATCAAGTTGAGAAAAATTGATGCGTTCAGTTCTGTTCTTGTTCTTTGTGAAATATTGTTCACTGAGGAATTAGAAGTGTATACACCGTAGAGTGTCACAACCATCTCAAACTGTAGCAATAGCCACTGCATAAAACAGATTTATAGTTTTTTTTTAAATTGTGCGTGCTCTACTTCCTGTTTGGATCTTTCAAGAACACTACTGTGTAAGTGTAAATAAAATGAACCAATTAAATCGAAATTTACTTCAGGAAACGCGATAACGCTTTGCTGGAAAGTTAGAACTTGAGCATAACGTTAAATTTGAAATTAGATTTTGGTTTTTGGAATAACCAGCCTTGTTTTGTTTCTTGCCAGTGTTATTTTAACAACTCACTTTCTATACACACAAAACTTACATTGTTGCAAACTTTTGAAGCGAGAACATGGCTCATAGAGAGCACTACTTCTTCACATTAGTGGCAAATAGCTTGATAGAAAAAACTAGCATTGTGTTCCGTACCTGAAGAAAAAAATGGAACGCATCAAAACACGCCTCTAAAGCTCTTCGTTTTCTGTGTTCCAAATACAAACGGAGCACCATCCATCATTTATAACAGTCTGGACACGTACTAACGTATAAGGTGTGGCGCTGCAGACGAACGCATCATCACTGAAAACACTAACAGGATCTGCTGGCCGAGCCCAGCCGTGTGCAGGCTCCTTCACGTCTTCGCCTCCTATTACATCCTGCCAAGGAGAATTTTCCGCTTAAAGGGGTCCTGAAATACCTTCCGCCGATGCATGGATGTACATCTACCCAAATAAAGCAATGTACTTGCAATCTCCTCCCGCAAAAAAATTGTTAAAGCGATGAGTATTAGCTGAGAAATCGTAAATCAAAAACCGCGCATTATCGTCGCTTCGCGTTTCCTCCTCCTTTCGACTTACTCTCCGCTGTTGACGGCACGCGAGCCTTGCCTCCCATGATGCTGCGCTCCGCAGCAGTGACGTACTTCCGCCATTGCGCTGATCAGACTGTCGTCTGCTACGGGCAAGCTTTGTTGACACCATGAATCCCGCACTCCGGCTCTCAAGGCTGGAAAAGCGAACGAAGAATCTGGCCGCATGTATGCGGCGGCCTCGCCTTGCCCTTTCGCGGTGTACGTTGCTGGCGGCACATGACTTTTTATCGGCGGCGGTGCGCTCTGAAGTCCCTCGATCGGCGTTTATCGAGGGACTTTAGTGCGCTCGTTCTCTTGATGCACCGCGCACTGTTTATCCAAAAAGCGCCGTATCAGATGTGGCCCCGCTGGTGCCGGGTCTTATTTGCGGCGGTGGTAATTCCTGCCGGCGGCATGTGAAAAAGTCGTATTAAACCGTTACAGAACCCGTGCACAAAACGCTTCAATCATGTGACCAGTTCAGCTTGGGGCGACGCGTGGTGGAGAGCGGCAACGTTGGCAAAACATTCTCCGCCGCACGAGGCTCTGAGCTTTCTAGCGCTGGAGCGAGCGCCATTTCTTTGAGAATCTCAAACATCGGTTGCCTTGGCAACAAGGCACAAACCGCTTAGAAGTCAGTTACGGTTCCGTGATCCCGGTTCAGCTCGGGGCCCCACCTCGCGACATGTGGGCACTGCAGGCGTATCATTCATTCCCATTGGGAAGTGCGAGATGCGTTTGGCATTACAGGAGGCGATGGTGTGTGTGTTGTGGACGCCTTTGTTTAGCGATGAAATGCTCCGCTGTGCTTCTGCGGGTGGATAGTGCTTCGCATGGTCTGGATTATCTTTCTCGAGCAACGTACGACTGAACCTCGCATGGGGTATGTGCAGTGTGCGTGGCTAAAAGCCATCGGCTTGTGCCCCAGAGTTAAGTGACTTGCTGTTCGTCCCCGCAAAGCGCGCGCGAGGTGAGTACCGAATTTACGACGGCGAGGAGGCAACCCATCCTCTGTCAATCGTGGTTCAGACTTTCAATGCATGTTGTGACGTTGTGTTCGTTAGAAACGCATCTCTGGATTGTTTTGAAGTTGAATAAAATGTATGCGTCAAACCCGAGCATTCGGCTCAGGGCGTTCTCTGCGATTGCACGAAAGAAGTGCCACGGGGCTTCAACGCTTTCTTTACGGAACCTACTCAGGTAACAGAATATCAGTGTCGTGTTATGGCCGTGTTGCATTCAATACAAACGGTTAAGCGTTTGCTTTACACTTGTTTCGTTTGTCGTAAAATGCCCAACACTCCGGCACTCCGCCGGCAGATAAGCCGGTGAGCCGACGCTGAGCAGACGACTCATCTCTTCGCCGGAGGTGCGTGAAAAAGCCGCCCAATAGAGGGTGTCTAGCTCATGACGAACATCTGGGAATCGATGATGTAGACATGTGAAGATGGCGGTGTCCAAAAACACGAAGGAAAGGTTGAGAAAAAAACGACAAACTTTGCAACAAAAGTGTGAGCTTTCCGCTGCGCGTAAAAGAGTAATACTTGGCACAGAGGACGTTGACGACCCAATCTAACGGTTGCGCTAGTTCATTTAGTGTGCTCAAAATGCCTTTCAGGGCCCCTTTAATGCACGACGAGAGGGAGCCAACACCATACTTGCGCTGGCCTAACAATTTTTTTTTTCATTTTTGCATGTTTCTCCGGGCTTGTTGGGAACATTACCCCACTGTTGGATGTACACAACGGTAACCTAGCCCATTAGTAAACTTTACACCCGGTTGTCGCGCCAGCCGCACAACTTAGCAAGTAGAGACCAAAAATGAAGAGAAACATATCTGAAGCTTACACGACAGCTTCCTAACGTCTTCTGTCTGCGTGCGCCTCTGAGTGGGTAACTGGCTCAAGCGACACGGTAACCCGCTGAGTCATCGTCAACAAGGCGTAATAAAATTGTACATCTTGCGCGATCACATCCAAAAATTATTTATGTTCTTTTATAGCTTTTATACAAACCGTAAAGTTATTCTCTCAACAACAAATATGCTCTATTTCAGACGAATGAGTTTGGTGGCAGGTTTTTTGTTGCTCAACTTTTATCAACTTAACAATATTTAACGCGTTCAGTCCTGCTCGTCTTCTTTGCGAAATCTTGTTCAATAAGGAATTAAAAGTGTATTCACCGTAGTGTGTCACAGCCATCCTAAAAGGTAGCAATAGCCACGGCGAAACTAAACCTTGTAAACATATTTTTTTATTTTGCGTTCTGTGCGTATTCTTCTAAATCTTCAAAAAACGCTTTAGGTGTAAAGAAAAGGCACCAATAACATCGAAATGTACACCCGGAAGCACTATAAAACATCGCTTGAAAGATAGGACAGGAGTAGTGGGAGAGGGATAAATTACATGGTTTAATATAGAATGGCCGGCAAAACAGTGTCATTTTTTCACAATAATTGCAGTACTGCAAATAGGCACTTAGGTGTATTTCTTCTATTTTAAATTAGGCTACGTGATACAAAAGCAACGCTTGCATTACCTATGGTTGACACTTCCCACATACTGGATGTCTCCTAGATGCAGTCCCAAATTGAAAACGGGATGGATTCCCAGACGTCGCGGGCGCTTTTCAAGGTGCAGCGAAAAAGATAAAAACGCCCCTGTGTTTGACTTTTTGGCGCAGGTTGAAGATTCCTAGGCAGTCAAAATTATTCTGGAGTACACCACTGCGGCGCCCCTCATCGCCTGTGCAGCGGCAGCGCGTTACACCTCATAATCAAGCCATCAAATCAAATTCAAGAACGGAGAGAAGGCTTTCTCACCACGGAAAGAACTTCCGACAGGCTCCGGTTGGGCATTAAGCAGTAGGAAGAGTGTCAGTGTGGTGTTTGTTTCGCTCGCCTTAGCAAAACAAGGACGCACGTGAAATGCAAATAATTGTTCTGCTGGTGGTTTTAGGTGAAGACACCGCTTTTTGTGATAAAGAACATACAGTTGGAGGTCAGCGCTGCGTCGGCGCCATTTGCTGCACTTAATTTTTCTGAGTGATAATACACGAAGTAAACCCACAAGCTCCAAGTCCAACATTTGTAGTTAAGACAGTTGCGGAAAGGCGAAAAGATGTCCTAATAACCATCACCTTGACCCCCGTATGCATATTTTAATGTAGCTATTTTGTTACTAAAACACAGAACACCTAACGGGCAATACCCAGCAGAAAGCAATCAATAACAGTGATCTCATAGAGAAGTACACATATTACCCAATGCCGTGTGAACTGTTAGCAACAGTTCTTCAATATTAGCTATTCTCGATACTCCGAAAGTAATTATTGGGGAGTTGGTTGATAATCATCAAGGTACTTTTTATTTCATCGCACACGTAGGTTTGACAAAGTCTGTGCAAAACAAATTATTAACCCGTTTCTTTGTCTTTCTGGAGCACCTTCTGCCTCCGCAATGCTGCCGGTTTTTATATTACAGTAAAAGTGTTTTACATGAACACGCGTTCTTCCTGACGTATGCAAACTATCCCCAAATAAATTTAAAGGCACCCAAGAATATGCAACAGAAAGAAACAACTGTGTTTCTGAAGGGCCCCTCCCAACAATAAGGTTAGGATAACATTTTGACATCATAATGTACTTTCAGAAAGGTGAATATATTATTGAGCCTCCTTAATTACAACATTTATTCACAAATGTTTTCAATTATGTGATAAACAGAAGGGCAAATCCTTCGTCTATATGTCCGAGTTCGCAATAAAAAAAAATCACGAAATTACACTGTCCCATCTAAGCAATCGCAGAGATATCCCTCACGTGTGCTTCTTTGTTGTAAAGGATTTCACGTCCGGTCAACACAGTTCAGTTCCCGACCAACCATGATACGCTAATAGAATGTTTCAAACGAGAATGTTTTGTTTAGGCTCCGGTTTGTAAAGATACCGCTGGGTGTTTCTTGTAAAGATTGGCTAAGGGGTTGACAAACAAAAGTGCAAGTGCCACAATGGTTGTCCCATTTCCCACCCTGTTTATACTTTTTCGTGCACCCCGTGTTATTACTCCAGCCTTAGCAAGAACTCCTTCTTCTATGGTAGTGATTTAAAAGCAAAATGGGGCCCCTGTCAGCGCGGCGCTAGTTATCAACAAAAGCCAGAAAAAACATAAAGTTAAAAAGCTACTTCTGGAAAATTACAACCCTTCGTTATACACTCAGCATCCCCCAACAATATGTACAAGTGTTTTGTTTTGTTCTTGCTTACTGCAGTTGTTTTTAATCCGTACCGCAGTGAGGGGGTTTGTAATTACGGCGAACCGAACGAAGAGTTCATTGCTCGCCTCTCGTACTCCATAATGACCCGAACCAAATGAACAGTTTATTGTTCGCCTCTCGTAATCCATAATGACCACAGCAATGGTACAAACATCGAAGGGCGATGGCTTGTTTCAGGCGATAAACCCAGGCCATTTTATCACTTTTGGAACACTGTGCAGCTCATAAAGTCTCGGCACTAAATAAGTTTGCGCACCCTGCCAAAAAAGGTCGTTTCCCGGAAGAGCACTCACGTGCAGCTAAACAAGCGCGTGGATGCCTATCCTGGCTCGTTTTTGTGTGGAGAAAAGGAGAAATAAAAATTTTATCACCTTTACAACGAACACTTGCTTACACTAGCCTTTGTAAGTCCTCAAATACTTCGTAATAGATCAGCTGACAGTGTCGGCCTAAAATCACGTAGCAATTAAAAAGAAGGTGCGCTAACATTCTCCATAGAAAAGCTCTGTTAAAAAGTGCCCCTTCAATCACCCCGTGTAACGGTTAGGCGAAATATTTCCCTTCAACTTCAAAATGTAGTTCCAAGAATTGAGTGCTCACCCCGCTACCCTGGGTGTAAACGGCAGACTCGTTGGAAGATTGGAAGATAAACAGACTAGGTTTTTCTGGCCTAGTAACGTGTTTTCTAATAAAACATTCAGTTTATTACACGTTTTAGAAGCAAACCAATCAAATGTTTAGAGCCACGGGTAATGCAATTCCAAAATGCTTTTAACAACAGCCTAATTGGTAAATAAACTCCAAACGCTATTTGGTTTTGCTTTTTCATCAATGATCAGAAGAGTCCTTGGACTTGACGTGGTTAGAAACTGTAGTAACATATCTAATGCAGCGACGCAGTAATATAGTTTCAAAATAAAAACTGCCTTACAGCTGCTCCCTACGACACACCCTGATGCACAACACAATATAAATTCACGGACCGAATTATGGGCGGCCCTCGCTACATATTGCAACGGTATTCACCAAAGGCTGGCGATTAATTCTAAAGTAATCATTTCTTCCTGGCCTTTCCATGTGCTCACCTTCTTCGTGCATACCACGCGTGAATTTTTACCAGACTATTATACTGTATTAAACGTCTAAGGGCTCATAATTACCTAAAGATATATATATATATATATATATATATATATATATATATATATATATATATATATATATATGTATGATCTAAAGTACTAGTTATCAAAACGAGAAGAATGACTAAATTTGACGCCATACTGTAGTCTACCTTGACTAATATAGTGCATTCGATTCTCCCCATAATGTGCATGCCCTACGTTAGCCTTGGCTGGGCTCAAGTTCATACTGAAGCCTATACTGAGAAAAAATGAACTTCATAGATACAAGCAGCAATACCCCCAATCGATGGTGCATGCGTTGTAGTATTTATAAGTTCCCTTTTCTAATTGCAACAGCTTTCCAACTTCAGCTGTGTAGCAGCAACTAGACGTCAATGATGACCCTTTACTCGTGTGCTCCCTTAAAAATTGTGGAGGAAGAGTACAGGGAAACTTCCCTTTTAAGCAACGCTCGCCTCCTCGATCTCGGTGGTTTTTGGGGGAAGTATTATCTTGGTCTGACACTGACCTTTACACGCATACAACTTAGAATTTGCGGAGCTCCACAAAAAAAAGTTCAACACCACTGGAATTCTCAACTGCTTTTCAAGAAAGAAAAGATGATTTACAATGTTGCCAAAAAAAACGAATCTTAGGCGTATTGTAATTGGAGTCTTGAAGGGCTTCTCTACCGAAACAGCACTTCGTTAAGGCTGATAAAAAGCGCCACGCACGCAACGCGGTTTCTGCAGCGAAGACAACGGCAATAATGCCGTTAGTAAGATGGCGAGCTGTAAAAATTCATCACGATGTCTGCTTGTTTCGTGATTACGTATTTATACCACTTACCTCAAAAAATAAACTCCAGTTCCGCATGTTGTATGCCCGCCATCCAACTCGCGTTATTATGCATGACGTAAGCAGGTGCGTTTGCGCTTACCTGCGACACATTTTCTATAACTTGCTTTACACATGTATGGTTGTAATATTTGCCACAGATAGAGCCCCTGCCCTCTCCTTAATGTAACAGGACATTTCATGTACATAAAATTTTTTGGGGATGGTAACGTTCGAGATGCGCTGAAGCGTGAACTGTAATAAACGCGTTGCTGAGAACTAGTTTTCTGGAAATGCTGACGTCACAGAATTAAAATATTTTGGACGCGCACCGGTTTATTATTTCTAGGTCCTCTACTGCAACTCTGCAGGGCAAGTATGCGTGTAATCTCACCATCCCTAACTTTGCTCGGCCTCCACCTTGAACAAGTGCAGTTTCCATCCATCTTTCCCTCATCTTCCAAACACCACCCCGAGACAGGCCAGAATTACGAATGCTTCCTACAACTACACCAACCAATTCCGGTTGACGATTTTATTTAATTGCGATTGCGTGACTCCACCGTGTGCGCAAAACTGGCCCTTTCAGCTGGTACGCTTTTCTGATACAAGTTACAGTCACTAAATTGTTTTGCATTTACATAGTTCCTAAATATAATGAATTTACGTGATTTTATTTTATTTATTTATTTATTTACACAGTACCCACAGCGCCTGAGGCATTACAGTGGGGGGGGAGGTAGTACAACTTAGATAAGAAAATTATAGGTAAGGCAACATCAAAGTCAAAAAGAAGACCACGCAAATCGCGCTCACGTAGATGCACATGTAATTGTACCACGCTACTTCCACATTTATAAAGAAGGCATCATTGTTATTTACACTGACAAGATGGCAAGCTAGGCAGTAATTTTACAACGCTACTACTACATAGTAAAGAAGGCATCATTGTTACGTACACTGATAACATGGCGAGGTAGGCGGTTCCAATCACTAACGGTCTGAGGAAAGAAAGATCTCTTAAACACATCAGTTTTACAAGAGAATTCACGGACCTTAAACTCATGATCTACGCGCTTAGATTTGTAATGCGGTTCCAGCATGCACAGGTCACGTCGTAGTCCGGTGCTGGAATGGTAGATTGAATGAAAAAATTTTAAGCGAAGTCTTCTACGGCGGCATTCTAGAAGTTCCCATCCCAATGCATCCTTCGTTTGTGTTGCACTGAAATCCATCGTGTAATTTCCGGAAACAAAACGAGCTGCTTGGTTTTGAACTCGCTCTAGTTTAGAGATGTTTTTAACAGTCCATGGGTCCCAAACCGTGCAGGCATACTCTATAACAGATCTGACGATTGATTTATACAAAAGTTCCTTTGAAACTTGAGGAAAATTTTTAGCATTCCGGCGAAGAAATCCCAAAGCTCTGCCGGCTTGAGCTGCAACGTGATCCACATGACGATTCCAAGTGAGGTCAGGCGTAAAAAAAGCCCCTAAGTATTTATATTCCAAAACCTGTGTTAATACAGTATTGTTTATGCTATATGAAGTAATCTGTGTGATTTTTTTTCTGGTAAATGTCATATGAGCACATTTTGCCAAGTTTAACTGCATTCTCCATTTTTCACACCACAAGTTAATTCGTTCTAGATCTTGCTGCAAGACACCAGAATCCTCCGTGCGGTAAATAGTCCTGTACAAGACACAGTCGTCCACAAACAGTCTCATATTTGAAAAAACACCATCAGTAATATCATTAATAAAAATCAAAAATAGCAGAGGACCTAATACGGACCCTTGAGGTACACCGCATGTAACTTCCGCCGGAGAAGACTTCATCCCATTAACTATTTTGAAACTGTTTCCGTGTTTGCAGATATTTAGACATTGATGCCCAGATATTTGTCATTGCTGCCTTTTTTATCACAAGGGTATTTTCTCCCGTGTGGATCATGTTTACTTTTTGGAGCTTAGTCAGCCGCCCTGGCTAATTTACCTGGTCACAGGTAATGGTGATGACACCAGGCATGCGCTCGGTTTGTGTTGTCTGCAGTTGATATGGAGATTATCAGGTACTGACACTCTGGCCATGACGCTGGGACGACGCCACTGGCTTTTACTTTGAAGTGACCGGCTTACGACATATCCTCCATGTTTGACACCGCTCTTACCACGCCCTATGTCGGATTCTACCGGTGCTAAATGTGCAGAGGAGCATAAGGGCTCGAGCTAAACATGATACAGCGAACTCTGGAGTAAATGACGGAAAAATTACGCCTGAAGGCGGAAGGTGCTTAGCCCAATTGCAGCCGTTGCCATGCCGTATTTCTGAAACCATTACAAAAAAACAAGGGGTCAAAGCTTCATCAAAGCCTCTTTACAAGTTTCTTAGTGACTTGAATATTTGTGCTGGGAACCTTGACAATTGTTACGAAATCTTTCAGTGTCCAACATGTTACAATGAGCGTGATAAAGCTGACTATCTATCACATCTCTAACTAACATTTATGTACAAAAATTCCAGGGAGAGCTTCTAATACATGTAATATCTTTAGGATTCTGATATTGCAAAAGCACAATGTATTGACAAATCTAAAAAAAATAAAAAAATTACCAATAAACAGTACAAAAAAGGTTTGAGGGATGTCATGCAAGTGTTTTAAATAAGTCATTACCAAAAGGACATTTCGAAACAACAAAAACACTATACAAAAAACACTAGAAAACACTGCTAACAAAAAATATCTAATAAATAAACCATGTAGCTGGAAATATTGCAATTCATACTATTTGGCAATCCCCTTACCAGTAAATCCGCCCAGCACGTACGTATAAACAACCAATATTCTAAACACTGTCTTCTAAACTTGGATGCTCCTGCAGAATACGCCTTTGGGCTTCTTCCGTTTAGGGGGAAATCTCTAAATCTATGTTTCAAGCACGTGCGTTGAGGTACAGATAAATGCTGGCACAAAAAGACGTCAGTCTCTCTAGCTGGGCAGCAGGAGTTACAAATCGCGCACCAAAAACGGGAGCCAGCAAACGGAAGGAGTTCAGAGGAGGGTTTTGATAATGAGCGACGCTGCGTGAGCATGGCAAGAGAAACAGCCGTGCAAATTGAAGGTGAGCCACATCTGCAGGTGGAATTCCAGCTACTTTAAAAAGGAAACGTACCGACCCGGCCTAAAAGGATGCTCTCGGTGTTGGCTAGCGAGCGGAATCAGCTTCGTAGGCCGACGTCTAGGATGTCGAGGGGTGACGAGGGTAGCTACAAAGTTCTACGAAAACATCAAAATCGGGGAAACAGATGGCACATCTAGTAGTTTTCTTTACCAGTCTTAAAACGTTCGAACCACAACAACATTTTTAGCATACACAAATCATATTGACACTGATGATGCCAAGCACAATGAGCTGTATCCAAACAAGTGTATTCTCTAAAAATAAATTTATTTAAACTAAATATACTGATGTAAAATGTTTCCCGCGGTTTCTTTGGTTTGATCGGTCATAAAGCTGTTCACAATATTAAAGAGTGTAAACAAGAAAATTTTGAGTAAAATATTTTGTGTGCTTCAGAATTGTCCTAAAACCGCTTGTCGTTAGGAAATAACACATTCCTAATGATTTGTTTGTAATTGAAAACAATGTATCGTGGTTCAAACACGTGGCATCCAGCTAAATCAGTCTCAAAACAAACGCACTTACGAAATTCGTCTCAACCAGTAGTTCGTCTTCTCCTTAGAACGCAATTGCCAGACCTGCCCTAGAGCCAGTGGTATACAGGGTGTCCCAGCTATCATGCACCAAGATTTAAAAAAAGAGAAGTCGCGTAACTCGAAGAAAACCTAGTGCATAATGTTTGCAGTACTGTGAAGAAGCGGAGAGTAATTTATTCGTTAATGAGACTTAATTAATTGATTGTAATTAAATATCTAACTCGAAAAATACTGTTCTAATCACTAAAGTGTCAATGAGGCACTTGTAGGTAACCATGAGGGGCATCTAACTGCGCTATTTTCAGCGACGAACTAATTGCGTACTCATTTATTCTGACTGATAAAGGAAACCCGCGAAATATGAAAAATACCACGTGACGACGCTTCCGCGCGCATTGTGAAGCAGCGTTCCCAAACGAAGCTGATTGAAAGCAACTGCTTTGCGTTTTACCGGCCCGAAGAGACAGCGCTTCACCTTGATAATAGCATGCATGGAAGGAGCAGCAGCAGCAAGATTCGCGGGACGCGTGTGCAGATAAGGAACAAACTCGGTCGCGATTTCTTCTTTCTTTCTTTTGTCTATTTCATTCTGGCTAACTCAGAGGCAGCCTGTTTGAGGGCGTTGCTTTACGGTGCGCGCGGAGGCGCCGTCACGTGGTATTTTTCATATTTCGCGGGTTTTCTTTATCAGTCAGAATAAATGTGTACGCAATTAGTTCATCGCTGAAAATACCGCAGTTAGATGCCCCTCGTGGTTACCTACAAGTGCCTCATTGACACTTTAGTGATTAGGACAGTATTTCTCGAGTTAGATAATTAATTACAATTAGTTAATTAGGTCTCATTAACGAAAAAAATACTCTCCGCTTCTTCACAGTACTGCGAACATTATGCACTAGGTTTTCTTCGAGTTACGCCTTTACTCTTTTTTTAAATCTTGGTGCATGATAGCTGGGACACCCTGTATATCTGGACCATGCTGACAATGACATACATTTTTAAACGTAAAGGTACTGCAAATAAATTTTTGCGACCTACCTAAAGACATTAAAGCACGGTGTGAAATGTCTGGCTGAAAACTTCTTTGAAACAATAAATGTACAATATATACTTTTGACACAATCTATTAGGTTTCAGTTTTCTGTTTTCTCACACTCAGGTTGGCTATGAAAGCGCAAGACAACCTCCATTTATTTACATTACCCAGTGTTCACTTTTTCTTTGCGTTTTTTGCATGAATGGGCGGAGGCCTGTATTTAGTCACTTTGCGATTATTGGAACACGGCGGCTTCCGCAAGAATTCGCTTTGACGTTCCACTTATTGGACAGAGAAAGAGCGCCAGATTCGAAGAGAAATTATATTTGTATTAAACGTGTGTAGTACTCTAAAGTTTTGTTTTTCGCTTAATAATGTAAATTATGAAATAACAAAAAAACTTTTTAGTTTAATGGCCCCGAGCATGCGTTCATCCAAACTAGCACAGTTTCTTCTGGACAGTAAAGCCACCAGCTAGAATTAGGTTTGGCGGAAGCTCGTCAGCCAAGGTCTCAAACTCAAATCTTCAAGCCAATGGTGTACAAAAAACACAAAGAGCGTAATGTAATAAGGGGAGTAAAAATATTACCTGGATAGCCACCGCCACCGAACTGCAGAGTAGATGAATTAAATAACACACAACAAATTTTCGTTCACCTTTTTTACAAGAGGTCTGAGCACACCCGTCTAATTTTTTTCTGAACACAAAGTGTTTTTCAACGAGCTGGATTTCTTTGGATTTCCAATGCGTTGGCTAGTGTAGAATTGCATAAATGTTCATCACAAATTTTATATACATCGTTTTTCGGCATAGGCCCTGCTAAACTATGGTTTTCAGTGTAATCGTACAATAATTCGAATGTAAAAGAGGTGCGTCGATTTACTTTAGTCAAGTTTGCTGTCTCATATTGACTTTTGCGGGAGGATCTATCCATGTCCAGTGGCTTCCCGCCACTTTTTATTGGTTTTTGTGGCATCCTAAAAGGCTGTTTGCTCCTATATTGCCAGTTTTCAGACACAAGGTTAGCACTTTTGAGTGTAAAAACATATTCAAGGTTTATATATCTGTAATAGAATGCTGTACAGAGTAGTTCTGTACTTGGAGTTTTCTGGAAGCAAACTAATAATGGTTTGCCATTTTTTTTTATTTTTATTCATGGCGCAGCTTTCATTTTTTGCTGCCGGACGTTTTCATTTGCTCGAATTGGTTAAATTCAGTTACGGAGACACAGAAGAACATTGTTGTTTAGGTAGTACCCCTAGAAAGACGTTCACCGCAAATAATTGTCAAGAAAAGGAATTTTTTGGTGCTGTGGCTGGTGCGGAGTACAAATATCTTCTTTCTGTGTGAGCCCACCACGTTTCCAGAGTTTACTGAAGCCAAGAAAGTATAACCGGCAAATAATATAAAAACTGCAAAATTCATAACGCATTTTGCGTCACAACTACAAAGTCTGCACTTCGCGAAGCCAGATTGTAGCCATAAGGAAGAACAACTTGGTTTGATATCTCTTCTTTTTATCCAGCTTGTGTTAACGTATGCCACGATTTTGCGATAACTACCGATTGACAGATTGTCGAAGTTCACTTTCTAAAAATAATCATATTGTAGAATTTTTACACAAAACTAGTTAGTCTTTTAGAGAAGGTATATTTGTCGAAAAGATTTTGCATAGTGACGAGAAATTTAAAAGAAATAAACCAGGTCCACTACTACAAAAATGCTGGGATAACAACTCTACGAATGGGCATGTTGAGCGCAACTTGTTTTACAGCATGCTCTGAAATGTTTCACACTGTTATCATAAAGACTAAGTGCACGTGACATTTACACTTGGCTTTGCCAACAAAATACCGGAGTAACAAAAATTACTCGGTAGGCCGGCATTCGAGCCCGGCAAGCAGGTTATGATCCCTAAAATGATATATGTCATAAAGGGTAAACATTTTATTTATTTCCACTTAAAAGGTCAGGGAAGGCTTGTGCTTGCTTCGCTTTATGAAAAAACACGACTTTTTGGCCATCTTTGATGCGCTTCTGCAACGTAACAAACAGATGTTTCAAATGTTTTTTCTTGTGTTTGCATTTTGATTTCCAGATACCGCATATAATGCGCAGAAATTTTATCTGTGCATCAGTCTACAAAATTCCATGATACGGAGATTGGCTAGTAACTTCGAGCGCCACGGTGAAATTTCCTGCCAAAAATTAAGTTTAAAGAATGCCGTGCGCACGCACAATTCGAGACTGCCGCAAACTAGGTAATTAGTAGTCACATCTGAACGCCCGCTGTTGTGAGCAGCTGGCGCTATTATTTCTAAGGAGGGTGAGAGAAAGAGTTTTTGCTGACCGTTACGTAGGCCAGCAGCCTGTGCGCTCCTTATAACCACGGCGTCTATTCGTACGGCGCCGAAAGTTTGATTTAAATTAGAGTGGTCGACATCAATGCACGACAGTCATTTACAGTTTTACACCTGCAGGCCGTTGCATGAGCTGAAACAAACCCTGCGCCCTTGTCGCCACCAATTTGGTTCTAATAAACACCAACGTATTGCGCTCAGTCAAAGCACTTCTTTGCGCAAACAAGAAGGTTATTCTGGTTCGGCTTCGCGAAGTTGCTGCATCACGCAAAAAAATCTCATATAAAAAGTTTGTTTTTTCGGGAGACCCACTTTGGTCCGGAAGCAGTAATTATGTGGACAGGAAGGAAGAGGGACGCAATGCTATACGTACGGTCTACACTTTCTTGACGACTGTTATACCATATTGTTAGTGGAGAAATTGCAGTGGCCACCATGAAATGGAATGTGGAGCTTCCCACTGTCCTCAAAACGCTTTCTGGGCTGGGGTAAAATGTATAACAAATAAATAAACGTGCAACAGTACCTCATCATCATCATCATCATCATCATCATCATCATTATCGTCACCAGCCTCTCTACGCCCACTGCAGGACAAAGGCCTCTCCCATAGATCTGCAATTATCCCGGTCCTGTGCGAACTGCGACCAATTTATCCCGGCAAACTTCATCTCATCTGACCATCTAGCTTTCTTCCGCCCCCTGCAACGCTGGCCGTTTCCAGGGATCCACTCTGTTACCCTTAACGACCAACGGTTATCTTGCATTCATATTACATGCCCTGCCCACATCCATTTCTTCTTCTTAAATTCTGCTAATATGTCCCGTACACGCGTTTGTTCCCTGACCCTCTCCGCTCTCTTCTTGTCCCACAAAGTTATACCTATCATTTTTTTGTTCAATTTCCCGCTCAGTCGTTCTCAATGTATGCTGAACCTTCGTAGTGAGCCCCCAAGTTTCTGCCCCGCAGGTGAGTATCGGTAAGGTGCCTCTGTCATACACTTTCCCTGTCAGTGACAATTGTGAGCTACCATTCATTATCAGAGAATGTCTGCCGCACGCACTCCACCCCATTCTTATCCTTCTATTTATTTCTCCCTCATGGTTGTTATCCGGAGTCACCACTTGGCCTAAATAGATATATTGACTTGCAACTTCCACTGCCTTGACACCAATCTCAAACCGGTATGCTGTCCCGAGGTAATTCATCATTACTTCGGAATTCCAGATATTTATTTTCATGCCCACGCTTCTACTCGGTTTGTACAGTGCCGAAAGCATGCTTTGTATTTTTACACCCGAATATCTTAGCAAGACAACGCTATCAGCAAATTTGAGGTTACTGAGGTATTCTGCATTACACTTACTTGGACCTGTTCCCAAATCCAACGCTCGGAATACTTTTTGTAAACATGCTGTGAATAACATTGGAGAGATTGGGTCTCCTGGCCTGACGCGCTTCCTTTTAGGTATTTTACTGCTCTACTTATTGAGGATGATGGTAGCTGTGGACCCATTGTAGATATCCTCTAGTGTTCTTACATAGTGCACATCTACACCCTGGTTCTGTAATGGCTTAATGACTTCTGAGGTTTCGACCAAGTCGAATGATTTTTTATATAATCTGAAGGGTATATGAAGGGGTTCAGTATACTCAGCGCACTCAATTTTATTATCAGATTGATCCTGTGTATATGATTCAATGTGGAATAGGATTTACGCAACCCTGATTGTTCTTTAGGTTGACCGAAATGTAAGGTCGGAGAAATTCTGTTCGCGATTTCTTTGGTAAGTACCTTGTAGACGTCTGACAATAGGCTGATGGGCCTGTAATTTGTCAAGTCCTCCATGTCCCCTTTCTTACAGATAAGGATTATGTTCGCGTTCTTCCAAAATTCCGGTACACTTGCGGTCATTAGGAATTGCCTATACAGGTTCGCCAGTTTTTTAAGTACAATTTCTCCGCCAGCCTTCAGGAGGTGTGCTGTTATCTGATACTCACAAGGTGCTTTGCTTCCTTTCATTTCTTTCAGAGCCTTCCTTACTTCTTCTGTCGTTACTGCTGGGATGTCTATATCCTCTCTACTACTTTCTCGTTCAGCATTATCCTGGATGCCCTGGTTACTGTACAGAACCCTATATAACTCTTCGACTACTGTGAATATTTTATCCTTAAGTATGATGACCTTGCTTGGCTTGTCTTTACGTGTATAGATCTGATTTTTCCGGACGCCAAGACGCCCCTTCACTGCTTTCAGGCTACCTCCGTTATTTACAACGCATTCCATCCTCTCCATATTATAGTGCCGTGGATCAGCGGTCTCACGCTTTTTGATCAACTTTGAAAGCTCCGCTAGTTTTATTCTGTCAGCTGGGGTGGAGATTGTCATGGTTTACCGTTTCCTTAATAGATCTTTCTCCTTAATAGATCTTTCATCTCTGGGGAACGTTTACCAGTATCCTGTCAAGCCATCGGGCCCCCGACGTCCACTGCACACTCCGTGGTAATGTGTGTAAGGTAGTCGCTGGCTTGTTGCGTCGTAAACTATGCTTCCTCGGTAACAGCTGAATATCGGTTCTGCAGAGCGATCCTGAATTTTTCTACTTTACGTTTTACTGTTAGCTCATTATTCGGCTTCTTTCGTACTAGCTTGTTATGGTCCTTTTTAAAATCTAGGCGAATTCGAGATCTTACCATAAGGTGGTAACAACACCTTACTCTTCGGAGCACTTCCCCATACTGCAAGACGCCAGGGTTATCGCAGAATATGGAATCTGTTTCATTTTTTTACTCCCCATTTATTCGGGCTCCTCCATGTCCACTTCCACCTCTCATGCTTGCAGAAGGAGGTATTTATGATGCGTAGGTTATTCGGTTCTGCGAACTCGACAAATAGGTCCCTCCTGTTATTTCTACAGCCCACACCATAGTTCCCAACTGCTTTGCCCCCAGTCTGATTCTTGCCTAGTTTAGCATTGAAGTATCCCATAACTACGGTATACTGTGTTTTTCCTTTATCCATTGCCGATTCCACAACTTCATAGAAGCGTACAACTAGCGGGTCGTCATTGCTGGATGTAGGCGCGTAGCCCTATACCACCTTGAGTTTGTAGCTCTTATTAAGCCTATTCACAAGTCCGGCTACCCTCTCGTTATGCTATAGTATTCGTTTATGTTCCCAACTACGCTTTTATTGACTAGAAGTCTCACTCACTGTTCCCTTCTGTCCACTACACCACGGTAACAAAACACGTGCCCATTTTTCACCACCGTAAATGCTTCACCTGTCCTGCTGACCTCACTTAGCCCTATGGCATCCGATTTATTGCCCTTTAATTTCTCGAACAACACCCCTAAACTCGCTTCGTTAGATAACGTTCTCGTGTTAAACGTTCCCAGGCTCAGATTCCAGTGGTTTCCTGTCAGGGTCTATGGATTCTTTGCCTCAAAGACCTTGAAAGTAGAGCTCAAACTCGCTGCAGCGACGAACCCGCTATATCGTTCGCCATAAAATGGCTTTGCGGAAGGCTATCAGCGGCAAGGTCTCAAATCGGCGTTAAAGGTAGCGTAGCCGTGACATTGTCAGGCATTCAGCGGCACTCTACCAAGCGTAAGAAAAAGAATAAGTTTCCAGCTATGCGGGAATTAGTTTTCTATTGCAATTTAAAGGGGGAGCTCTGTACTGATAATTGTTTGTGTCCGTCAATAAAACACAACTAAATTGCCGAGTTCGCGCACGTGAGCTGAAGCACGTGAGCGCGAGCCTTGCGGCGACCGCATGGCATTTCACAAACCGAGAAAATACGTAGCACTCCTGCGTACGTGCTTGAGTCGACCGCCTAGCGTCCCCTGCGCAGGTTTTCACTTTGCGCATACGGGATTAGGGAGATTCGTCCAGGTTCCGGTGACTGGCTGGCAGGTAAAAACCAAGAAGTTGCCGGGCGCTCTCATCTGCTTGCCTCGCGGTGACCGCTCAGCCTCCCGGGCGCACGTTCGTCAAGCCAAGCATGACCACTTAGAGTATTTGGTCAAGATTGGCCTAAAAACTGCAGTGTTCGTCGTAATTGTGGCAACACTTGCTCGGATCAAGAAACACCCGTCATAGCGTACGCCCTTCCAAAATAGTGTGCAATAATTATCACTTACAAAAACTGTAAGAAGCTCACACTTATAGCAAGAATGATGATGTACAATCCATTGCCGCAGCGAAATAGAAGCAAATCGGTTGCAATCGTGAACTTAAACATTCGTTATGGTCGTAAAGGTTCGTACAGCTTCACTGCTTTAAAGTGTGACCTGTTACTTTGGGCTTTTTTGTTGTTTTAAGTGTAATGCACTTTGCGACCTTGCAATGTCCGTGCCGTCGTCTGCAGTTGTCCGTGCCCACAGCGGCGCACACTGCAGTGCCGTCCGCGCGCCATCTGGGGAGAGGGCCTCAAACTTCAGTTGTACCGAGCGCAAATTGAAATATCGAAAGCGGCGCACAGTGTAGTACCATCCGCGGCCATCTGGGTAGATCGACGCGAACTTCAGTAGCGAAGAGCGCGAGTTTCAAAGGATACAAAACGCAACTTGCATTCCTGTGCTTTCAAACTTCGGCATCGTTCATGGCGTGGAGATGTGATTTTTTTCTTTGCCAAAGCTTTGGCCGGGTTTGAATGAAATAAATATTTGCGAGACAATGCAACTAATTATTTTAGGGACAATCAGTAGAACGTCGCAGAAGGTGGTGGGTTGTTTTCAGGTGCAAAGATAAACACAGGCTTTCGGCGATTACGGTATTTCAATTAGAAGCACTTTGGCCTTGCTCTCTTTGTTCAACACGCCTTTTGTAATAAAGTGAGATGACGCTGTAGTAAAGGCAGAGCCGACATTTTGGTCACAAATTTTATGTCGGCATAATTAGAGACGCAGCTTTTGGTTTGAAACTAATCCGAATAGGCAAAAAGGTTATATATTAGTATATATTAGTTTTTGCGGTAGAGGTGGCGAGTTTTCTCATCATGGAGGTTTTTTGAAGGTCTCTTACCCGTCACGATAGCCAACTCACATTTTTTTGCGGAACAGCCAAGTTTTTGTGCTTTGGTATGAGCACAAAAAATATTTGTATCAAAATTCGCGATTTCGTACTGATCCTTGCCCCAGCTCGCCTTAATCTGGGACAGCTCACAGGTCGGCCCACCCAGATCGCTGATTTTTAAGTATAAGTACTAAGCATGTCCTAAATTTTCTACGGGAATCGTGGAGAACCGCGACCCGTGAACCCTAGCCGGCGCTCGCTTCGAAAGAGACTTGTGCGCTGAAACCGGTCCGGTGCTCCGCTGGTTCGTCGGCGTCCCCCGAGAGATGGCACCACTGATCTGTGCGGGCATAGGCGCGCGGGCGCGGGCGGCGCGGACGTGTGCCCATGGGTGACGGGACAGTATAGTCGGAGACCCGGTTGGGGCTGGTTCGGCGGAAAATCGCGGCGGTGGCGGATACATGTATCTCAGGTGGGAACTCTGTCGCGCGCCGTGAGTGCCTGCCTCCCGTTCCCGATCACGACCTAGACGGCTTGATTCGTGAACGCCGTCGAGCCTTGTGCTCGCATGCATTGGGACTCCCCAAATAAATGGCTGCGCTTCGGCACTTCCATCTACATTGTTCTCGTATAGGTGAACCTCGCTGGGCTGCCGTAGGCATGGGAGCCCGCGTGGTTGACACACCGGAAGCTAGCGTGGGGGCCTACGCCAGAGTGCTGGAAAGGCCCTCGAGGAGCCCGCCACATATCCAACATAGCGCCCAAACATGGGTCTCGTCTTCAGACGAATTCGAGGTGGCTAGCTCCCCGAGAAATGCGTTGCTGCAGTCACAGCCCGCTACGCTTTGTCCGGAATACTTCGGACGAAATACCTTGCGCCAGTCGGTTGCAGGCAGACAGTTATTGTGCCCGATACAGCTGTGACGGCAAATGTGTAAACCTTCCTACACGCACTAGGGGGTACGTCAGAAGGATACTTCCGAGCACCGCAGTCGCGGCCCGCTCGTGAGACGGGAGGTACGTAGGCCTTGTTCCAACATGGCGGCGGGGCGCCTTCCTCGTAGCGCCGTCACCGTGCAGTCGCGCCGGAGGGGACGGTGCGACTGGGAAGTTCGCAAGCTGCACGGTAAGCCCGCTAGTACTGCGTTTTGAATCCGAGGCGGAATGTTAGCCGATTAGACGCCTGGAGAAAGAGTGAGGGGGATCGCTGAAGAATAAGTCTCCTCTCGCTGCGGAGGAAGTGGGAGCAATGGGACCGTTTTCTCCGCGCTTCCGCAGTGCGTGCGTCCGATGCCGTGAAGTCTCCGCTCGAGATTGCGTTTAGGCAGCAAGAGCTTCGCGTGGATCGGCAGCGGGCTCGTTGGCCGCGAGAGAAGGCCAGTCTTAGTAAGAGGCGGATTCTCAGGCGACGTATACCGGTAATGTGCGCCCGTAAGCCGCTGGTATTGCGGTTGGCGCTGGCTCTACGGCATCTTGTATTGCTGCGAGTGAGTTGGAGGAGCCCCGCCTGCTTCTTCCTGACGCAGCTTTGCGGAGCAACGCACCAAGCCGAAATAACTCGGACGGGTGTTTCGATGCGGGCAACCCGTAATAGTCACGCGAGCTGCATCCAGGCGGGGCTGGCTGCTGAAGCACAGGTGCGGGACTCGTGTTTCCGTGAGCAAGCGAACTTGCAAGGGGGAGTACCCTCATGCATCTTTGTTTCTCTATTTGGCGAGGTCGTCGATAAGGTTTCCGGCCAGTCACAGAAGTTTGCGAAGTCCGGCTGCTCCCCACTTCAAGTTTGGGAATCGTTTGCACCAGTCGGTGAGAGCGAGACCTGCAGCAAACGGATACCACTGGGAGCCACGCTACTCACCACTGCCACGGACAGCGAGGATGGCCTGCTGTACCACTGGCTAGGCCGAGCGCAGCTCGCGGAGCTACCGCCAGTTGCTGCTTCGGCCTGCCGGGCGGCAGCCAACCATTCGGGAGGACCTGCAGCCGAAGCGGCCACGGAACCCAGGAGGCGGCGGGATCTGGCGCCTGCGCGAGCGGCGTGAACCTTCGGGCAGCTGCAGTGGGCGCGGCCGTTCCTGTTGCCGCCTCGAGCTGGGAGGGGGAGGGGGTCGTATCACGCGCCACCCCGGCGTTCGTCGGCTGTGGCGGCAGGCTACCCCCAGGCCTGCCAACCTGCTGTGTGGCCTAGCCGCGAGGGACTCGGAACCTGTGCAAGGTGTTTGCGGGTTTGTGAGGCGAGCATAACGATGACTGCATCGTGTGGCGATCCCTGGTTGTGACTGGCGTAGGAGTGGCGTTCGGTGGCTGTTTTACTGACTTGAGGTGTCGTGATGAGTGTGGTGTAAGGTGGCGTCACTCGAGCTGAAGTGGCGTCCAGTTTTTTGGGGGCGCAGTGTGTGAATCGTGGATAACGGCGACCCGCGATCCCGAGACGGCGCGCACTTCGGGAGAGACTAGTGCGTTGAAACGGGTTCGGCGCTCCGCTGGTTCTTCGGCGTCCACCGAGAGGTGCCACCAGCGATCTGTGCGAGCATAGACGCCCGGGCGGGGCGGCCGGGAACGTGTGCGCGCGGGAGACGGGAGAGCGTCGTCGGAGACCCGGTCGGGGACGGTCCAGCGGAACATCGCGGCGGTGGCGGATGCATGTATCTCTGGTAGGAACTTTGTTTGTCGCGCGCCGTGAGTAACGACCCGGACGGCTTGATGTGTGAACGCCGTCGAGCCTTGTGCTCGCATGCTTTGGGATTCCCCAAATAAACGGCTTTGCTTTGGCATTACTGTCTACTGTGTTCTCGTATCGGCGAACCTCGCTGGGCTGCCGTATGCGTGGGAGCCTGCGTCGTTGACACGCCGGGAACAGCGTGGGGGCCTACCCCAAAGTGTTGGCAAGGCCCCCGAGGAACCCCTCATATCCCACAAATCTTACCAGTTTTGTCTGTGATATCAAACAACACATTTTCCCAATGGAAACCGAATACATATCTACACTGAAATAATTAAAGCGATGTGTACTGCACAAAGTCCCCGAAGCCGAAAATCACAACGAAGGCCCGTGTTTCTCTCAGTCATTGTTTATTTATAAATTACTGGCTCATCAAAGCAGGAGGTACACTTGATGGTCTTGGCAAACATGAAGGTGTATAGACTGCCCACAGATCGCCATTATATGGTTCTGCGATTGTTCTAGTGTTTTGATTTTCTGTAGTTTAGTCAAGTGTGGCGTATGTATAAATGTGGAGACAAACATTATTCTCCGTTTTCAGCGTTTCCGGCAAAGTCGAGCAGACCAAAGCTTCTTCTAAAACCGTATTTTCAAAAAATAACCGCTGTGTCTAAAAGTTCGTACGTACATTTACACACAGAGAAAAATACACCTGCTTGATGGCGGTCATTTCTTTAAATCACGCTGCAGGGGTGTTTGAAAGGGCTCCGAGAACTTCCCTTTCAAATGTGCCCATGTATAGGCACTGCGTAACTTGCTTCTTTAACCTCTACAGCGGGTTTTTTACAAAGCAGCAGTGAGCGCTTTCACCTAGGTTCACGTCTGGGAGTTCATCACGAATTATTCGTAAAAAAGGCATGTCCTTGTTTAACCAAAACAATTTTGTCTTTTCGCGTGGCATCACTGCTGCTTCAGTCTACAACCATCCATTTTTTCTCCATTCAGGTTCTACAGTAACAAAGCAACCTTTTTCTCCATATGAAAAAACTATTTGTCTTTACCGCTACCACTGGTGTGAAATGCAGCATCACTAATGCGGGGCACAATCAGAACTCTACATAGTTCGTGTATCCTACAACGGTAGCACGAAATGCTTTTTTATTAGAAGCTTAAATTGCCAGTAAGGCTTTAGAAGCAGGACGAACATTATGTGGCCGTAAGTTCGTCATGACATGAAGCTCTATTTTACCTAAACGCGTGCCGTATTACCAGACTTTAGGAGCGCTGTTTAAAACATGTTAACATAAAAAATCGTTTTTTTCTGGAAGCAAAGGGATGTGCATCAAAAACGTAGTTATTCGTTCTTCTACAAAAAAGAATTATTGCTAAAGTGTTGACCAATCAATTATCTATTATGGTTTGCTGCTAGTCTCGTTCATACGTCCCGTAAAAAAAATACAGGAAAAAAAAGCACAGACCCAAGGAAGTGATGGCATGGACTATGTGTTTTTAATAAAAGCGTGAAACAACTAGCAACTAAATTTCCCAGAAAACAAAATCAATTGTTACGTTTGACTGGAAGGTTCGGTTTACGCATTTGCCCTTCGCAAAGCAAGCAGGAATCTCTCCACTCCCCAGTTCCACAACGCAGATCACATTTCGAGTCACCAATACTGTGTGTTACTATAATTTTCCCAATCTTTAGATTGAGTTCCTTGCATTTCTCAATTAGTGCGTACTGGAGAAGCTTCACCATGCGATTGGGTTAAAGTATTGAAATCAAATCAAATCAAATCAAAAGTTTATTTCAACATCAGGCGATACAGATGCTGAGGGCAATGAACAAAAAGCCATTAGAACGGGCTTGAAGGCACCCACTGCCCTGTCCACTTGGCAGAAGGCAAGACAACAATATTTGAAAAGCAATAAAGCAGTATGCAATTTGAAAGTAAACTTAGCATGCAGAACACATCTTTGAAAAATTGCACTTGTCACAAATATACACGTCAAAGCACGAAAAAGGAAAACCGTAATTAAAAACATCTTGAACAACTGCGCTCGTCACAATACACGTCAAAACACGAAGGAAAAACAGTAATTTGGAGCATAGGCATAAAGAAACAAAAAATACGCGCACTGTAAAGTTTCCAGTAGCCGTGTCAAAAATACAGGTCAAACACAAAAAGAAATTATGTATAACATGCGCAGGAGGCACTAGAAGATATGAAAATAAGAAAACATCGAACGGAAACGTCCGAAATAGCCTATGGGGTGATTTGCCGAGCGAAAAAACACAATCCTCGGAAAAAAATACGCGCACTGCAAACGTCCAGATAAAAGGTGCGAAGAATAAAATGGTTATTCATTTAGTAAGTGTGGCAGTTGAAAGCGTAACATCTGGTCCCCGTAGTTTGTTCGGCTGCGTGGTACGTTCCATTTTTCACGAAAGCGTGTGTCACGTATACTATTCTTTAGGGTCAACCTGGATGTGGTTGTAAGGAAATCGTTTTTTCTTTTAACTCCGATTTCAAAACGTTTCGTTAGTGTGTTTTTGTAAATGTCAGGAAGCGGATATAAATTCAGTTCTTTAAAAAGTGTTTCAGTATGACTGTCATATGGCGCGTTCATGATAGCTCGGACAGCCTTTTTTTGTATTTTGTGTAGTTGACCTATATTGGAACCAGTATTCGTCCCCACACCAGATAGCAGTAGTTCAAGACCGACATAAATAGAGAATTGTAAATCAGAAGTTTCACACTCCTTGGCAAATAAAATTGTACTTTTCACAGTATTCCCAACACCCTAGACATTTTAGCAGCTGTAGATTTTACTTGCGCATCCCAAGACATGTGTTCCTCGAACAATACACCCAGACACTTACCACAGGAGCAATTTCAATATCTGAATTTTCAAGTTGTAAGGCAGGCAGCGAGTCTATTTTCCGATTTTTAGGCCTGAAAAGAACGGCCTTTGTTTTAGTACCATTTATCACAAGTGAATTTGCCCCGCTCCAGGATGCTAACTTGATTAGCACCTGGTCTGCCTTAATAAACAAATCACTGGGATTTCGTCCGGTTAGCAGTATAGTGGAATCGTCAGCGTAGATAACAATGTTCACGATATCATTAATATATATACAAAACAATAGAGACCCGAGAATACTTCCTTGCGGCACTCCTGCAATTATCTCTTTTAGATCAGACGCATGGTTGTTAATAATTACTTTCTGCTGACGACAATTTAGATACGACTCAAGTAATTCTAGAAATAAACCACAAAAGCCATAATGACTGAGCTTTTTTAACAACGTGACGTGGTTGATCCGGTCAAATGCCTTGGAATAATCGATAAAAATACCCAATGTACATAGCTCGCGCTCAAATGAATCCAAAATAATTTCTTTTTGCGCCAAAAGAGCACTTTCAGTTGAGAGACCTTTCGTGAAACCAAACTGCGAATTTGTAGTAATGGTATGTTTCTTGAGAAAAGATGTCATACGGACGTGGATTAGTTTTTCTAAGCCCTTTGAAAATACAGGTAATATTGATATAGGTCTGTAATTTGAGAAGACGTTTTTGTCCCCGCCCTTGTGCAGAACTATAACCTTAGCAACCTGTAGCTTCTTTGGGAGGAGGAGGAGGAAAAAACGTTTATTGCTCCCATTGAACGGGAAGAAAGGAGCGCGGGATGGTTGTCGGTCATCCATGGTGGGTGGCGTCCCTAGTCCGGGATGCCATGGCCAGCTGCAGCTCGAATGGCCCTGGTCACCAGGCCACGCTGGTTTTCCAGGACATCGCTACTCAGCAGGACCTCCCACTGCTCCTGTGTCGGTGCGATAACTTCAGGTAGTTCGGTGACGCCTTTACACTCCCACACCATGTGGTACAGGGTGTTGGGCGTCCCAGAGCAGAAGTTGCAGTCGTAGCTGAAGAGCGTGGGGTGTATTTTGGACAGCTGTGTGGCGTGCGGAAATGAATTTGTCTGCAGTCTCCGGAATTGTGTGGCTTCTTCTTTGGTTAGCTTCGGGTGGGGTGGCGGGTATCGTCTTCTTGATAACCTGTAGTGCTCTAATATGTCTCTGCTGCGCTTGGGGATGGACGGGTGGTTGTCGGCAGTGTGGTGATTGCCTATGAGGGTTGAAGCCCGGTGTGAGTGGCCTCGGGCTGCGGTATCTGCCGCTTCATTACCCTCTAAGGACTCGTGACCTGGTGTCCAAATGACATAAATGTCCAGTGGAGTTTTCCGTGCTTTTGAAGCCTTATGTAGTAGATCAAGTGCCATCGCTGAGATACGGCCCTTTTGAAAATTACGGCAGGCCGCTTGCGAGTCGGTGATGACGGTCACCCGGCCTTGGGTATCTGGTACTGTGGTGGTGGCAAGCACGACTTTCCCGAATAAAATACGTAGTTAAATAGGTGCTCCAATACAGGGGCGAGTAGATCTACGACGTGCTTAATTGGCCGTATTTGAAATCCATCCACGTCACAGCATCTACTGTTTTTTTATGGATGCAAAATTGTTAACTATTTCATTAGCGGTTGTAAAAGCCAAAAACGCGCTTTCTTTCTGCTGAAGGCCTAAATACTGCATGCAGTCAGAATTATGTGCACTGTTTGTTAAAGAAACAAAATATTCGTTATAGAAATTTGCTAGGCCCCTGTTTGAAATTAATTTGCCGTCTACATTGATTTCCGTTAGCCTGTGTGCTTCACTGCCGCCGTGACCAAGAAATTCATTTATTCGCCTCCAGACTACGTCAGTTTTTTTTTCATTACATCCTTGCTAAACCCATAATACATGTAGCGTCTCCTTGCACTCCGCAAAAGGCTATTTACCCTGTTTCTTTGAGCCTTAAAACGTTTTAATGCCTCTTGGTTTTTGCTGCGTATAAAGAGCTTGTATAATTTGTTTCTAGCGCGTATTTCTTTTAGACAACTTTTCGTTACCCAAGGTTTTTTGCTTTTACTTGAAATTTTCAGTTTTGTACAGAAAACATTTATCATAAATTGCTCTAAATATTTCATGAAAGCGTTCATAAGCGGTATCCGGCTCACTATCAGAATAAACATCTGACCAATCCACTAACAATAATTCATTGCGAAAGGCGGCTAAGGTGGTCTCACATATATCTCGAATTTTAATGGGGCTGTTTTAATGGCTCGTCTTTCCCACATGCTATAGCCGGTGATAAGAATTTTAGGGAGGTGATCACTTATATGGGCACTGACAACACCAGACAAGAGATCTGCGTCGTTAATATTAGTAATGAATAGATCAATAATGTCGACGTACCATTTTGAATGGTACAGTGGTGCAGCGATGGCGTAATGGTAGAACACCCGCCTCGCGTGCAGAAGGACCGTGGTTCGAATCCCGATGCCGGACAATTCCCACCGGATTAAAAAAAAATCCGCGTATTGATGGAATTGCACAAAGGGGCTTGGGGTGCGGCCTGACCCCGGCGACCATTGCCGGTAATGCACTCTCTCACCAGAGCAGGATTGGCCACCCTGGTGTAGTAACGGGCACAACCTCCCATGAATACGCCAACTAACCCTAGGCCCTCAGTCCCCAGCGGCTGCGAAGCAACTGACCACGGTGGCGGTCAGACCTGTGACGCAGCAGAGGGTGCCAATAATCCCTGGATCCGGACAGGCCGCCAATGAAATCTGAACCTGGCAACGTTTAACGCGCGAACCTTATCTAGCGAAGCAAGTCTCGAGGTGTTGTTCGAGGAACTACAGGGCATTAAATGGGATGTAATAGGGCTTAGCGAGGTTAGGAGGGCAGGCGAAGCCTTTACGGTGCTGAAAAATGGACACGTCCTATGTTACCGTGGTCTAGATGACAGAAGAGAACTGGGAGTGGGATTTCTAGTCAATAAAAGCATAGCTGGCAACATAAACGAATACTATAGCATTAACGAACGGGCAGCAGGTCTTGTAATTAGGCTCAATAAGAGGTACAAGCTCAAGGTGGTGCAGGGCTACGCGCCCACATCCAGCTATGACGACCAAGAAGTGGAACGCTTCTATGAAGATGTGGAATCGGCAATGGCTAAAGTAAAAACACAGTATACCGTAGTTATGGAGGACCTCAATGCTAAAGTAGGCAAGAATCAGGCTGGAGACAAGGCAGTTGGGAACTATGGTCTGGGCTGTAGAAATAGCAGGGGGGACCTACTAGTTGAGTTTGCGGAACGGAATAACCTCCGCATAATGAATACCTTCTTCTGTAAACGGGAGAGTCGGAAGTGGACCTGGAGCAGCCTGAATGGGGAGCACAAAAATGAAATAGACTTCATATTATGCGATAACCCTGGCGTCGTGCAGGATGTGGAAGTGCTCGGAAGGGTAATGTATAGTGACCACCGTATGGTAAGATCTCGAATTAGGCTAGATTTGAGGAGGGACCGCAACAAGCTAGTACGAAAGAAGCCGACAAACGAACTAACAGTAAGACGTAAACTAGAAGAATTCACGATCGCGCTGCAGAACCGATATTCCGCCCTTAACGAGGAAGCCGAGCCTACGACAGAGGAAGCCAGCGACAACCTTACACGCATCATCACGGAGTGTGCAATAGAAGTTGGGGGCACTATGGCTAAACAGGATATTGGTAAACTTTCACAGGAGACGAAAGACCTAATCAGGAAACGGCAAACCACGAGAATCTCTACTGCAGCTGACAGAATAGAACTAGTCGAGCTCTCGAAGTTAATCAATAGGCGTAAGACAGCTGACATACGGAAGTATAATATGGAGAGGATCGAATACGCTGTAAAGAACGGAGGTAGCCTGAAAGTAGTGAAGAGACGACTTGGCGTGGGGAAAAATCAGATGTATGCACTTAAGTATAAGCAAGGCAATGTCATCACAAATAGGGATAAAATAGTCACAGTGGCCGAGGAGTTCTATAGGGATCTGTACAGTAGCCGGGACATACAGGATAATGCCGAAAGAGACAGTAGTTCAGACGAGATAGACATCCCACCAGTAACGACCGAAGAAGCAAGGAAGGCTTTGAAAGAAATGAAAAGGGGCAAAGCACCCGGTGAGGATCAGATAACAGCAGACCTCTTGAAGGATGGCGGAGAAATTGTACTTGAAAAACTGGCAAACCTGTATACGCAATGCGTAATGACCGCAATGGTACCGGAATCTTGGAAGAACACGAACATCATCCTAATCCATAAGAAAGGCGACATGAAGGACTTGAAAAATTACAGGCCGATCAGCTTACTGTCAGTCGTCTACAAGGTATTTACCAAGGTAATCGCTAACCGAATCTCTGCAACCTTAGAATTCAGTCAACCTAAAGAACAAGAAGGGTTCCGTAAAGGTTATTCAACAATGAACCATATTCACACGATCAATCAGGTGATAGAGAAGTGCACTGAGTATACTGAACCCTTTATATAGCCTTCATAGATTATGAGAAAGCATTTGACTCGGTCGAAACCCTAGCAGTCATTCAGGCATTACGGAACCAGGGATTAGATGAGCATTATGTAAGAATACTAGAGGATATCTACAGTGGGTCTACAGCTACCATCATCCTCCATAGGGAGAGCAGTAAAATGCCTATAAGGAAGGGTGTCAGACAAGGAGACACAATCTCTCCAATGTTATTCACAGCATGCTTAGAAGAAGTATTCAGAACGTTGGATTGGGAACAGGTGGGAGTAAGGGTTAATGGAGAATACCTCAGTAACCTCAGATTTGCTGATGACGTTGCCTTGCTAAGTAACTCGGGGGACGAATTGCAAAGCATGCTTTCCGCACTGGGCGAACAGAGTAGAACCGCGGGGCTGAAAATTAATGTGCAGAAAACTAAAGTAATGATCAATAACCTCGGGACAGCACAGCAGTTTGAGATAGGTGGCGAGGCAGTGGAAGTGGTAAGCGAATATATCTACTTAGTCCAAGTTGTGACCCCAGATCCCAACCATGAGGCAGAGATAATTAGAAGGATCAGAATGGGGTGGCGTGCATATGGCAGACATTCTCAGATAATGAATAGCAGCCTACCATTGTCGCTGAAGAAGAAAGTGTATGACAGCTGCATCTTACCAATACTCACCTACGGGGCAGAAACTTGGAGGCTCACTAAAAGGGTTCAACTTAAATTGAGAGCTACTCAGCGGGCAATGGAGCGGAAAAGGATAGGTGTAACATTAAGGGACAAGAAGAGAACGGAGTGGGTCAGAGAGCAAACTGGTGTTAAAGACATATTAGTAGAAATTAAGAAGAAGAAATGGACGTGGGCAGGGCATGTAATGCGAAGGCAAGATAACCGCTGGTCATTAAGGGTAACAGAGTGGATCCCTAGAGAAGGCAAGCGTTGCAGGGGGCGGCAGAAAGTTAGATGGGCAGATGAGATCAAGAAGTTTGCGGGGATAAATTGGTCACAGTTGGCACAGGACCGAGGTAATTGGAGAATAATGGGAGAGGCCTTTGCCCTGCAGTGGGCGTAGATAGGCTGGTGATGATGATGATGATGATGACCATTTTGAATACGTGTTGGTACAGTTATTACGTTATATAAACCATTAACTTCTAGGGTTCGACACAGCTCGGCTTTGGGTGCTGAAGATTTCAGAAGGTCTATATTCAAGCCTCCCGCTAGGAATAACTTAAAACCATTTTCATTGTTCCATGCTAAATATATGTCAAAAAAACAAACAAAATCGGGGACATTTCCTCCTGGGGGCCGATATAAGACACAAAAAACAATATCATTACATTGGACAGTCAATATTTCATAATCGTACGTAACACACGTGTACGCTTCTACAAGACAGCAAGTTATCGATTTTTTTTCACCATCAGCATTACGCCTCCTCCTAATCGTAAAAGACGATTCATAAAATAAGTTGTGTAGCCTGGCGGCCTAAGAACATCAGAGTCATTTCGGTACCACGTTTCAGTCATAAAAAAGACATCAGGTTCAAAACCAAGCGTTGCGATCAGTGCAAATATTTGTTCCTGTTTATTTCTTGCAGATTGAGCGTTAAGGTGAATAAAAGACAGGTTTTTTTTATGTCTAGCGTGTAGAAGGCCTCCTTCACCTGGTGTGAGATAAGAGGTATTCATTGTGCTGTCAAAAGGGGACGTCATTTCTACAAGTTCTAGATATTTAGTTTATCTTCTCTAGATCAGTGACGCACCCCACGCGCAGCGTTCGTGGAGATTCTGACTTCCTTGCAAAACGTTTTCAACCCTTGGTCCACACAAAGCGCCAGTTTTTTTCCTTCTTTTTTGCCACAGTCATGCCCAACAGTCGTTTTAGTTCCGGGCACAAGTGTTCGTTGACGTACACTGCGGACAACTGCGCATAGCCGATGTCTTGGGCCGAAAAGCGCGTTTCTTTCGCTTTCTCGAGAACTGCATCTCGCTTTGATCGGCTCAGGAATTGAACCAGAACGTTCGACAGCGATGCATTTTTTGTCGGAACTCGGTGACAGACGTCAATATCGCTATCTGAGATTGGCTCCCCTATGGCTTCGCCTATCTTGACGAGAACATGGGACAAGTTTTCATCGTCAGAGGCCGGAATACCCTTAATTTCCAAATTACTATTTCACGAATACTGCTCTCGATCTAAAATCCTGTACTCATGTTCTAGCACTTGTTTCCTCAGTTCGGGACATTCCGAAACGAGAGAGGCATTTTCAGCTCCAATCTGGGCGTTTTCTTTTTGAACTTCTTTCAGTTCACTGGTCATGTTGACAAGGTTCTTGCTTAATGTGTCTAAACTACTTTTCTCATCTCTATTGTCCTTTCAAAATAACCTCTCGAGCGAAGCCCGAATTTCTTTGAAATCATCGCGTATTTCCTTGAGCGCCTTGGCTAAGTCAGGATTCATAGCCAGAATTTCCGCAACAACAAAAAAACACTCATTGGCAGCAGCGGCAGCAGCAATGATCCATGCAAGAGAGAAGAACGCCAATGCTCAAAAACAATACCCAACCTGCAAGACGAGTGAAGGCTGGGTTTGAGATGCAATGCTGAGTTGCTGCAGCCGCTGCCAAGTGAGGCCTCCCAGTCCCCGCTGGCTACTTATGTCGAGCCGCCCCTGGTGGCCATCGGTTGTCGAACAGTGACGTAGGCTGTGCCGTCCGTGGCCAGCACAGCAGTAGATAGTCCGTCGCTGATAGTCGGTGATTTGGACGATGTCACCAGCGAGCGGCGAGTAATCTGCAAGACGAGTGAACGCAGGGTTTGAGATGCAATGCTCAGTTGCTGCAGCCGCTGCCAAATATATGCATAAAAAGAGATTGAGGACACGGCTCCAAGTAGAAGGTTGGTTTGTATAGCTGGGTTAGTGTTGGGTGTTGTATGCACGGGGTTGGGCACACAGCTTGCTCAGGTGACATTTTATTGAATCGGAGTACCAGGCGCTATGACGTCAAGGCAGAACCGCGTGTCCAGCACGTCTTCTATTACCTTGGTGTCTGTTTTGAGAGCCTTCCACTTTTGAAAACAAACTGCCGAGTAAAAATTTGTGAATAAATTTGACCCGCCAAGTTGGACCGGAGGCAAATTGTAATGAATAATTTTTCGACTTCCAAATATTCGTTCCAGATAAAACTGTATCAAAAAATACCGTATTACCAAGTTATTATTTAAGCGAATCTAATTGACTGTTTTCTATACCGTTTGACGAGACATCTAGGTTCCAGGCAAATACTATGTAGAATGGTTTAACTTTAAACACTGCCTGAAATTCCCCATTACGGTCAGATGTACCCATGCGGAGACCTATTAACAACCATTTTGTACAGATGGATGAGTTCAGCTTGCCAGAGACACTCTTCAAAAAGGTGCCTCCAAAATATACATTTCAAATTACTACAAAAAAAAATAATTACATTGCCAGTCTTGTGAGGAAAAAATTGTGACGAAATCAACTCGAAATTATAAGGGGAAGCCTTTTAAAAAAGCCATGTCTGGCGATGTCTCTACTGAAAATAGCTAACACAGCGGTCGGTGAAATTCTTATTAATACACTTAAAATTTACAGGTGTATGTTTCTGCACGACCAGAATTATTTGTGACAGTATTGATTACATTAGTCCGGGTTTAACATGATAAGATAAACGTTTTATTTTTGAGTAAACTTTGGAAGCCATCCTAACCAGTTATCACGTTGACTAGGTTGCCGAGTATTTAATTGCGAGAAAATGTCCGAAAATTGCAGTAGGGGAAATCAAAACATCCAATGTAACGTTGTTCAAAGCAATAAAAAAACACCCTTACTGTGATCGTTTACTATTCAAAGAGAAGAAAGAAAGACTTGAGGACGGAAAGGGAGGTATTTCACAGGCGTCCAACATCTATCTGTTTTAGATGCATCCTCCCTAGATTCCCTAGGATGTATCCAATTCGGTCAGTCAAAAAGCGGGAATTTTTTTCATAATGCTCAGGACGCGGAAATCACGCAGCAAAATCCGGGAAGATTGCTCTCGCAGGTCGACAGCAGGTAATCAGGCACTGCTCACAAGGAGCACGCTACAACGCGCTTCTCTTTTAATCTTGGTATCTTTTGTAGCTCCTCACTTGACGCAGGCGCCCTCCATCCTCCCCTCCCAAGCATGAGGACGTGGGGCGCTCGTCACGATGCGAGCCCTAAAATGCTTTCGGTATTTTTTTCGGTATTTTTTACGCACGCCATAGGACCAACCTGAGGAGTTAACAGCTGTGCTGTTGCAGACCGAAAATCGCAGTACTGGTTCTCTGTGTCCTAATTTCGGTAAAGCAACTCATACCAAAAAATATTGATTTATCCCTTTTTTTCGCGGCATCCAGTATTCCGTCCCTGTACCCTTTTTACGAGGCATCTTCCAATAACGCTTAGCCCTACCATGGTCAATGGTCGGCATTGAGCTCACTCAGAAAGCAGCCTGACTGCTTCACGCGTTTGCAACTCCGCAAATCGGAAGCCACAGCTCGCGTCAAGTTGCGATACGCTTCCAAGTAGCGTGAACAATTGCATATTGCATATAAGAAAGGCCCGTGGTAGTTTATTACTTCTTGCCTGTCACCGCCACAGCTAACACGATGAATAGGCAATACCGAGAGGGCACAGATAATTGGCACATGAGATCAAAATAAAAACGACGACAATTCAACGCACAAGCTCACCCGAATTTTTTAGACATGTTTTGAAAGAATACCTACATATAGAATAGCTCTGAGTTGCCATAGTTATGTTTTGACGTTTTACATTTGTAGTCTTTCTCTCAAAGGCAAATTCCGAACGTTTCCGGAGCAAAGACAAGTAAAAATCAAAGCAATATATCCTCACTTATCCGCAGGGCCTCATGGCTTCTCGTCGTCAATAGTGTTGCACCTACTAGACCTAAAATAAAGCCCCTTGAAAGTGTTGTAACAGGGCTGCGAATTACGAATCTTGATTCGCTTTATTATAAGTATCTTTGTAGTCTGGTTTTAGGCAACACTTGCTTTGGGAATACAACTGGATCGAGTCAAACAAACAGCATTGTGGTTCTTTGTTTTTGTTGCATTCGCTGCATTCTTCACTGACAAATTTGCGGTGGTTAATCCTAATGAACATTGAGACCAACGCGGCGAATCTTTTTCCACCATTATTTTTCTCTGGTAAGATGCAATTTAGAAATAAACATTCACTAAAAAATTTAGTCGCCCTTGTGTCCTGCGATTGTTTTCTCTCCCCAAAGAGCATTTCTGCGGTAAAGTATCCGTTTACTAAAGTGAATAGATCATTGTAAAGTTGATTGGGAGGTGGCCTGGGCTCTTTTTTATGTTTCATTCTATTATGTTTCAGTGCCCGCAACTGCGGGAAGACATGTATGCAACTGGAGCCTCATGATCAGTTTATTCGCAAATCGCCACAAAAACGGACGGCTGTTTCGAAGAACAACACAAAGGTACCAGGTGACTGGGAAACATGGGTGGTGCTAATGGGATTTTGTTAAAATTTACATCGTAGCAAAGGAATTAGGATTACTTTGTGCATTCTAGCACAATAAAAGCTGTAGACAAGAGGAATTAGGCACAGAGATTAGCAGATAGCAAAGGCTACTCTGATAAGAAATGATGCATCTGCAGTGTTGGGTTACGCATGCGTTGGAAAGGATGAATATACGTACTACATTACACGCCCATTGCAAAAAATCAGCATTTTATCTTCTAAAGTTTGATCTCCTATAGCACTCACGATTTTAAACCCTATGTTTACAAAATGCTGCCATAAACGTTTCCTATAATGTCATCCCTTAAACAAGAAAAGTTCTACCCTATCTCATTAAGTAAAACATCTTCCTTTACGGAAACAGCTTCAAGCCTAGTTAGGGCAGTGCGAATATTTCAAATCAATGTTTATAAAATCAAAAGTAAAATATATCTATTATAATTTTAGTTTTAGTCACACGCTGAGCGCCGTGTTTCCAAAGCTCTTCACGAATTCATTTTTATAAAGCACCTTGCTGTTCGCGTCGTAATCGCCAACACTGCAGCGTGAAAACAATATTACCGATAATCACTTCTGATAGTTTTTGGTCGAAAAAGAAGCAAAATAGAAAATGGAGTTTCCCACTGCTGAGGTCAAATGCCGTTTCTAAAAAATAAGGAATCCATAGACGCAGACCTTGTCATGGCCTCACTACATACAACATTGACCATCCGCTCGAGATGTCCGGGTCAGCGGATGTCGTTAAACGTTTATAGGCGGTAAAAATTGCTGTTGCTGATTGTCACCTTCCCAGCGGTTAAAACAAGACCATTTTGTTACGCAGTTCATACAGGTACAGTACGCGTACACGTTTCCCCTCGCTCAAAGAGTCGAGCTGAAACAGGATACAAAATGCGCTTGGACGGAGTGCATAAGGCGACACATTTTAAATGCCCGTTTTTACGCAAGCGGTACTGCTTAAACAGAGGAAGAAACCCACCACAAGGTGTTAAGTTGGCCTATTTCATTTGTTAAAAAAACATATAGTACCTTTTGTGGTTCTGTTTATCGTTGTACACACCGACAATGTTCCTAATTAGTTATGCTCTTATAAATTTACAAAACCTTAAACACCACTATTTTTAACACGGCTTGAACCTACATAAATTAAACAAGCCTAAAGACAATCGATATAACGTCTCCAAAAGCCCATTTCATCCTCTGTGGAATAATATATTGACCCGGGTAAGCCAGACGTAATAAAAAGCGGCACCATCAACGCTACAAATAAAACATCACTGGACATACGTGTTAAACTGTCGGTGATTCTGCACTTTATTAAGTATACTTTATATCACTTGAAGACTAATTACCCTCGGGTGGCAGGTGTTTTGCCACAAACCGATGGAACGACAAAAGACGCTAATTCGCACTTCGCAATTAATGTAGCTGCACAAAAGAAGCGTCCGTTTTTTTTCTCATTTTTCGTGTGCTATGTGCAAGGTATTTTGGATGTTTCAGAAAAGTGCCCCGAAGCAGGAATAAACTGTGTGACAGCACAAAATAGTTGCTGTTTCACGGGGAACAAAAATAAGTAATCGACATAAAAGGCCTAAATTAGGCGCTACAAAGTTTACGATGCTACAAACAGACGGTGTCGTTACCACTATCGGATGTCAACAGATGGGGCTGTACATGAAGTATCTGGGGTTATATACCCTCGGTCTTTCTTTTAGGTGCTTTCGTATTTCTCATAAGAAAGCTCAAATTCTAATTCCGTGGTGTGTTCTGTCCACGGCAAATAAAAAAATGCAAAAGGATAGTGTTCGTTCACACTTCTAGTTACCATCAAACAGAAGGAATGAGGTTTCTTGTGACCAGATTAGAACATTTTACGTGCCCCACTCCATTTAGCAAACAGCTGTTAACTGGTACAGCGCGCAGTGCTAAGAACCCTAGTGAAATCTGCCTAAGCTCCGCTCTTCAATGTGCGAAACTTTCGATAGGTTGTGCGTGCGTCAGATTTTTAATTACCTTCTTATAAAAAAAACAGTCAGAAAAGAAACAAACCTGGGGCGTTTGATTGGACAGTAAAACTTTAACCCCACAAAACATTAATTCGCCCAGTGATGGAATATGTGTCACTAGTTTGGGATCCATACTTAAAGAAAGATATAGAGCAACTGGAGAGGATCCAGCGCCTAAGCGCTAGATTAATTTTTGCGACCTCAGGCGGCTTTCATCATTCTCTGAATTGATAAGGAAATGTGGGCTTGAGTCGCTTGAAACCACACGAACAATTACAAGGTTAACTTTTTGTAAACTCTATCATAGCAAATCTGGTTTACACAAAGATTTGTATCTTCTGCCACCTCCCCGGCCCTCAGCAAAATTAAACCGTTCAAAAAATGTTAGACCTTATGTTCTTAAAAATAGCGCATGTAAATATTCAGTTTTGTACAAACCTTGGACGAGTGGAATTCACTGCCTTCCGACTGCGTGCATGCTACAACATCTGAAAGGTTTGACGTTTGTGTTAAAAACAAGATGGAACCCTCTCCTTCTAGGACGGTGAAAAACTGTCTGCAGTATTTATTAAATAAATACATTGAACATATTATAGCTTAGATTCTCTGAATCTAATACGTCGCCCTGATGTTTCTCTCGTGTGTGACGGTCGACGTTTATTTAGAGTGCCGGATGCGATTAGTCCAAACCATTTTTTGACTCGAAAAAGAGAAACGTTTATCAATAAAGAAATACGGCAATGCTTTTCAGAATATTTTAAAGCAAAATGAGGGCAACGAAGTAAAGGGTCTTTCTTGAAGTAGTTCCATAACGCTGAAACATTTTTCTTCACCAATTGTTGTCTTCCTAGTGCTTCCTATTTTTGTCGCTTTCGGTATTTAAGAAGTGACAATACTGGCCACCTCAGAATTTGGGCAAAACTCTGCAGCCAGTAATGGCCCTTACTCAGAGCCCCACTCGTTTAGCAGCTTTCATGATTTATTATGTCAAAGGCCACATGATGGCATTGGGAAAACTGCAACGTGGCATTATTATTATGTGCTTCACTGCGGAGCAGCCCCGGCTCAATTTTGAAAAAATCTGAGGTGGTCATGTGAGGAGACGTCAATGTCCCCATATCGAAGGGCAATGGGTCTTCTGGAAACAACGCAAACTGGCCATTTTCTCACCGGGAGTGAAATAATTGCGCACAGATGTTTGACCACGTGATGTTGCTGGCAACAATGTACGGCAGTACAAAATACAATGCGTCACACGTCACACGCCGTTAACCAGTACACTCTTACGTTTCGGTTCTTTTTTCTATGGAAGTTTCGTGTGAACTTCTGGCAAGACTTGCCATCCAGCCACATCCTGTTTGGCCCCTCCAAATGTGACTGGCTTTCAGGCAACAGTCTGGCTGCGGTGCCGACAAGAGTCCTCACTTCATGAAGCATGCCTCCATGGAAGGGGTGGTAGCTGTTGCGGCTTAAGGAGAAAATTTGCGTGCGCGTTTTTATTAAGAGTAACGTGACCAACCCTCTGGGTTTCCCGTAGTGTGCACCATAATGTCTGTCGTTCAAGACAGCACATTAAGAAAGTTCCGCTTTATTCAATGGTCCCGAGCCCAGGGTATAACGCTCAGCGCGGAAGTATTTGTTCACAGCATAGTTTTTTCAGTAACTGCACCCTAACAGCCGGTGTCTGAAAAGCTACTTGTCATGCCAATCGCGTAAATTCCGTCGGAGACCGAGGTTTTGTGACCACTGGCGTCTGACTAAGAGGACACTTGTTCTGGACATGGAACCAATGGCCATAGCCTAGCCTGCCCTTGGCCTTCCGAGAATGCCATGACCATGGCAATGCGCTCAAAGAGCTACCCTGACACAGACTGTAAAGATAAATACATAATACGCAGACTACTTGTTATGCCAGTGGCCAGCCTTTCAACGTCAACACCAAAACTGTGCCAATTGTCCACTACGAGAAAGAACAAAAACCGCAGAGACAAAATTGTAACTAAGGCTCCGGAAAAATATCGAGAACTCAAAGAATGGAATAATGTAAAAGTCACTACCAAAAGCCATCCACCCTACCGAAGACGGGTTTATAATATTGATTATGTATTGGTTGTGCACGTTATTTTCTTCTACTAGCCACAATTGTGTAGCAATTGACAGGGCTTCAACAATTGCACTTTCACGCTCATAACTTGCGGAAAGTTTTCCCGTCACTACCATCCACTCAAAAAAATTGCCAGCAATGCTTTTGTATATCTACCATAACTGCGCCAGACGCGCCCTCTCGGTTGTAATCTAAACCAATAATGTTAGAAAAAAATTCACAGGTGATGTGACGGCAATTATTTCCTCAGCTTGTAGAACACATGCGGAAAGAAAATGTTGATTGGTTGAACCACTTCGCGAAGAGAAAACTGCCTCATGGAACTTATTCTTGTGGACTTAAGGGCTTGTTGGCACGGCATGATTGACGAGGAAAGGTAAAAAAATACACGAAAGTCGAAGGGAGACAACAAAGACAAACGCTTGTCTCTGTTGTCACCCTTCATCTTTTGTGTAATGTTTGGCGCATTACTCGTCAGTGATGCCTCATGGAGCCATCCAGATTCTGTGCAGCGCACGTCTATTACTGTGAACGATTGATTTTCCAACCCAGTATTTTCTACTTCGCAAACATTTCGCGTTCCTCTACCTATGGGTATTGAAGCTTATTTTCAACTTTTCTGGATGCCCTTTATTATATTTACTTATGAACCTATATATTACAAAGAACAGGTAATTCGAATACCACACGAAATGGACGGGTCGGCAGGAGGGGGCTGTGTGAGACAGCAAAACCATTTTCGCCGGAACAAAAAGTTTCAAAGGAGTAAGAGATACAATCAATCGTCGTTCCAATCTCGTCGGACCACCGTGACTGCAGACTGCTGCCTGGAAAATTGAATTTCGAATCTCCAAGGCCTCGAACGAGAGACGACAGTTGCCACAAAAAGCCATATTTTCTTTTATTCGTATTGGCCTCTGCCTTGTTTTTATTAGTGCAACCATTTATTACCCGCACATCTATACCGTGCTCCGAATATTGACTTAGATCTTTCGGACCAGCTTCAGCCATTTTGTTCAATGCAACGTTTTGCCATGACTTTTTAGCTGTATGCCGAGATGATACTTTTAAGCAACCAAAAAAAAACAATTGTGTCCCAACGAAAAGCAAACAGTTGGGTTCAAACGAATCAGCTCGTCATTATTTTGTGGCTTGAAGACCGGTCTCCCTTTGCTTAAACGAATTACCACCTTGATACCGTATGGAGGCCCTGAAAAGGCCCCTCCGACTCGAAAACTTTTCCGCCCATTCTGGAGTCTCCATTGCTCCTTACCAAGCGCACCAGATACTTGATTTCTCGTGTCTTCACTGAACATTTCTTTACGAAGCAGCCTAATAGACGTGGGTGTGGCCTTGCCTCATCGGTTACCACAAGTAAATTTTTTTGAGCCCTTGCTAACTATTAGCCTACAAAAAATCATTTTGAGAGATCATACGCAGTGTACTGGTTGGCTATTACGCAACCAGAAGAAAATATGGCTGCAAGTTCCGGTAACCTTTACGCCATACTCGACGGTCCAACTTCCTCACGTGAAAGATTGGCAACTAGATTGTTATTTTATTCCCCATACATTTGAGTAAACTTTATGCCCCTTTAGGAACCTTATTGAAATAGTGGATGGCGAAAAGGGACCCGCACCTTGCTGTCGCCAACAACGTGAACGACGAACGCTTACAAAAATTTGAAGTGCGAATGCACTTTATAAGCGACCCTGAATTCTGGCGACCGCCGTCCGTCCACATAGCAAATGCTGCGGGTGCGCGCACTCCTCGTCTTCCTTGGCAACGGGGGGAGATGGGCGCGCGCTGCCTGGCCGCTGACATGGCACATACCCACGTGGGGGATTGGCCAGGAATCTCCTCGTCTTCCTTGGCAACGGGGGGAGATGGGCGCGCGCTGCCTGGCCGCTGACATGGCACATACCTACGTGGGGGATTGGCCAGGAATCGGGCGTGAGAAGGGCTAATGCACTCGCTTAAAGGAGTACTGACACGAAATTTCAAAGCTGAGATCCGCTCTAGCAATCAAGTACAACGACAACACACATAGGTGTCTGTGAATAAATGCATCTTTCTTTCTTTGTAGTTGTGGGTGTGTGTGATCTCTCTTTCGCGAACATTACCGAACCGCGCAAATTCAACTCGTGCATTCGCACTTTCACATTCTTCCCCTCGGGGAAATGCGGGGCAATTTTTGAATATAGCACAATTTGCACAATAGTACTTCTCTTTAGTGCCCCGACACATGTCTGACTGGTGGTACCCTACAGGCCACCGTTTGGCCAGGTGGTTGGTAATTATATGGAGGATTAAATACAGGCGCACCCCTTGTGGACACTCGTCGTTTAGGTAGCTAAAATATTCGCGATTTGTTTGGTTAACGCTGCATGATAACAGCCTCCACACAGTATCGTTCGAAGTTCAATTACAATATATATTGTAAACAGCGCCACAATTTCTTCACCTTATATGCATACGAAACGCCCTTTTACATGTTCACAAAGCTTTGTGTCCTATTATTGGCATGAGTATAATGAGTGTAATAATGAGTGTAATCATGTATTCATTCGCATGTGTGAGATCATGTGGACAACAACGCTTAAAATACTGCTCACCACGACTTACCCTTACCAAACTACTGAAAATAGTAAGTACCCAGGGCGGGAAACATGTGATAAAACTATCGCTATATATCCACTAGACACTCATCAGCGGCGTTAATAAATTAATTAATTATGCATGTGCCGCCCAGGTGAGCCTCACCATTGCTCAGCGGGTATGGTAGGCTCTTTGAGCCCTTTATAACCGATGCGGTACTGCCTCTCTGAGTTCGCACAAGGAATCAAGCCCCACCATCGCGACTCCACTGTTTCCAGAGCACACTGCACGCACTCAACGTGCTTAGTGCTGTGGCTACCGGTTTATATCAGAAGACTTCACAAGTCATCTTTGGCGGGAGCTCCGACACCCTCGCACACACAGGAAAATTCACCAATATAATTGTCATAAATTATCACAAACAACGAAGGCCCCTTATAATTATGTTCACTTTTTCTGCGTACTTTTGTGGTCCGACCTTGTTTACCTCTCCATTATATTTAGGGGTCACCCTAGTTTGTTTACAATTCCTTGATTGCCACTAGGGTACCCTTCGTGTCCTTCACCCGTATTACCTAACATTTCCAAATAAGTTCCTTCTCATGATTTGCACTTTCGCGTGGTTTTCACGTGCAAACGGTATATGCTTGTGTGTTACAGCGCCTTCCCGAAGAGAAGTGCCTGATTAAATGTTTCAGTGGTAGCCTAGTGGTACCTTGCCAAGCGAGACAGCAACTTTTCAGAACAGACTTTCCAGCGAGCCGTCACGAATGAGATGAGCGTAGCAAGATTAAACAGCCAGCGCCAATTTCAACTCTGCAAGTTCCACAGAGCTCGAACACATCTTATTTGCCAATTTTATTCCTTCGCCACATCCGCCAACGTCAGGCTGCTGAGACTCGACGTGCTCTCAACGCTATCACCTTTAGGTGCTGCCTACACATTGTGGTCTCCGTACTGCACCACATTTGCTTGACACTGACACCAGTGGGAGAACTTTTGTTCCGCTTCCTCAACACGTTCTCGCTGATCAATTCAGATGTAGGCTCGGTGGTTTTACATTAGGATCTGAGGGTTGCTTTCTTTAACCTTATTTTCATGTTTACGCATCGGTTTCGTTAATTAGGGGGTCTGAATACTTCCTGTGAGCGTAATCGCGTGGTTCACCGTTGTAGGGAACCAGAGCACCTCAATGTTTACACAGGCAGATAATCAGAACTAAAAGCGTAGCAAGTAGTTTCAAGATAACCAACATACCACATTGAGTATTACCTCGGGTATACAACCTAAATCGTTCAGTAGCCAGAAAAACGGTTGATAGTCATGTGTCGTTTAAAGTTTGCGCTCCAAGCTATTGAAATTTACAATTAATTATCTCAGAGGAAGATCAGATGCTTCAAACGTGTAAATTATTCCCCGGAACTGCAACAAAGATCTTTGCGAATTTACTGGACATCCACCACTGAGCTATCAAAACTTTGTCGTGTTGCAAGTCGGTGTTACCTATTACGTGGTGCTATGTGTATTGCTTTGATCGACCAACTGGAAATCCAACAAATTTAGGAAAATTCTTTATACTGTAAGAAAACGTGCAACTGAAAGCAGTAGGTGTTAACAACATTGAAAAAATTACGAAAATGTGTACGTTTGCAAGGCAGTCTGTTGAATTGTAGCAAGTTTGAGTTTGTATAATTATGAGCTTAAAATGGTAACTATCTCTATCTGTATATCTTGCTTGGGACGGAGCTAATTTTGTACTGTGTCTGAGGTAAGGAACTGATTCGAGACTTTTCAGGCATGTCTTAGGATGAAAACGATAGTGGTACGTTCCCTGAAATGGGTACTGTTAATATCTGTGTCAAGGATTGTCGCTCATCACCACACGCTTTGTAGCGCTGTTATAAAACAGCAGTCACTGTGTGTTGGATTAAACACTATGCATTAAAACGGCCATGTTTAGACATTCTAAACCTAGTTCTCACGGACAAAAGCGACGACTATGGACAATATGTTCTGCGAAAGTTCCTATTTCCTTGGGATTTCACAGTGTACCTTCTACCTATACCTATCGGATGAAGGAGTTCAATGTGAAGTTTTGGACGCAGCATTCTTTTAATTGTTTCAGTATGTCCCAAAATCGGTGCCAGTTTTCATTTCCGGTGCGATTTCCAATTCACATTTGAATCTTGGTATAAATTCTTTAAACATTCTCTTCATCCTCTCGGTGTCAGCGCATACATAGCTAAACAAGTGTTTGACAACCTCAGCACTATCGACGCGTGGTAAGAAAACGGAACAGTGAACGACCCTGTGATCGCTAATCTTTTCCAGAACGCGCATGAGGGGATTCCCAGGATGGGTAGTGAAAAGCAGGTGTAAAATATTAACGCCGCGGGTGGGCTAGTAACCGAGTCAAATGGTGAATATGCGCCAAATGAAGAAAACGCACGCATTCGTAGCGATGGGAACTGTACTGGGAACGGATGAGGCCGATCATTCCATGCCGGGATAGTTAACATCGCCACCTAAAATCAGGACAGAATTTTGATAGTGTTCAGATATATACTCGAGGGAATCACTTACAAGTCTATAAACTCAGGACGACTGTCGGGTGGAGGGCAGCACGTGCCAATAATATCGAAAGTGATATGAACTGACCGTGTAGTAACCCAAATAATTTCGAGGGGTATTTCGTAAACGATACCCGACGGTTGGAATTCTTTTTTAACTACATAACTCCTCCTCCTCTAGATACTGCTCTGTCATTGTGAAAAACAGCAAACTGTGCTGGAAAGTTGGGTTCACTGTTTGAAATCCCGTCGCAGAGCTACGTTTCCGAACCAATAATGATGTCAGCCGAACATATGTAGATAAGTGCTTTTAGGTTATCGAGCTTGCTGAAGATGCTTCGGAAGTTGGCTAACAGCACTGAAAGTTATTATGTAGTCATTCATTTTCGATTAAGTGAAACCGTTTGTCAATCTGCAGAAGTATGGTGTAACGTGGGCACGTGTACAATAGCGCCTTGTGGGTTTGTTGCATCTGTTTAAATTTCGAGGTTGGTGGTTACTTCGACAATACTGTCGGTGCCCGACTCGTATCGAAACACGCTATTCCAAATGTAAAAGCAATTAAAGCGCAGCGAAAAGCGTTCGTTTTCTGTACGGTTTGCTTTAGCCAAGTCCCACAATTTTTTGCGCGCTATTTGCACGTTAGGTAAAAAATCATCATCTATCCAAACGTTCGGTTACTTGAGGTTTTTCAGTTTGGGGGCATTGCGCAAAATGTCGGTTTGGGTTTGAAGTTCAGAAACATCAAAATAATCGGTCTAGCAAAGTCGAGGCGCCTAAAATCTACCCGATGAGCGCGTTCAATACCGCCAGCTGGTACTTTGGATATGCGGAAAAGAACTCTTTCACTATTTTTCCTGATTTTTTGTAGCCCTCTATTTCGGTCTCAAGACGACCTCTGACGATGAGGTTGTTTCTTCTCATTCTGTTATTCATGTCGTCCACAACGTCAGTTAGTTGTTCGTTTACCTTAATTATGCTCGTTTTGACTTCACGGACCTCGCACTTGGTCTCAGTTTGCGCTATTTTTTGAGGGTGCCCTCAATTACAAGAGTTCGGGAGGTAATACCGTAATGTCATTTTTGATTTCGGCCTGGGAAGCCGTTATTTCTCCGCCAAATTTCCTCATCACAACTAAAACGTCAATAATCTTAGGACCAGGATTTGCTTGCACATCGCCTGCGTAAAAGAGCAGTACTGCAAAGCACTTGCTTAGGACCATTACGGAAGGTCTCAGTCACACATTACGCAAACAAAATTTACGCAGCCGAAAAGCGACACTGATGGGGATTCTGTGCCCTCGCAAGAGTCAAATCCACCAATGCGTGCACTTATACGTCGACAAGTCTAGACTCATCACTCTACTTTTGACACAGGAAAAACAAAAAGAAATTCTAAAAGTGGGGATCAGCGGCCAATCATAGGCTGGTGGCAAAGGGCAAGAAAAAAGGCAAGCGGCATGCCTACCTAGAACATAAAAAGTCGGTATAGCCTAGCCACGGCTGCCAACAGCCGCGAATCCCAAGGAACATGTGCCGGGTTTTTTTATGGGTTCGGCGGCGCTGATTTTGGTGTGACGTCAGGGGGTGGGGTGAATGACGTCCTTCTTGGACGATGAGGGGTACGGTGCCAAACTGTGGTAAAAGCCGGTGGCCAGGAAGGAATAGTCGGCACGAGGCAAGGATTCCTAAACATGAAAAAGTTTACTTAGCCATGCCAGCTAACAGCCACGAATCCAATCCTTAGCCGGGAATCCTTAGACAGCCGCGAATCCTTAGACGTGAGAATCTGTGGGCAGGGTTAGGTATTTTGCGTGTTGGCTGACATGAAAATGACCTGGGATGAGGAACTGTAGTAAAGCGAGAATTTTGATATACATCATTTTCCTGTTCATATAAAAACACAAACACTTGTTTGTTCTGCAAACAATAAAAATTAATTGTGAGGTGATGATCGTGGCATGTGACGATCGTGACAAAAATCTAACGAAGCAGCTATAAAATCAGCCACCACAATGTGTCAAATTGCACCCTCCAGGGAGAGAAGGAATTCATTAAATATATCGTGATTCCGACCAGTTTCACACCAAAACCCCAGTTTCAAAATACTGCCAACATTTTATTTCTGACCAACATTGCGGTCCTACTGTTACTACAGCATCAAATCACTGTTTTACAAAAGACGTCTTGAACAGAAAAGACATGGCCTTAGTGATTCCTGCTAAAATCCCAGAATCGCTAAATGTCAGTGTTTGTCCTTCTAATTCAACACAACCCAAGAACTGCCGCGACGCTGTAATTTTTGTCACTAAAGTAATTAGCTACATCTGTCTCCCAAATATTTGTAACAATAAAATTGAGCCGGAGTTTAGGTTAAAAAAAATTACAAGAATAAAATAACTCAAGCATAGCTTTAAAGATAATCTTTTCGGCTACTACGCTGGAGATTTGTGCTATGTACGGGAATGGCCTTAGATTATCACGAATTCGTTATATTGGACGCTGAACTGCGTTCTTTCCGGTGGTAGCATTCCGCAGAGCTCAGTCAGGGCGAAACTTATACAGGGGCTGTCGTTGCACTGAGGTCAGCTAGAACTCCACAGTACTTTAGGCGGCTGTAGCAGCTTGGTTCCTTTTTTGGTTTCCCAGCCTCAAAACCGTTGCGGGGCCACTGCGAAGCCGTCGTGCCATTCTGCGGTGGTGACTGTAATGTCTCCACAAACAATAGGGTATTACACTTGTCAAGGAAGTGCTGGGTGCACGTATACATCACGTGCCTCTTCTTCCCTGTCAACATAATTATGGCTTCAGGACCGACTCAGGTGCTATGGCAAAACAAACGTTTTCATTTGTGTTTTTTGCGCAATACCCCAACTTCGCGCAGACACGCCGAAAGATTCTGCAATTTTGCACAAAACGTATGCATTTGCTGTGAGAACAACGTTGGTGTTTTGTATGATATAAACGCCACTGGTGTCGACAAGGTTGAAGAGTTTGTTTCAGCACAAGCAACGTTCTGTAAAGGCAAAAGCCTAAAGTACAGCTTCTATCTCCTTTTCGACTTTTCTTATGTGAATAAAACGTTCAGCGCCAGAGAATTGGGCCCCGAGGGAATGAGCCCACTGGCTGTAGGTCTACGTACCGGTCTGCGGAAACTCTTTCACTCGCTCTCGTTAGTAATATTAGCGCCAGCTGCTCACGACTTGGGGGCGCTCGGGTGTCACCACTAATTACGTAGTTGCCCACAGTTTCGAAATTTCCTGACGCATGGTCTTCGTTCACCTCAATTTTGCCGACAGAAAACTCCGCTGTGCAGCTCGAAGCCAGCAGCCGTTCAAAGCATCGTCGCATCTCCTAGGCTGGTGTGCAGAAGGAATTTCTGCACAATGATTAGCGGCATCTGGCAATCAGAAGGCATGTGTGTGTGCGCTGTGGGTGTACGCTCTATCTGTTTGTCTCGTCTTGAGCGTTGTTTTTTTTATAATACCTACACAACCCGTAACTTTCAAACATCTTTTTTTTTCTTAAATTCCACGACCCTATCAAATAAGACGAAATATAAATTCTATTCATATTATAAATCACCAAAAACGCAACCGTTTATTGATCCATTAGGTGGAAATAAGTAAACAAAGTTTCCCCTTTAGAAAAAGGATCCTTCTTGGGTATCATACCCTGTTTCGCGGACTGGTATGCCGGCCTGCTAAGTTGTTTTTGTAAGAATGCTTTTTTGTCATAATGCCTATTTTTACAATGCCCGCTTCGTGACGTGCAGACTTAGTAATTTTTGCAGGCTTGCAATAAAACAAGGTATTTGGCAGTCGACTACACCCACAGCACCATATAAATCGTGTTCGTAACAATTATATACTGCAACCGGCATTATTTTGTTACTTTACAAAATGTTCGAGTGTGACTCCGTAGTATGATTTAACCACTTCCTGCTAATTTAAAAATACCAACATCAAAAAATAAATGTTGGGCTTGATCTCATCTTTCGACAATTAAAAACGCTACAGATACTTCCAGCCTGTTTAAAAAAGAATCTAAGCGCAGGACTAAACTTGCCAGCGTATCTTAGCTGCGACACAAACATTGAATAGAATTTTACAATAGGAAGGGTTAAGCTTGGGTCGGGCAAATGACAAGTTAACAGAAACCTTTCATTGTGCCATAAAAACCACAAGAGAGCGGCGGAAACCAACTGCACGTCGATAGATCATCACCCAAAAGTCACTCACCCATTTTACTGAGGTAAATCAATGCCCCTCTTGTACATCCTGTTTAAGTTGTAATAAAAGTCAAAACCATAATCGGCAGGGCCTATGGCAAATTAGGAAGATGTATACAAAATCTATCATGAACGTCGGTATGTCATCCCGGGAAAGCCCAATGAAACAATTTGGGAAGAACAATTTGGGTTAAAAAAAATTACGATGGCTGTGCTCATACCTGCGGTGAAGTAGGGTAACAAAAATACGTCGTGTGCCATTTAAATATTCTTCTCTTTATTTTGGTGGCGTTAGCTATCCTGGTATTCGTTTTATTCCGCTATAATCAATATGCTCTTGGTATTTTCGTATGCCATTAGCTATCTTGCATTGAGTACGATTCCTTGGCTGACAAGCTTCCGAGAAACCTAATTTTAGATGGTGGGTATGACGCACAAAATGAACAGCGACATTTTGGATGAATACTTTGATCTAAAAACTTTCTTGTTGTTGCAGAAGTTTCTCTATTCTGCAAAAACAAGATATAGCACTGGACCCATCACATATTTAAAAATGGACTGGGTCTTCGGATCTGGAGTTCTTTTTATGTCAAACAAGGGGAAACACAATGCAAACTCTTACGTAGGTGACCATGTCAAAATATTCGTAAAGTTCATAAATAAAAACAAAACTTATTACGTAAAATGTAAAGGGTGCAGACTCGATAAAGTTAAATAAATCTTGGTTTATATGCAATTTCATAGCCATCTTGAGAATGATAAAAATGAAAAAGGATACCAAATAGACGGAGTCAACAGCATATTATCGATTCATTCTTTGAAACAAGTTTTAAACCAGATATTTTAGCCGCATTAGATAGTGGTGAAGCAAGGTTTTATTTAAGTTTGCCCTTAGCTGGTAAAAATAGAGCAAACTCAATTTTTAACACTCTTTGTTTTTGATTGTCTGACTTAAGCAGCAGGACAATATAATTACCACTTGCTCTAGGGCAGGTCCGGTAATGGCGGTGGCAGCGAGCAGACGGACAATTGGTGGAGTGGATTTCATAAGTGGTTTACGAGAAAATACGCTTAGGGTGAGGTAGCTAGAACTCACGTGTTTGAACCATATTATGTTGTTTGTAATTGCAAACTTTATTAACGTGTCACATCCTTAAGAAAAGTGTTTTTGAAAAAAAAACTCAAACGTTTACTCGCCTGATGGCTCTTTAGATACATTTATTCATGGGGATAGGCAAATGAAACCGAGAACACCAAAAGAAAGATGCGAAAGTCTTTGGAAGAGTAGACTTCGTTCAAATAAAGTCTTCTGGAACAATGAAGTCGTTCGAATACAGCTTTTTATCCGGAAACCATCAATGTCAATATCATTTGTGTATGCTAAACATTTTGGTGTGCTTTTTCAACATCACAAGTGTATGGTAAAAATAATTAGGAGTTTTTAATTTATAAGACCCTCAAAGAAAAAGCTTACTTTGACCATCAGTTGCTAATTTTGAACCTTCTCTCAAACTTTGCAGCAGCTACCTTCATCCCTTGCCCTCCTGGACATCAGCCTCCGAAGCTGGTTCAGCTCGCTAGCCATCGCCAAGAGCATCATTTTCGCCCGCGTGGGTGCGTTGCCTACTCCAACGGGCTAGTATTGCACGTGAAGATGTGTTCTGCCTTCTTTTTGCGCGACGGGTTTTCTTGCCAGGCTCGTGCTGCCTCACTCTTTCCACAAATTCCTCATTCAAACCTTCTATCGATTGCTCATTCCCTTTCTTGGTGCCCGATTTGCAACTCAGGCTCTGCAGCTTGGCGACCTTAAAGGTTTATTTGTGCCAACTTGGATCTACACCTCATAACGCCTGCATGAAAGTTAGATTTTCTGCTTCGCCCAAAAAGAAAGGACCTGAAAAACGTGTGTATTTGGAACCACGACATTTACAATAATATGCTTAAAAAATTTGCTGTTCACACGTCACGCGCGCTGATTTCAGAGGTAAAGTGATTGCCGAAATAGGTATGTGACTTTCAGTATTTGAAGCCCCAAGGTTTATGCATTAATATTTTGGTTTATGGGTTGCCTAATGTATGTATACTCGCAGTGTCGTTTCGACAACGTCTTTCTGTTGTGATTTATTTTAAACCCTTGCGTAACGTCCCCGGAACAAATAGCTTACTGATTATTGTTATGTTAATTTATATTTATCAATATTTGTGCTTTTTGCACTACCAGTGTCTTAGGCATGTTTTAGGTATATCAGAAGCCCTCCCTGGGGTTTTTTATATCTATGTCAGGTAGTCATGTGGTCGGTAGTGAGCCTATTTATGCTCCATGAATATATGTTCCAAAATGAAAGATTTTCTTATGATCGAAAAGGTTCGAAGCGCGAACGTTGGACTCAGTCATTAACAAACTTGCAATGAGAATTTAAACTTTCGAACCCCTAGTTTTGTTGTAAAGGATGCTTCGCCTGCATACGGCAGGTCGTTGTTTTTGCGGAAGCCGCCGAGGCCGGAATGATTACTGTACGCATCGTTACCTCGGAATTACCGCATGACCTCGACTGTGACTTGGTTCATTACTTTCGGTTTAAGGTGTCTTTTCTTGTCTTTTACCCGGTTTTTTTCAGAGTCGTCTTTCTTTAGTTTCAACCCTAATGCTCCCCCGCATATTGCGCACATTTATTTCGACAAAGGACGTAGCCAAGAAGGTTTCACACCCGGGTGAGGTAACGCCACAAGGTCATTGGAATGTAGAAGCCATTGGCGTTATCTCTAGAGTCATGGTCAGGGTGCAGTGCCTGATTAGGCTCCTATCAATGTCGTGAAAAAACCCGACCGCCTGTCTAGTCGCACCTCATCAACATCACCTGCGGCCAGATAAATTAACCAAGGTGGCTGACTAAGCTTGATTGATTGATTGGAGGGTATAACACACTGGCGCAAAGCAGGCGATGAGGAGCGCCGTAGTGGAGGGCTACGGAATAATTTTAACCACTTAGGGATCTTTAACGTGCGCCGAAAACTCCTACACACGGGCGTTTTTGCTTTTCTCCTCCATCAGAAAAGCTGCCGCCGCGGCCTCGAATCGAGCCCGCGACCTCGTGCTCAGCAGCGCACAGCCTTAGCCACTGAGCCACTGCGGCGGTTGACAGATTAAGCTTAATGAGTAGACATGTTGCACACGTGAGAAAACGCACTTGTGAAAATGGCAGCAATGGCAAACACCTTAGCACAAATTTTAAAATGTCCGTAAACATGGAAATATTATCAGAAAAATTAAAAATTGTTACCTTTAGAAACTATGCTGATATAACACAATTTAGTGGCTTTCTTGCCGGAACTCGCCGTGTTCGAAGTAAAAGAAGCGCAGTTTTAAAGTAGCAACTTTTTGCCCGCCCAGTGCTGTCACGCATTCTCAATTACAGAAAAGCATGAACGAAAATTTGTTTTAGTTATAAGCACTATTCCTCAAACTTGGCCTTCTCGGAGTGGTGTTCGAAGCATGAGCAAAAAGGTAGGGCAATTACGCCTATTCAAGGTGGATGACGAGAAATTGTGCACAAAACATGCGGAGGGTGAGATTACAGGCATAATTGCCGTACAGAGTTCCAGCAGAGCACATAGCTTCATGCAATTTTGGTGGGCCCCAAAAATTTTGGAGGCTGTGACTTGAGCATCTAAAATAAAGTAGTTCTGTGCACCGTGTTCATTCCGGTAGAAGCTTCCTGACATCTCGACCGTCACAGTCCCCAAGAAATGTTATGTACATTAAAGCTAGAGGCGCATTAAGGACAGTGTAATGGCTTTACCGCTGGCAAACGTTACAACTATTCATGCGTATATCATGTAATAAAACATATTCTGCAAGTTGGCACAAAAAACCTGCGTAAGCCACACGAGACAACGTAATGTGGACTGAGTCAATACAACATGCCCAACTGAAGTTGATTCGTTGAGATAAGTGGTTTAAATTTGTGATCATGAAACAAGCAAAAACTGTTACTTCATTGTTAATAGCTTGCCATCTTGCGCACGTCATATTTGAAATTGCATTTGCAGCAGATGCTGCGTTGCGTGTGTGTCACTTTCTTATCAGTTTTTACGCTGTTCCGTCTCACTAGAGAAATCTTTCAAGATTTCAAAGAATATGTAAAGCCTTTGTAAGACATTTAACGGCGGGGGCTTCTGAATGCCAGAAATAAAGATTTTAGCAGCATATCTCTCCAGGCTTGAGCTCTCTCTGGCCGCTTGGATTGTTAACCGAAAATTATAATTATCGGCGATGTGGAGAGAGATCAAATGCAAGGCCAAGAAGCTTGAGAAACTACATAAAGGCGGCAAGCCGCCAACGAGAAGGTGTTGGCAGTGCACGCCTCACAATACAAACGTGGAAAGGGGGTTGGAGGAATCGAACCGCATATTCGTCAGCCGTAAAACCAGCAACACAACCTCTGGACCAGCCGAAATATCCGGGAGGTACGGGGTTAGTAGCGGTGGGGAACAATATATAGTGCAGCGAATTGGATGGAAAAAAAATGGGATGTTTGGGCGCCGTGCGCACGACCGACTGAGAATAAAATGCTAGACGAGAATTTTCAGAAACATTACAGCCAAATGTCTTAGTTTTAAAGAGCAAAAATAAAACAACATAACAACAAATTTAGGCACCTATATCGTGAAAAAATGTTTTATTCTCGTCTTCCAGGCTGCCTCATTACGAAACAGAAAGGCAAATTAGATACGTGTTTTTCGGGTTGGAAAGAAATTCTTAAAGAACGAAAACCGTTAACAAAACCCCCGAATAAAGCACAAGAGAGAACCAATAAAAACCGCTGTCACATAAAAAAAGAGAAAAACCAGCGAAAAGCACGCCTCGTGGTCAGAACCAAACCTTGGTCTCTCAAGTTATGAAACGGATGTCTATCCGAAAGCGCAATCGTCACGTTCATCTGACAAAGCATTGTCTTTGGGTTTGTAGCACGGGGGTTGGCTTTGGACTTATTCTGAGTTGAAATTGATTTTGGCTACAGACTTTAGAAGTTTAAAATTTGAACTTGAAGAGGGTGATTGGAGAGTTCGATTTACCCAGAATGCATAGAGCAAGCTTCCCTTTTTAACAATCTTTCTCTTAACGAAAGGGCTAACGTTAGAAACCAACCTCAAGGTAGTGAATAAGATTTGACAACCACCTCTATGCAGTCGTACAGCTGCAAAATAAAAGCTGTACAGCTTTCTCAAAAGTTCCGCAGTAAAAGAAAATTCGTCTTAGTCCCTGATTTTATTCTGGTACCACCGCCTTCCTAGTGCAGTCGCTCTAACAAGTTTGCTATCCAGTGGGATAGCCGCTCATAGCCGAAGAGCAACTTGATCAAATACTTGAAGTGACAGGCCCGTGTTAATTGACCATATTTGGGGGAATTGTCATGTTTAAGTTGCGGCGAAGAAACATTTGTCATCCACATCAATGCAACCGTACGGCTACAAAAGAAAATTACATCGTTCTGACAAACTTCACAGTCGCAGAAAAATTCTTTGTGGGCCAGGAGTCGCTTCTGAGTAGTCTGAAGAGCAAGTGTTTAGCAGCGCACGCCGTGGAAGGCCACTAAGTTTGAGGGTGAGTTAGGCTACTCGGAAGCTTCCACACACTTGTTGGGATGATATGACCTTATCTTTTCCGAAATGACAGGTTGCGTTGACAAAACCAAGCATTCACTGCATTTCATAAACCTTTTGATGTATTCTTCAAGCCCATTGAAAATTACGTATTATAGTAGAGTCCCAAGCAAAAAACGTATTTCCGTTTTTGTCTTTCCTAAAAAATGGTTCTAGTGGACCGTGTTTGTATTTATTTGAAAGGTACTCCGCTGATGGGCAGAACATGCAGACTAATGTACCATTTTACTGAGAGTGCAGTTTGAAAACTTATAATGGAAAAGTATTTTGTCATACCTATCGATGAAAGGAGATAGGTTGAAACAAAAGTCATCAAGCTGAAGCAATTGGACAGTTTCGAAAACAGAAAATAAAAACAGGCGGGACACTCATTGAAATAATAAACACTGTGCGAGGAAAGAATTTTTTTGGGAGATATATGGCACGATAACTCCACATAGAATTTTACACAATAAATTGGACTATTAGGCCGGGTTCAATCTGTTGCCGCAATTATCGCAAAAACTTTCAAAAAAGACCATTTCACGTCTCAGCCAACCGAACTGCGTGACACGCCGCTTTTTTTACGTCCATATAACACTATATGGGCTTTTGCATAGATAGTCTTAACATAGCCTCACATGTCTCTTACAAAACATTTATCACGGCACGTAAGTTTACGTACGCCTTTTGAAGATCGTGCTAATGAACAACTTGTTTAATGCTACATCGTACTTGCGGTAATCTACGCTTTTGTGTCTATGTGTTGCGTTGTCAATTTTTTTTGTAAGCAGATTGCCCCATGCTACAGCCTAAATAAAATCAGGGTTCTGCTCGGCAGATGTGCGGTAGTTGTACTCGCATGGTATCATGGTAATGTGTCCCCGGGCGCGCACTAGTATGCAGCTTTCAAATTGCAGTTTACTGATTACTGTATTTTGTGAATGGGTGAGCCTGTCAAGGCTCCAGATTTTTTTCTAATCCCCAACACAAAGAAAGAACAATAACAATAGCAGCATTTTTTTCTGCTTGCAAGTTGCGGACCCAGCAGAGATCGGCACATTCTAGGCTGCTACCCTGTAGACCCTGGCTGAAATCCCACTGGGTCACACGTAATTTTTAAACATTACAGTGGCGTTGATTTCTCTGACCGGAGAATTGCAACACCTACAAGAACGCCGCTTTTTGAAGAATGGGGCACATAAGGCGTTCAACTAACAATATATTAGTGTTGAGCTCCTTCTGGTAAAATATAGGAATTAAAATATTTGAAAATACCATGCTGTACCGTGAAGTAACATTGTGATGAGATGGCAAGTTGCCCTACGATAGTTTGCACAACTGAAAAAAGAACGACGTAATTTGGGGTCATTATTTATATATTAGGTCACAAAAACCGAGTGCAATGTTTTACACACTTTGATTCCGAGTCTCGGAAAGATACAACATGATTAATATACGTAATCTTCTGCAGGCAACTTACCCACAAATACTGCGGAATTTCGGGACGAAGCACCCTTAGGGCAGAGGCTTGTCCGTATCGCATCCGTGCGGTGTTCGTGCTCCCTGCACAGCACCATGTAAATCGAAACATCTGGGAACAAAAGGTTCACAAAAGTTACTAGAAGAAAATAAAAGGTTCACAAAAGGTTAGAGAGAGCGAGAGAGAGAGAAAGAGCGGGGCGGGAGAGATACGCACAGCACTGTGTAAATCGAAACATCTGTGAACAAAAGGTTAACAAGGATAAAATAAAAGGTTCCCAAAAGGTTAGAGAGAGAGAGAGAGAGAGAGAGAGAAGGTTTTATATGTACACGCATCGAGATAAATCCTTCAAGATGTTCAAAAAGAATTTGACACTTAACGCCTATATAAAAAAACTTTTATTTGTCAATTTAGAACGGTAGGGAAAACCGAAAAGTGTTTTTAGTTTGCAATTGGGGGGTGCCATCGGCCGGATTACCCGCTTCCCTATAGAGTTTCCACTGGTCCTCCCACGCGCTCTCTGTTAATTTGGTGACAAATTTCCTAACTCTAACAGAAACAGAGGTTTTGATCTGCCTCGTTGGCTGAATCAACTTGAGGAACCAACAGTTTTATAGTACAATACATACATACATCCGCATGGTGCTAGACAGGTAGCATCCCAGAACTCGAGAATTGGTAATAAAAGTGGTCCCAGTAATAAATGACATATTAACGTTCGGTTTAAACACTTGTCTTTCTTATACAGAAAATCCCAACAAAGATTTTTACAGAATACACGCGTATTAACACAAAAATGACGTCATGAAGGTGCACAAAGCTGATAAGTGGCAACTAAGAGGGCAAAAAAACCGCGGGAAAGGAGATGGAACAAAAGAGACAAAATAATAAAAATATCTGATAAACGTGAATTGGACGGCTTGATATAGCGTATGAACGCGTTCACTGTAGTTTGGCCGAGTTGGTCGGCTGTAAGGCTCCATAAGTAGTGTTCCTTCCCAAAGCTCCCCACAGGCTTCCGAGTTTTATTATTCTATTGTAAACGCAGTTCCTTTTCTCTTTCCGCATCGATAAGATCATTCCCAAACTTTTGTATCCGGATTCCCCTGATAAACCCAGAGGTATCGTTCGATGCTGTGGTCTGCGTCAACGGCTTTTGGGGGGATGATCTAGCTATGTGACTTACGGGAAGAGTTGGTGAGCTTTCTAGGGGCACGATCTCGGGACTTTACCCTGTCATTCCTAGTTTATCATAATGCCTGTAGAAGCTCTCCTCATGGAGTTTAGTTACACTGCAGTACGCGTTAGCCTAGGCTTAAGGTTATATTACTTATGTGGCGACGTTCTCGGCATTTGAAAAGAACAAACGTAAACAACACAAGGTTTTGCGGGGTCCACTCGGTTTACATATAAACCCTGTTACTCGAGCAAAGACACCCTCCTGTAATACATTGTGGTTCTTATTGGGTGGTGGAAAGAAGGGACATTTGCGACATCGCTAGATTATTTCTCAGTAGCAGCAAGGTCTATAGTAGACTTTTCGCTGTCCATTGCTAGCATCGACAATATCTTCTGTTTGACTTTTGCCTTGCGTGCATTTCACAGAGTCTTCCCTTTCTAAAACACAATTTTAATAATTTCGGAGAACGATTTCTACCCTATCTTGTGTGTTTCTGTTCAGACGAATCCCTATGGCTTAGGGAAGTAGCAGTTCGGAAAATAAAATTGCACCAGTTTTTCACATTACCTCATAAATTTTGGTGCTACGAAGCAAGTGTCCAACAAATGCAAAAACAACGTACTTGTAGCGGTTGTTAGGTGTACCAAACATATTTATGAACTATTAAAATATGCACGCATACAACTCCTTATGAGCAAACCTTGCTTCCTGAACCTCACATAGGAAATTTTAAAAACAATAAATTTTGTACTATAAAAAGATTGATTGCATCAGTTTAGTATTATAGCTATTTTATCCGTAACATTATACTAATTATGAAGATAATAATAAATACAGCTGAAGCAGCGACAAGTCTAAAGCTAGGTTCCGAGAATTTCGTTTTACGTCAAACAATTTTTGTGGGGATTCGCGCCACCAACCTAGGCCACCGGGAAAAAATATCACTGGGCGGGTGTTGTGAGCTTCTAGTTTTGTTTTATCGTAACAATGGAATGCGACCTCGCAGTTACCCAGTATATTCAGATTTTCATTGCCCATAATTTTTTTCTTCTACTGATGTGACGTCAATGAACCAGTAAATTTGAAAGTTGTTAGTATTTATAATATTCCGTAGATTAAAAGCAGATGTGAAAAATACCTGCGGGATTGGAGCTGAGAGAGGTAGTAAAGGGTAGTTCTTTCAAAGTGAAAAGGGTTGTACTTTGTATTCATGGGCTCTTTCACAGGTACTTATAATGTATGAGAAGCCAAGGTTCTGAGCCCTGTATGTGGCTTTATTATCGGTAAACGAATGGCCTTGGTTATTCATCTTCTCATTTCGAGGACAGATGGTTCGTAGATTTTTATTTATCAAAACAACACGAACTGCAAAGCGGTTTTCCCGATTGCTTGAATGACCACTGAAGCCAGAATTTTTCCAGGCTACAACGACATTCATCCATAATTGAGGTTTCTCAGTGTATTACGAAGTACGAAATATTTGGCGCAGAATTTTCTGTTTCTTCCAGAAATGAAGTACAGTAACTGCCCTCATATTGCAAGAAATTTCCACCCGAAGAGTATGCCGGCTTGTGGTTTTAGACGTCAGGACCGGTATATGCCACGGAGGGTACAAGAAAACAACACCTTTGCTTGGTATAGTGCCCTTTGTTCGCGAAAATTTGATTCAAGGTTAACGCAATGAATCATTAAATTCGGCGGCGCACCTTCCATCGCCACTCTCTGTTCGATTGACCTATACTCAGGGGCACAGCGCCCGAAGTGCTATGAGTAGAGCTCTTCATATGTAGTTTCTGTTTCTTGTGTACTTACTCTTTTAAAACAAAAGCAGTCAACCGCGTTGGCTTAGCAGACCCAAAATTACCTAAACGGTTGCATTATACTGGTTCGGTCAAACCTGTCCAAGCCCTACATTGATTGATTGATTGATTGATTATTTATTCATTCATTGATTCATTTATTCATTAAATAAATTATTCATTCATTCTTCTATTGATTCATTCATTCATTGATTGTGTGGTGTAACGCGCCCAGGCTTGGCTGGCGATGAGGCCTGCCGTAGTGAAGGACTCCGGATTTATTGCGACCACATGGGGATGTTTAACGTGCGCGCAAATATCGACAGACGCGCGTTCTCACTTTCCGCCTCTGTACAAAGGCGTCTGCCACGGCTGGGAATCCAACCCGCGTCCGGCTCCTACGCAGGAACTCGGCATGACGAGAAAACAATGAAAGCCCTAGAACTCCGATTGCTTTTATTAAACGGTCGCACAATATATATAAAATGGAATCCACTTTTCAGAATTGTCTTGATTATTAAAAATTGTGTTTTATGATAACCTAGACTGCATGTAACGCTCTTACAAAGTATGTAACCTGCATACTTACTACAAAAAACGTGGCTATAAAAACGCTTTGAGTGGATAAAAGAATATTTGTATTATACGCATAGAAAGCGTTGAGTTCAAACGTAGAAACATAATTGAAATTCGCTCTATCTATTCAGTCTAGCTGTCCACGTTAAGGGTAAAACATACCATATCGTTGCTCCCACACAAAATACTGGGTGTTCAGCAGGACTTGGAGGATTTCGCTTGTGTCTGAAAAGTCGCCCAAATATTTTCTTCTCGTGTGGTGAAATGGCGTTGAACTGCTAATTACAATTCACAGCAGAAATGAATGCTACTACTTTATATCCATGAACATCAACACGTTCCGAATTGTGCCTGCGCCATAATAGGCTCACACGTCTGCGGGGACATGTTGATGAAATACTCAAGAGGTGCAGTTTTCGTGCATACAATATAGAGTCGCGCAACATTCGCATGGTGACAAATAGGCCCAGCTGGCGTGTCTCTGGTATTATACACTTTTAAGACGCCGCAGAAGACGCCAGATCGCGATGCTGAACAATAGTGGAAACAGGAGTGAGCCTTTTGGTTCCACTGGCAGCCAAGGGTGAGGGGCTCAGAAGTAATTTCAGGAATAAAAAATGTTTGCGCTCGGTTCTCGGCGTGTGCCCGGCACTGGAAAACACCCATAGCTGTGAGTTGTCTGGATCGGTGTTGGAGAGTAAATGTCACGGTTTTTGTCATTGCTACAGGCTTTTATCCTCTAAATAGATGCAGTGGCTTGTCTTGAATGAAAAGTGAACGTTGTTTGATTGTTAGATGCGGCGCATCTCTTGCTCTGAGGCATGTCCCTCCTGCGTCGTCGGCGGCGGTGGCGTCCGTCCGCAGCCCTCCTCCTTTCGCCTCTCCCACAGCTGTGTGCAACCCTCTTACTCCGGCGCATTAGCATAACGACAGCTGCCGCGCTTGGTTGGCGCGCGCTTCGCTGCGTTAACGCTGCGTTAACAGCTGCTCCGGTGCGCATGTTCGCGCATGCGCGACTCTCCTCCGCGGTCTCCTCTCCTTCAACCCTAAGGAAACGCAAATTGAACCCCCAGATGCGCCGCATCCCACCAGGGTTCCTTCGCGAGGAGATGGAGGCAATTTTTCTTGTCCTCTAAATACTCGGGTTCAGCAAAACGTTCAGCACAGTCTTTATGTATTTTTCACATTTTCCACCTGCGCTCTATTCAATGAGAAACATGGCCGCTTCCACATCACGTGCATTTTACGGAGTGCACCTATTAATAGCGGGGATGACTTTAGTGGAAGACAGAACTGCATGCTTCTATGAGTTAGTGATGACCGAAGTGAGTGAGGAAAACCACCATGTAGGTGGAGAGCGCACCGTATAGAATCATTACCCGGTAAGCTAAGCATTTGTTCAAACAACAATAAAATTGTGGCAAAAGCTTTCTTTCAGGAATATAGAGATTTCCATTGTTCATAGTTTTATTTAAAGGCGAACAGTGCGGCAGATCTATGGCGAAAAAGAGGAGCGAGACCTGCAGTAACTCCGCAACCTCACCGAACCGATGGCGGCGATCCGAAGGTTAGAGCGAAAAATGGGTTCCCATCTGCACGTATGGAGTGTTTAAAAGCTTGATGGGACGAGCCTTTTTTCTACGAGCTCTGAAGCCAATCCAGCCAGGACGGCGCTGATTCTAGTGACCAAAAAACAAAACGAGAGACGAGGAACTATGTTGTGATGCTAAAGTTGCAGAAAAAGCTCTGGCCTGACACACCAGAGAGAGCGCTTGGAGCGGTTTCACACACCGATCAAATATTGGTAGATAAGTTGGAAGTACAATGCAGAAGAAATAATAATGTCTCGTGAGCGTTTCGTGCTCGGTTCATGGTTTTCATAACGGCTTTCGAAACAGGTAAAAGTGCTGGAAATTGCGTAAACGATTTGTAATGTAAAGGAATATTTATGGGTTTTTATTTAAGTAGAAAGTCGGACCTTAAGTGGCATTTCCTTTTCCATTCTTACTCCTGAGTGGTAGAGGTTGTAGAGGGCAGCTTCGTATGTCCTTTATCGAAGCCCCTCTAAAAATAAGTGGAAAAATTCGCACCGGCAATAGAAGGGGGAGGAACATGGATCGGCTCTTCCAGTGAGATTGCCGCACTTTGTCAGCCGAGGTAGTATTTATACCAGGCATGCTTATTCATAACCCCTAGGTACGGTACAGCCGTTGCTGTAGAAGCTTTGCTATTATCTTTGTATAGTCTTGCCTATGCATTGTAGAAGGTTGATTGGGCGATATCTTAACAGGGCCAGTGGATTACCCGGTTTTTGTATAAAACGGACATTGCAGTTTTCATTCTGGGGGAACCTTCTGTTCAGTCCAGATGGTGATGAAGAGTGCCCTGAGAGTTTCTTCGGTTTGGCAGTTAGCATTTGTGAGAACTGTAGAGGTGTCTGCTCTGATGCTGGCCCGCTCGCTGTCTTTCTGGTTTTGGCAATGACTGCATTGAGTTCGCCGAAATTTACCTTTTTTTGAGTTCGGCGTTGGTTTGACAGGTTTTATGGGAGGGTGCCGTTACGTTCCAAGTGGAAGTATTTGCTCCCGTTAAATTTTAGAAGTTGTGCGTAGTTTTCTGTTTCCTAGGACAGACTCACCGAACAAACCCAAACACCTGGTTTCACACTCAGTCGGCGGCATTGGGAAAAGCGCTTCAGCAACGGGAAGGTACTGCTACGGCTTCTAACCGTGATGTTCTCGCAGACGTACAGGTCTGTGCCGGTTATTCCTGGCGTTTCAAAACTAAGACGGAGATCCCGGTGGTGGTGGGATCACAGTGTAATTTAAATGAACCGCCGTGGCCATGGTGGCTGCTTTTACGATACACGCTAATCACCAAAAGGCTTGTGTATAGTGTTGTGGGTGCATGTTTAGGATACTGAAGTCGTCGAAATTAATCCGGAGATGTCCGCTACTACACGTCTTATATCCAGCGTAAATCTCCTGCTGAATACACTCCCAACAAATGAATCGTGTTCGCTCAATATCTGAGAAAGGATTGAATGAAGTGAAGAAGGGGTTACATTTGTAAAACATTGAGGCTTTGTGTATTTCAGGAGAGAGTCGTGGTAGGGTGGAAGTGAAACATTTGGTGTATAAAGTGGAACATTGGGTGTCCCTATTTCGTCACCAAGTATTTCTAAATGAAGTAATGCCTAACTGCAATCGGGTTACTTTTTGTCACATATCCACCCGTATAATGCAGGATTCCAAGCATAAGACTTCACTTTCACAAGGACACAGCGTTTTCAAACGCTTCTTTAAATGCGTTTAACCATTTCGATACACTCACAAACATACTAAGATATGACAAGTTGGTATTTCTCTAGTGCATGGTATGCTTTGAAAATTTGAGCTTTTATATTGTACGGTGGTAGAGGAAACTAAATTTTGATACCACATTAGAAAAGAATCTGTGTTGTGCACAGCAGATGGTTTCTTGTTTATTGTTATGATTTTCAAAAGGCGCTCTATACAGCAGCAACCACTGAACTTGCTAACGCTATGCCAACAAAATGGCGTATTCTTGTTAAGCTTATACGAAGGAAGGCTAGTGTAGGAAGCTTAGAAATTGAGGAACTTGTTTTAAGTATAAGCAACGACATTGAAGCCACCGTCACCACGACAAATAAAACAATTGCAACGATCGTAAACCCAAAAATTAGTACGTTGCAATCGATGCGACAAACAGTTGGCTCATGAGGCCGTTGCCAAAGAAACTTCGCATAAGTGATATAGCAAACAAATTTGCGAGAAAATAGCGTACTCTCCATTCAGTAGCCAACCATCAACACAGGTGTTTTTTCATTGGACATTTTATCGAGTGAAATCCCTCCTATGCACGTGGTCGTTCGTGCCTTTTTCCGAAACAGCAAGCGAGCAGTGTGTGTATTAACACCGTTGTACGGAGAAAAAGTGTGCGAAATACCAAGGACATATAAGTAAACCTGTAGCAGGTGGTCAACTCCAGAAAAGCCATGGTTGTTTTCTAACCTAGCACAAGAACCGACTTTCACTATGCCCACTCAAACGCTCGCAATTAAAACGGTAAAATTCTTACGCAAAATAAAACCACTCCTCATAAACTCGGCATGAAGGTTTCCTTTGTTGCATTTAGAAGCCTGGTGGTGGTGATCACTTACACACCCGTGCATAAGAAGAAACACAATAAAATTTTTAAAAGTTGTTTCAGCTTCTTTATTTCTGGTAATACTTCGTGATGGCAGGCTGCAGTGTTGCTCACATTGTTTCTTAATGCTATAAAACTGATGTCATAAAGTGACTTCAAGAGTTTTAAACTCAACACAGGTATACCACTGACATCCCAGCCCACGTGCATTTGTCTGTACAGAAAATATCTTACAGTCATCAGAGTGTTTGAAGCGTTCAAGTCTTCCGCCGATGCTTATCAACAAACCAAGGTTTATAATACTTCAACAACAAAGCCGCTATTTCGGATTGTGGCTGCTGATTGTTGTTACAGCCAAGGGCCCCAGGTTCCGTTAAGGTTTTCGGGGAGCCCTCTCGGATCCATTGGTCTGTTTCTCGGTGGGAGCGACGAATTGAAGTACACGCTCAGTCTCTTCAGCAGGGCATCGACCACCTGTGCGGACGTGGAATGTATATTTTATTCTATACGAAGTGCATAGGTCACAGCTTTACGCCATTTTCAAAGAGCCTACACAACTTGAAACAGGTTTTATCCCTACTTAAATGCTTTTTTGTTAATACTCAGGCACAGAAAGGCTTTTAGGCATATCATACAGAACGCTAAGAAAATGTAAAGCGAACATGTTTTGACATCCAAAAGCATTGAACGATTTGTTCGCGAGACAATATAGCGTTCCCAACCAGTGTAGTGAGAAAAGTAAGAAGTACGAAGTATTTTTCCCGGGAAATATTGAGAAAGGTAATTGTGACCACGCTTAAAAACTGGACACCGGGGAACAAAAGAGACTATCCTTTATTTTAAATGGAATGGGTCAGTGCTACAAACCAAATTAACCCCCTTATTAATATTTTACTCAACGCACATTAAAGCGTCGAGAAGAAGGAGTACTACCAGCATTCATATTGCTAAAATTTTGGTTGTGGAGAAGTTTAGTTTAAAAGAGAGTATTCCGTTTACCAGCGATTTCATGCATACGATCAAAAGCCGCTGCGAGTAAACAAAAAACTCACTCAGGCAACCTCAAAGAAAAAGCCCGGCCGTGTGATTTGCAAACTAAGTTTTCTAATAACGTTATACATTAGTACACCAATCGCCCATTTATCTCAATGAGAATTGCGGGCTAGTAATAAAAGATGACTAACTCGGTTTACTACAAAAAGTTGAGAAGTACTTAAAAAAAAAGACCTTCATTAGTTTGTTTCTGCAAAAGAATTCAGTTTCACCTGTTTGCGGTGACGTTAGTTCGCATTGCGCAATGCGCGGTGACGGCTTTTACCAATAGAAAGATGAAAACCGAAAAAAAATCTCGGGAAATCTCAATTAGCATAAAAACTAAGGCGGAGCGAAGCATGCTGTATATAAGTATTCTCGGTGCCTAGGCCTTTTTGCACACCGAAATCAAACTTTCGGGGTTAGAGGTGTAAAGTTTTACTCTAAAAGCCTTTTGTCTTTGAAACCCGAAGCTCTCTAGCACGAGGCGTTAAAGAGTTTGCGGGCGTTTTTTTAGAACGCGTTACATAGCGCCCCCGTGCGAGGTGTAAACGAGGTTCCCTGTGTTTTGATACCGTGACTATATGAAACGACGATTACGACAACGATTACGACTGTGACGACCACAGGAGATACCAACAGCCCCAGCCCTTGAGGACCTTCTTCCCTAAAACTGCTTTTTTTGCCTGGGACTGTTTCATTAGTCCATTCATCCCAATGTTCACTTTTGTATGTTCTGTCATTTGTTACAGAACCGTAGTCTAGTGAAGTGCAAAGTTTGTTTTGCGACAATTTCTTTTTTTTTAAACTTAGTGTTTGAAACCGATGCGCATCGCAAAACAGCTTGTGATTTGTTATAAAGATGACGCCTTTACTGTATGTAACTGATTCACCGTTAATATTTTAACTTAGTTGGTTTGGGGGTTGGCAATGACGAAACGCTGATTGGCTTTCGTCGCTTACTCATCGTTTTTAACCGCGAACTGTATGCTAATTTCACCAATATCAATGCTTCTATTATTGGAGGCCTAAATGCCTACTGCAACGTACTTATTTTTACTCCAGAAACCTCCAAAGAGCAAAATCAAAAAGTTGATATGTATTACCTTGCCATTTCCGGGGGCCAGGTTTTTCAATTCGCAGGGATCTTTTGCCAGATCAAACAAGTATGGAGGTCTTCCACTGACAAAGTTTGGCCACAACATCGCGTCCCAACCGCAGTGCACCGATGCCATCTGGCGCCAACCGATTGGACGTTGTAGGAAAACAACCTTGTAAAAACGCCTAGAACAGAACGGCAAAGGCTCAATTGACTGTCAGCTGCGTGACGATGTAGTTAAATATCTGAAAAACACAAAAATTAGTTCCACAACCTTATATTTGCCTAAAGACAATGGAAGCCAGGAAAAATTAAATCATGTTCCGTTAATCGCTATTCACAACGATGCGGTATGTTTTACCTGCTTAGCCATTTTTAAAAATACATGCCAATGGTACAGAGGCTCGTCGCAGGCATTTTTATAATAGTGCCTACAAAGAAAATCTTTTTGGCGTCCTCCTCTAACCAAAGGGAACCTTTCCTGTAAGTTTTATTGCTGTCACTGATAGTGCCGAATAAAAATTTCTAGTAATTTTTCGTAGCTGAGCTTCAGACCGAACTGAGGGCCTGGTTAAAAATATATTGAACCACCCGCAAAATATCTACAATGACCATAATGCAATTCACTGCTCCTAAATAAAAATGCCAAGTGTCAAACGTCTAAAACACAGGCATGAAATTATCGAGGCCGGCGCTTTTCTTACATACCTGAGTACTCGTGTCACTTTTGACTTTTCCATAAAGCGGTCCAGATAATATTGTGGCTCAGAGCGTCCAGGCGTCGGATAGCGACCGTCGTACTGGCCATCATAGTGCACACCAAGCACCAGTTTGTAGTTGTGGTAGCGCAGAGCAGAAATTCCGTCTTCTGGCTCGAGGTTGTAGAGGATCTCGACACGAGGGGACGGTAAATTCAGGGAAAGTTCACGCCACATATCTTTCCCATCCAGCTTTCTCTCAAAGAGAGTTGAGTCTCCACCTATCCAAAATAGGAATGAGGTCATCACACCGACCACAAATAATTCGTAAAAGTGAGCTCAGATGGCGTCTTTGCGGGGCCGCCATAATTTGCGTGTAAATGCGTTGATCCTACTCCCTGCTTTATGCAATGCTGCAGCAGACGGTGTATGCTGTTAGCAATTGAACAAAAGGAAGAAATTTTATTCCAACCTGACGCTTCAGTCTCTATAAGGTGTAGCGGTTTGTTTTGTTTTTCACGTCCGTTACAAGTGGAGGCTTGGTAACGCACTCCTAGTTGTGGTTTGATTTCTTTAAGGATTGCAAAAGTACCCACATTTTCCTGAACATTCACTGATGGGTGTTGGAGACAATGTTTATGCGGCTACGCTGGTGTCTGCAGTCGAATACATGGCTAGGTTATTCAGGAAATTTTGTTTTAGTATACGGCCGAAAACATTTTTATTTATAGGGAAGAACTGTCCTGCCACACAGTAGCTTTGCTATATTTTGTGACTTTTTCTATGCAACCCGATTTATTCTAGTGATTTTTTTTTTCAGATTCTACCAATGGGAACGCAGGTTTTTCGCAGGCCAGTTTCGGTATTGGTCGTTAGGGGTTGGAAGCAATATGTGCTGCAAGAACGGTATACACCCGTGATTGAGCTTCGTTTGCAGGAGAGCTCATGAACTATCTTGGAGGGAAGCAGGAAGCTCTATACCGCTCACAGATAGACATCCCGGAGATTTATTTGTAGTAAAAAGACCAAAAAGTGTGGCACGGCACCTCTATCTATTTTGGCCCTAACAGAACGTGCAAGTCACAGCAACTTTTCAATGAGTGCTTGTTTACGAAACGATTCCAGCTTTTGTTAGAAACGTCCTGCGTCCGGTTGTGCTTGCGCTTTTTCCAACACGAAGAAGAACAACCTTGTAGTGAAATGTTTTACAAAAGTAAATAATTGCAAGAGTGGAATGCTGATAATTGATCAGTATAAATAATAAACAAGCGTTTAAGCTGTGTCGAAGAACTAAAAGTGTAATGAGTTGGGGCTAGCCTCACGGGGCTCACCAGCTGCACGGTAAATGGTGGGCAGCCAGTCGACTATGTGCATCATCTGCTGAGACACTCTTCGACTCCTCTTGAGTAAGGGCGACCAGACGAAGGCGGGCACTCGGCAGGCGCCTTCCCAGACGCCGCCTTTGGCCCCACGAAGGGGCCAATTGGAGCCCCGGTTGGAGTGGGGTCCAAATGGCTGGCCCCCGTTGTCAGACATAAATACTACAATTGAGTTTTCGAGCATTTTCGCTTTCTGGAGTGCTTCCACCAGGACACCAACCGACTGGTCGAGCGTGTCCACCATGCCTGCACAAATTACGAAAAAATTTGCCGACTAATAAAATCTTTTTTTACACAAAATACGCTGCACACATTTAGCACAATAAAAGTCGTCTTTTCAGAATGCCTTACGAATTATCCTCGGGAAATCAATGCAGGACAGTGGCTAAGGGTTCGGTTTGTAATTATGTTAAGGCATTAAGCCAATGTTTTCTATTCTAATGGTCCATAGATGCTTCAGATGACACAAAAATTGTATTCTCACAACCTCCTCACCCTATCAAAGCGGGAATTTTTTATATTTGGCGTTCAATTACTGGAATAAGAAATGAAATAAGCAAAATCCTCCGTCAAGCAGTTAGAAGGATTTGGCAGTTGAGCGAATAAAGTTTGATATTTTGCAGCTGGCAAAGCACGGAGTGGGGGGAAAAATTTGTGGGACTAAGTCACGGATAATTTTTTACTTGTTTTTATTCAGACCATAATTTTTGCTTTGATAACATCATCGATACAATCACGTTCTTCTCGATGATGGTGTATTTGAGAATAGGAAATTTGGATCTGCGTGTGTACGTGCAGAAGATAAAGCTGGATAAGGGCAAACCCTTCATACAGTGGGTACGCGGTTATTCATTTACAGAACAAATTTTAAGTAACTATTGTATCATTGCAGCCAAAAAGCAATAATTAGGTTTGAAGTGTTGCAAGGTTTTAAATGTGAACGGTTTTGTCATTGGGCTTAACACCGCAATTTTTTAGTTTTTCTGAACACAATACATCCTGTAGGCGTCTGTGGCGGATGTATTTTTTGTTCGCCAAAGTTTCTTGTGTAGATTTGCACTAATCCCAGCACTGCAAAATACAAGCCACAAATGACAACAGTCTAATGATTGGAAGCCGTAAACAACGCACGCAAGAGTCTTATGAGGCTACATTGTTCTCAAAATTTTTATATTTTGCCAGGATCTGAAGTCACCTTTTACCCCACAATTTTATAATTGGATGTACTGCAATATCCCAGGATTCAACACCCCCCCCCTTTTTTTTCTAAAGAGTTTTTAAAGCTTCTACCATTTGTTAACCGACACCTTTATGGAAGATGAGAAATCACACGCGATAACGACCTAACTCCTCTTTCAGTTGGCCCTAGTATTTTATCAGTTTGAATAGATGTCAAGTAAAATCGCGTTTGTAAATTTGCGGTTTTTTCTTATTTAAAACTTCATTCTTGCTTTTTATCTCCCGATCCCACGCCTGTATTCTCTAATGAATATGTCGATTTATTTGCACTAACGTACAAAACAGTGAAAGTTCTATTGCAATTGAATATACTAAAAATTTTTTTTCTACAATGCTAAATTAGTCTGCATGCTACCTTTGTAGGATACGTTTTGTGAGCACTGGTCAAAAACCCACAATTCCATGCGAGGTAAGGAAAGTTCATTTCTGCAATATTCTACAATATTCTAAAGAAATATGTGCTTCGTAGAATGAAAATATTTGAAAGTTTTCATGTCCACCACTTTCTGCAGTATTGGGATTGTAACTCACACTTCTCCTGTGCTGCGAGGCTAAAAAGTATACCTGCGTATATGGTACGGTTCCGTTCTCCGATGTAAGGAAACTTTCTAATATTCTCGGCTGGAGCATCAAGGGGAATATCGGATCCCGCGTGGGGGGCTTGCAGACTGTGGAAAAGAAATAAGGGCTGAAAGGAAAAAAATAACGTCTGTTACCAAAACGTGGTGAATACATTACTCAAACCACGAGAGGGCAACAAATACAAAAATACAAATACCATGAATTCACGCATGTATAGCATAAGTTTATATAAATATTCAACAATTACTTTGCATGAATTCAGGCTCATGGTCCTAATCAGCATTCCCTGAATAAAAAAACACATTTCTGCATACAACCCCACCTCTCATACACCCCTCATTTAATCTGTTCATAATAGTAAAAGAAAAGCAGAGAGAACTCACTTTCATTTTGTTGCGTGATTTGATAATGTTGATTGCTCGCTCATTGAGCAAGTTTGTAGAATATTCGCCGCTTTCATTCCTAAGGGGCTCTGTGCCCACCCAGAAGTCCAGTCCTGTTTTATTATACTGCCGATCCAAAGGAACCACGAAAAAGAAACAAAACAACAAAATTACGATCAATTGTAAAATGTACACAAAATAGGTGCAATGCTACCGTTTATATATGCATGGAGTATAAAGTGTATTTTTGGGGATCATTTTTTAACTTACAAGCAGAAGCTGCAAGAATTTATTTTGTTTCTGAAACTACCCACCATCTTTGTTTAGCATTAAATGGCGAGGTCAGCAATACTGGCCAACTACCTGATAAATTTGGCAAAAATATTATCAAAAAAAAAATTTAATTGTCTTTTTTTATTTGTCTGGATATGCGCTAGTGTGCGCTTTACCGTAGCCGAAGCGTAAAAAGAAATTTCGATGTTCTCTCAAGTAATGCAACAAAACTGAAAGAAATATTAACCCCACTTACAGTAGGAGATCGTACCAACGTGAATAAGTATGAGGTAACATGGACTGTTAGTTAATATTAACCCGATGTCGAATTCCCAGATAAGTAACACAAATTCAGCAAACAAAATTTTCGAATTTATTTCAACATCATGTTTTTCACTGAAGCCATTTTTCTCAAATTAGCCCGAACGTTAACCTTAGTTGTCTTAGAAAGTTCTTGGCCGTTGTTGATTGGTTTTTTTTTTAACTCTAGCATTCTCCTCTGCTTACTTTTGCTGTTCGCTTTCGTGCACAGCAATTCGTTGTGAGGTTACATATTATTGGAGCATGCTTTCAGGTGAAAAAAATTGTATATTGGAAATATAAAACATTCATTTGCAATTTAAATTGAACTGTTGATTTACGAAAAACCAATTGAATAAACTATTGCCTAAGCTAATGAAACCCCCTAATTACCATCCAACATTGAAAATACAGAAACACCAGAAAAGTCCGATGCATACGTGGCCATGATTTCAATGGGTGAAGAATTTCACAATATTTTAAGCAAGTATTTTCAGCTGCGGTAATGCTTAAGAAAGCGAAGGCTAAAGACTGCGCTCCTATGAAAACAGAACTGCCCTTTGATAGAAATGCTGGCGTATAAATGGGGTAGTTTTTGTTACAATAAAAGCAGATACGCGGCTCTTTTCCTTTTCTGGAGTTTCAATTCTGATGTTCCTAGAAGTCGTGAATAAAGATCAGTGGTCTTTCTTTGCCACCAGAAAATTTTCTGCCTTTAAACCTTCACAGAGCTGCAGTAGCACAATCAGCAATATGTTTATTGCTGTCTTTATGAACACGCGCTTACGAAATATATTGCCAATTGGGTGACCATGCCGCATCAAGTGAGGGTCAATACAGCAAGAGGTATATTTTAAGTCAAGCCTGACGATATTACCATTGCAGCAGTTTGAGAACGGTAGTCCACCTCTGCACCGTAAAAGCCGTAAAAGGTATCAAATCCACGGTTTAATGGTGTATACTCAGCTGCGAAATTTCCAAGGTGCCACTGCAAGAAATAGACAGTTGTTGCCACTTCGTGAAGGACTCCGTAGCACACAGAAGCTATCATTCAACAGGCGGGAAATACCCTTTTGTAGGTGCCTTGGGCAGTGCATCGCTTTTTCTACTTGAACTTTAGAATTATTGTGAATAAACTGCTACAGATACTTGATATGCAGCAAATTGAAAACATATTTTAAAAAGAATCTTGCTTCGGTTAATTAAGTAAAAACACTTCGAATATGATGCAGTTCCGACACGGTCACAAGTACGCCTAATTAGAAAGCACCCGACCTGGTAATTATTCGGGCAAAAGAGACGCAGTGGTTAGCGACTTTGTGAAAGCACATCACATCACTTATGCCCCAAAAGAGGACAAAATGACAAAGAGTTGGGGCTGACAGGACACATGTCAGTTATTTGAGTACACTACAGTGTTCCTAGCACTGCAAGGTGAACAGTCTAAAGGATTAAAACCGGTTTTAAGACCATACACTCGTTGTGTTGTCCCTTAATATTACAACTGTGTTGTGGGTTTAACGGCAGGGGTTTTTATCCTGTGGTTTTAAGGCCAGAGAACCGTAATTACTTAACAATCGTTAATTTGACTTGATATTATCCACAAAAATACGAATAAAATGAACCTTTGGGAAATTGTGGCGTGTATTTATCATCATTAGATATTGTCCAGAAGAAAGAGCGTTCCCACGAATCTCTGTCTACTTTAACTGTATTGCTTTCTTGCTTTGGCAACTTTGTACGAAAACAATTGATGAAGCATGTCGGCAGTACGCTTGTGTCGCTGAACTGAGCGGATTGCGTCTGTTAACACTGGGAAAGGCAGAAAGTGTCTACACTACCGAGTATAGACAACGCGCAAACAAGGGTTTAATAAAGAAAAAAAAGAGCTACATTCGCAATATTGACGATGTTTGCAAGGTCACGTGAACCCAAACTCCGTGCACTACATCTCTTAGCACCGTATAGACGAGCTCCTTACTAGAGCCACGACACGAAGGCGTTGTTACTTGGAGGGACAGCCTAGAACAGGTGTGCAAAGCACCAATTCGACACAAAGCCCACTGCCGACGCAAGCGCCGGTGGAAGATCAATCCCTTGACAGTTGTCTTTAGAGGTGTGTAAACTTTATTTACGAACTCGTAGTTACTGCATTCATTTCTCCTTATAAAATGTGGCTGAACTGGCGTTTCGGCAACATTTATTCCTAATGAAAAAATTCACCCGCATTTCCCCGAAGGGGAGCATGGGGAAGTGCGAATGCACGGGTGATGCGATGGAACTCTTCTTGGCCAATCGCCTTAAGTGGGTATGTGGTGGGGTCGCTTTCGCACTTAAAAACTCTTCTTGGCCAATCGCCCTAAGTGGGTATGTGGTGCGGACGGACGGACGGCGGTGGACGCGTGATTCAGGGTCGCTTAAGAAGTGCATTCGCACTTAAAAAAATGGCCTAATTTCACGGGTTGATAGGAATTTTGTTTTGAGATCGTTCATGAATATATTAGCGTAGTTGGGTGCCATTCGAGTAGCCATCGCAGTGCCGTTATTTTGTAGTAATAGTGATTGTGGAATTAAAAGCTATTTAATTCCACACTAGCCTGGTCAAAGTTTCAATGACTTGTGGGCTTGGCGCCTCTTGATCCCGATGTATGCTATAGGATTCAACCAGGGCTTCAATTCCATCTCGGTGAGGTATATTTGTGTACAGAGAAGTTACATCTATAGTTACAAGGAAGGCGCCATCAGGGATTTTTATGTTGTTAATTTCCCGTAGGAAGTGGTTAGTATCACGAAGATATGCCGAATGGGTAGCGAAGGAACTCTTCTTGGCCAATCACCCTAAGTGGGTATGTGGTAGGGTCGCTTTCGCACTTAAAAACTCTTCTTGGCCAATCGCCCTAAGTGGGTATGTAGTGCGGACGGACGGACGGCGGTGGACGCGTGATTCAGGGTCGCTTAAGAAGTGCATTCGCACTTAAAAGATTATTGACTTTGAAAAGGCGGCCTCACCGCCGTACTCGCTCAGATGACATATACCAACGATTCCGTGACGCCGTAACGACGTAACACTGTCTCCAAGGTACACGACTCACAGAACTGTGTACCAGTGGTCCTCCGCATGTTTGTCTTAATCTTATCGAAAGGTTCATTGTGCTATCGCTTCCATATGCTATTCAAATGTGTAGATCGTTTTCTTTAGATTGGCAAAAAAGAAACAAGACACCATTGCAGGCCTTATAATATCGACCAGTAACCGAAACAAAGAGAAGCAATAAACACACGAAAAACAGAAAACAGAACCTTGAAAACCAAGAAAAATGAAACAGAAAAATGTAATATTCAATAGCGAGAACATGTGACCGGCCCACTACCAAAGTCAATGCGAAGTTAAGGGTAGCATCCTGGGCATGTTTGTGGTGCCTAAATATATAAAGAAATACATGCGCAAAAAAGGGAAGAAACGGACGACGTGAATGATGGGACACAAATAGCTAATATCCAATTACATTTTATTGTGCCACAGTGTGAACCTTCTGAACTTCGCAAAGTTTCAACGTGCAAGCGTAAGCATAGAGATTAAACTCCGGGCCATGCTGCGGCCAAGAAAACCGCCTCGGCTTCGGGAATTTCTTGCAAAAGTTGAATCCGGCCACTGTATAAATTCGTATAGTAATCAAATAGACATTTACAGCCGCATCTTACAAAATGTGCTGCGAAGAACCCACCAGTGATAGATTTACTTTTATTGATGCGTTCGCGGAAGTGGTAATTCACGCGACCCGCGGTCTGCCCAAATTACTGCTTGTTACAATAAAGCGGAATACTTTACGCAACCCGGCTCGCAAAAGCAACAAACCTCTTTCGGTGTTTCTTTTTGTACTTCTCAGAGGTGGGGCGAATAGGGTTTGTGGGTTTACTGAGATTCCCAAGCTTGTTAGGTGCAAAAAGAACTCCTTCATGTTAGCTTTCTTAACAATCTTTCTGAGGTTGTTGGGTATCTGGTGAATGTAGGGAACTATTACAGTTCTTTTACCGAGGTACCTACTTTCACAACCACGCGTTTCTCCAAATTTAGGATTTCTGCTGTGCGGCTTTTGTTCAAACCGCTCATTTGCTTTATATATTTAAAAATGACACCAATTTTATTTTTATACGTCCACCCAAAATTTTTGGTATGGTATGTAGAATTGTTGGGCATTTTCCGGCATTAGAAATTCTGCTTTTCTAGTATCTGTTATTTTATTTTTTAAGACAATGCAATTTACACCCGAAAATGACGCATCAGGTCCCCATGACCCCGTTTTGGCCATAGTTAGGCTCAAAATTAGTAATATCGTCTTCTTTACTGGCTGTTTTCCCAATTTTTAACAGCGCGGAAACACCGTTAAGGGTCATCGTATCGTGAAACTATTTCCCATAACACATGATCAGGCTTCATTTTCATGGTACACGGGCCTCGTATGGAAGGCGCGCTGGCTACCCAAAACAAATTCCTGGGAGATTTCGCTTCATAGTTTCTGCAACACACCTTTTTTGTAAAAAAGTCCGACATTTCTTAGGGTCAATTGTAACGTTGACGAACAGTACGTGGCCAAACCAGCGGCGTTACAGCACCCTACATTGTCACTTTTGCCAGAGACTCTGCTTGTACAGTAGCCCTTATACGTTCGCTATACCTGCGCTTATTGGTTAGAAGTCATCTCTTTAACAGAGTGTTGCTGTAATGTTTGCCACTACCATGACGAATCAAAGAAAGGTAGTCAACTTGGTGATAAATCAAACGAAAGCCTCTGGGTAACTTCCAAGGCACAGCACAAGTACAGGAAGCACTACCGAATTATATGTAGCGGAAATTGCAACAAAGTGTGCCTCGGTACGTGGGTATAAATAGAAAGAAAGCGCCTTCTCACCTTGCCAACCAAGTGGGTTTCATATCCAAGATCTCTGAGATATTCTGGCATGAGCTTTACTTCCAACGGTAAACCCCAGGGCTCGGCCGGTAGGATAACTGATTGCTGCATTCCTGTATATTGGTAAAAAATTAAAACCCATGTATAGGCGAACTAAATAACGGCATAAAACGTCGTGGATACAGCTTTCCCTGGTATTTTGATTGTGAAATAGTTATTTCTGGGAAGAAAAAATGGTGCACCTTGCAATAGTAGTGCATGGCTGGAAAATATTGGAGCTGGCGGACCCTGTCCCTTGGGCGGAGACCAGGCTGTTGCTCCGCACTTTTATTTCCTTACTTGCCGATGACTTTTCTTCATTACTGGCAAATCCGGGTCATTTTGACCGCAGGAATACGCATCTCTCCGAGCGGGGACCACGCCAGCAGGCCTTAGAACCCGCGGCGAACTCCAAAGCAAATGGAGGGGCTACGATCCCAAATGAGAAGCTGTGCTCGTGAAATGCAGTGATAGCCGAATTACTTAGGCCGCCAGAAAAGCAATGTTTTAAAACGCATAATACGCGTGTGTATCCCGCCAAATGCAAAAATATCTTTCTTCAAGCTTCATTCTTCCACACTCCCAGTTAAGACATGGCTGCACGAAAAAGGAATGTCTATTCCTAGGACGGACAGTTGTCGCCTCTGTAATCAACGCCTCTATAATGGATCATTGGTTTGTTGTGCCGGGACGCTGTGTTCTTCTGGAACGTTTTGCAGCGGACACTAAAATAAGGTCATTGACATCACCCCGTACAACATTGGCTTCCTACCATTTGAAGATGTTAAACGGGTGCCATATGACGTTTTTGTTCTTGTATTGTGTAGATTGTGGAAGTGTCGCATGACTGATCGGCATGCGGAACTCCCAAGGCCGACGAAGTGTATTTCTCGGGAACAGGCGGCGCTGGTGCGGAGAGTTTATGCTGCTCAGACCGATCCACCAGAGTGGCTGCCTCTTTTGGATGCGTGTGTTTGTTTGCCCGAGTTTTAATCTTTCTTCGACTGGTGTCCTTGCCCTTTGCTCTCTGTTAGTGTTTATATGGTGTGTTAAATGTCTTGCCTTCTGAAGTTTTCTAAAACTTTCATGCATTAAAGAAAAAAAATGAAAACGGAATCGGATGGACGTCAGTTTCATAAAGCGAGGTGCCCAGGTTCGAATCGAACCACGGGAAGCGTTTTTTTTTTTTTGCAATTGGCTGCACCTAGTATTCTTCCTCGGCGTTGCTAACCTCGTTCCTCTTTGGGTAGGCCCTGTGGTTAGGCGGCCGGATTCCGGGCGTTAATGTCCCAAGTTAGATTCCCAGGACCTCCCTAACTACATTTTTGTAGGATTCTAGTTTATTTTTTGTGGGACCGATGGACATAGCTCGGCGTAAAAGGCTGTGCTAATAATATGGCTTGAGTCTTAGGTTTTTCTTTGCATACCAAGTGCCAGTTCAAAGAGTGTGAGTGGAAGATCTATTGATGGAAAGATTGATTGATTGTAGGGTTTAACGCGCCGACGCAACGCAGGCGATGAGGCGCGCCGTAGTGGAGGGCTCCGGATTAATTTTGACCACCTGGGGATCTTTATCGTGCGCCGAAATCTCGCACACACGGGCGTTTTTGCTTTTCGCCTCCATCAGAAAAGCGACCGCCGCGGCCGGGATTCGAACCCGCGACCTCGTGCTCAGCAGCGCAACGCCTTAGCCACTGAGTATTGATGGAAAGAATGTTTACGGGTATGCAGTAGTTGGTCCATTTCTAGTAAATGCTACAGGTATTGTAAAAGCCCATTGCACAGCCATTGATTTGAAGAAGATCCGTAAAGAGATTATTGAATTACACTATCAGTCGCGCACAGTTCATAGCCTCAAAGGCTTTCGCAGGTATCAGCCCAATTACTTTGCTGGGGGTATCATTTGCAACGAAGGAGTAAAGACGCAGGCATCGTTCGGAAAAGTGTTTTGCGACAAAGGCTGGGATGGTGTTTTGTGTGTGAAATGCGTCTTATATATAACACAGTGCGCCCACTCAACTGATCATTGATAGGTTTCATTCAAGAAGCAATGTAAAACGCGAAACTAAAATGCCCAGAAAAATTGCTCTCAATCCGCGCTGTAAACGTGAATACAAAGCAAAGCTTTAAACAAAACCCACAACATCTGCCCATGCGACGTCACTTGAATTCACACACGTGGCTCTACAAGTATGAAACAAGAGATTCTGCCAGCTGTTACCTGGAATTGGCGGCGGCGGCGTCCCGAAAGCAGCACCGTCAGCCACCGCCAGGCTAGAGCAGCGTACGTCACCGCTGTAGCACAGCCGCGCATCGGCGGAAAAAAGTCGCAGAGAAGCGTCTTTCGAAGGGTGCGACAGTGGAACCTAGCCATCCTTATGTGCTAGCTCGGGGCTGCACCACCGCGCGACACCCGCACATACACGGAAACAATTTGGCACGTGAGCATAGTGATTCGCATTGTTGCCGAATAAAACTAGTTAGTTTAGTAAATGTGAGAAGTTCGAGAAAGCTGAGGGAATTTTATAGTTGCTATTAATACCAACTACTCGATTTTTTTTGCCTTTTGTAATGCCTCTTAAAACACAACCTAATTCGTATTCACCAACTTAGGAAACGGATGGCCATTTGTGGCAACCAGTGTGCAAAAGCAAGCGTTTCTCTAGCGGCAAGATGTCTGTATGTTGTCTCTACGTCTGTATGTGGCTTCAAACAAAGAATGAACGAAGTCTCCAGGCCAGCGTCTGTCAACTGCTGCCACAGTCGCTTAGGTTCGCTCTAAACTGAACGATAGGAGCGGCCAAGATGACAAGATTCACCCATGGAAGCCGTCTTTATGCACAGTAAAAGACAATCGATAACAGATGACACGACTTGAACATCTAAAACGCACTCGTCAATGTTCAAACCCGCTCATAAAACGCTACGCTGGGGCGATTTCTGATGCTATGCCGACCTTCTGCACGCAAACAAAGCCAGCGCCCTATTCTCGAGTGCACAATATCCAAGGAAAACTGAGAATTTGCCTGAAGTCTCTCCTGATTGGCTTTCAGTTTCGGGTACGTGCTTCCGGTTGAGAAAGCGGGTGCGTCTGCCTTCCTCATTTTGACGTTTTATGAAGTTTACAGGCTGCAGTTCTAAAGTTTGCCTGATTTCTATTTGCTGACAGCGAATAATCCTTGACCGGTGATGAAAAACTAGGGTAAACGCACCGGACATGACAACGTAGACCAGTCTTTGATATTAAACAACAATACTGCTTTTGTTACACGACCTCTCTATAATTTGCTGAGAAAGGGTGACGTCATTTTACAGAGCCGTCGTTTTATGTGATCCCGCCATAAGTCTGTACCATGGCAGCTGACGATAGCGTGGCGGTGGTTGCGCCCGGGAAGGTGGTAACCCATGGTGATAACGCAACAAAGATTGCGTGGAAGCAGAGAGCCCAACTATGTTAATAAAGCGATTGAAATAAATGAATAGATACCGTAAAAAGATTGTGTGAGGTTCTTTAGCGGATCATCCCCATTTCGCTTGCTTTTGGATCAGGGTTACTCGATCTCCCTGTGGTGTGGACGCCAATTTTCACCTGCAGAAATGTGTTTCCCTTACCAACGTCAGCTATCGTCTAAATATGTATTACACTTGCCAAGGGTTTTTATATCTTTTATGGGCAATATTTCATACTTTCTGATTTTGTATGTGAAGCGTCAAATTACACTGCATGCCGTCAGAGATATACGTCCGTCACGTCACTAATTGCTTACGTTGTGCTTACGGAAAAAAAACACATGGCGAGTTTACTGGGAATTTGTGCAGTCGAGAATAGGGCTCCCTGTCCCGTATCACAGATTAGTGTGGAGGCCGCCTTCCTTTCGCTACAGTGCACTCCTTCGCTCACTTGGTCTGGGCTTGCGCTGAACTGCACTGGAGCTACCCTCAGATCGCCTAGCAAACACAATTCAGTGGAAGAACAAAGCACTGAGAAAAGCGAAACCACCCCGCACCACTTTTGGATGGTGGATTTTCGAAAGATGGCTGTAAGCCGGAGTTTTTGAATAAAATAGCGGGGTTACCTACTTTACATGGCGGGATGCTTATTGCAACTACATTCTAGATTGCACTGCACGCACATGTTTGCATACTCCGGCCTTTTTCATCGTAAGCGGCCTCAACTGGGTGCGCTGATAATGCCAAGCATGCCCCGCGCTTTTGCGCCGGTTCCCCTTGAGCTTATCCGATGCTCTCCCAACCCTACTTTGTTTACTCAAGCAGCTGGAATCTCGGGAGCTGGCTATCTTGGGCTTTTTTGAATAGCGCCCCTGGACAGTGGTGCAGCAGATGGGGTTAAGCTTTTAAACTAAGGCCTACTTGAAAAATAAGCGCAGTATATTAGAGTTGGTGATAGCAGACATAGATGCGATAACCAAGAAACGACTGCCAATAGACCCCGCACTATTCCAACGCTGCCACCGGTACCTGAGACCACCAAATACGGGCAGGGCATGCATCGGCCCGAGTACATCCCTAACGGTCACGGTAGGTGAGCCAATTTCGCGGTACTTTCATATGTTCAAAGTTTTCTCAGGCGGTGCTCGCAATGAAGACAGTGACAGACGCCATGGTGTCGCACGACGTCTTTCCATGCTTAGGGTATAGCATGTGTACCATCGTATTTCTGTAGTGAAATGCAGAAGAGCTATCTTGCTGAAACAAGACATCGACGATATCATTTTTATGATATATGAGTCGCTACAAAAAGGAGTAACCTTCACATGCCAGGCAAACTATAGGTGCAGCTTTGCTAAGTTAGAGAAGGTTTTTTGTAGGTAACTTGTGACTCGCCGATTTCAGTAGTATAACGTATACGGGAAAACTGAAACCAATACCGAATTAGTTTGTCAAACTTACACTTGAAAATTTTTTTCTTCAGTATGCGGATATTCTGCTACTGGAGAAGCGTCAATGTTATGGGTGTGCGGCTTACTGAAGCAGTGATAAGTATAAATCTGGAACATGTACCAAAAAACGCAATTGCGGGGAAATACCAACACGCACCGGTGTGAATGGGATACAGGCCCGTTAAAAGCGCAGCCCGAGAAGGCGTGCATGCAGGCAGGGCATAGTGGTTGTTCAGAATGATGCCGTCCGCGGCGAGGCTGTCGATGTTCGGAGTGGGTATTTGGGCTGACCCATGAAAACTCACATCGTCCCAACCCTGCAAGGCAATCACAATTATTGCAGAAAATTGTAAAAAGCGGACATCGGACAGAAAAACGCTGGGTAAATAAAAGCCAATATAACAAAACTTCCCAAAACTGTGAGACTGGGTCAAAGGAACTATGTAAAACGATTTAAAAACTATCGCCACAATGAAGCCGAAGTATTTTAAACATTTTCGGTTGGGAGCTTTTTCCTTTCGCGGTAGCGTACGCATTAATCAGGAACCGTAAAAACGTTTTCTAGCGCTTTGGTTTTTGTATCCTAAATTTCGAACAATAACAAGAATTCATCTAGCGATTTCAACAAAAAACATAAAAACAGATCGTTTTTAGGGAACTACAGGTTTTCCCGCTCAATTTAATCCAAACGCCATACAATTCAATCCAAGCGCCAGCCAATTTAATCCAAGTGCCATCTAATTTAATCCAAACGCCATCGAATTTAATCCAAGTGCCAATCAATTTAATCCAGATGTCAGAAGGTTGTTCAGGGGTGTTTCGTGCGGAATTAGGCGCAGTTTTTCGGGATTTAATCCGCGTGGTGTGATGAAAACGTGGTGTTCCTTGATGCCTTATGTGCAAATTATCATACGCGTGGAGCTTAATGGACATTTACTAACACCCGCAGACCGTTGGTGTGATCTGATCGTCTGCGAGAGCGCCGTCGATAACACACGTGAGCCGTATCGTCTGATCTTCGCGTAACAATGCATTGAGAAGCTCCTTTGATTGACAAGAACACATTACCTAAACTCCCGTTGCATTCCAGTTTTCAATATTGAAATGCGTTTTTGTAGCGTTTAGCATTTTTTCCGTATTATAATTATTATTTCCGAAATTATAATTTCCGAATTTTAATAGCATTATTTCCGAGATCATCCGAAATATCGCCTGCTGGCGGCAGAACTGTCGTCTGCTCGCGTAAAAATACGCTGGCAAATCTGCTGGGGTAACAATATGCGAGCAGACGATACTTCTGACGATCTCGCAGATGATCACCGGAGTTACTGGATATAGGATCACCACACGCCACCCACGGATCAAACGAGGCCGCTCTTCTAGTGTGCGGGTATTAATAATGTCCATTGAGCTGCGCGCATATGATGTTTTGCACGTAAGGCATCAAGGAACACCGCATTTTCATCACACCACGCGCATTCAAAGCCATCAAATCTGCGCCTAATTCCGCACAAAACACCCCTGAACAACATTCTGACAGCTGGAATAAATTGGTTGCCATTTGGATTAAATTCGCTGGCACTTGGATTATATTCGATGGCGTTTGGATTTTATTAGATGACACTTGGATTAAATTGTATGGCGATTGGATTATATTGAGTGGGAAAACCTGTAGTTCTGCGAAGGTGCACTTTCGATTTATATCACCACTGTTCGTTCTTTTTTCCACAGCGCAGCACTAGAGAGACGAAGCCATTCAAGTGAAGGACATTCCGACGTCGGGGTGACCTCAAGTTCTGAAGTTCCAGTTTCATGACATAAATGTGAATCTAAAAATATTCGCACTACCAGCTTTACATTTTGTATGTACGCGCAATGTTATCCCGAATTTAAGTTACCAAGCAAAAAAAAAACGTCTCCTGGAAAGTTTGAGTTTATTACTTTATGACCTATTTATATGTGATACCTGTAAATCGATAATTACTTGCACGATGCGCTCAATCTTTCGTTCTTCCGCTCATAGTAACACAGAATATTTTTTAGAAAAAAATTTAGGGCTGAAAGGGCGAGGCTAAACTTAGTTAAAATATTTGAACCATAAAAAAGAAAATCTTAACGTACCTAAGTACACAACGTTGAAAGCAGTAATTGTTGTGCTAAGGATTGTAAAGCTCTTTTTTGTTTGTACCTGATTGAGTGTTTATGGGGCAGATAGAAAAATTTATTGTATAACTGAAAGTGTTTGGGGTAAGCGTAACCCAAGGTTGATTCGTCTGTTGTTGTGTTTGGTGTTGAGGATGGTTTTTATTTTGCTACGACACTTCTTTCAGACTTTCGTGACCACTACTGTCATACGCCCGAAGCCAGCAGGTTAACCTGGTGGCTTATGTAAGTGTAAACTAGGGTACGACTGCATCATTATCGAATTTCCACGGCAGCCAGCTTTAAAAGAATAAGCTAAGAATGCGTTTCCTTTGGAGAACATTTATAACAGCAAAAGTTGAGATCGTAAAGTAATATTTATCATCATCTACCTGAAACCTAATGTGATATTATAAAAAGTCATGCATGTTGCCGCGTTATGAGTGTAGGTAATCCGAATCCGTGGAGCCATCTGTGCAATGCTTGGGGGCAATATTTTACAAATCTCACCCCATAGCAACTGCGGACAGTTTCTTTGGGAGTAAAAACCTGTTCCGTTTTCAAATTTCACGTTGCCATAAAAATCCAGGTAATTCCACTCTATCAATATTGCAAAGATCTGAGCTGTTTATGGGTAATTGGTTGCTTGCGAGCAACTACAGCTTTTTTCTGACCCATCTTTAGAATTTAGCACTGGTTTGGGCCACAAACACCTGAAAACAACGCTTCCTAACGTAAATCTCTAATTATTCGGACAATATCTTGCAATGAATTCTAAATATGGATTTTTGATTACGCATGACATATGGAAAGAGCTAGGCAGAACAAATGTAGTCGTCTCGCAAATATATTAGGCGGAAAACAAAAGAATGCACATACCAGATCGTCGGCCAGAATGAAGATTATGTTGGGTGGTAGCTTGTTGGCTAGCGATCCTGCCATGTAGGAAGCTAAAAACAGCAGCAATGTGCATACAGGTGACATCTGTTCGAATATAAATACGAGAACAATCAATAAAAAACGTGTGGACGAAAAATAATTGCAGAACAGCAGTGCAAGAGATGAACGTTATTGAAGATGCTTTAGTATATTCGCAGCCATTTGTAGAAAACGGTAAGACGGCGAGCATGAACATGCAACCTATAAAACAAATAAAAATTGTTTAATCACACAACAGAGCTAGCAAACGCGTGAAGTGTGTCCACACAGTAATAATATTTTCAGGTATTTCATAGGAAAAATGCGAAAGGTTTTATTACCAACACTTACTGAAAGCAACCATCAGGCAACAGCTTCATGTTAGCTCATAGATCAGGTGGGGTGCCATATTCTAATTATAAATAACAGATGACCAAGGCCAGTTCAGGCCAACGGTACAGGCTACTTTAGTTGGGTTAGGTGTTTAAATAATGGTTTATTAAATGGTTTTCCTTACAAAATATTGTGTTTGTTCTTCCCAGGAATTTAAAGCTAATAAAAAATAAATAAATGTTTTCGCGCATGTGTGCGACAAGAAGGCTGCTAACATCTTTTTCTTCACCTTAATAAAGTGGTTCGTATTCTTAGGTGGGTGGGGGACGGAGATTTGCCAGGGCTTATAAGCGGCGGGTACTTAGAAAAATGATAAAATAGTTATTACAGGAGTAAAAAAATATATGTAGCCAGAGCTACTCCGTATGGTCAAGAGACAGGAGATAAAGTCATTTTTTCACAATTCTGACTTTTATTTTGTGTAATAATTCCGTTCACCTCGTAGTTGACATGTTGTAAAAAATCTTACGCAGATCTCCTAAATGCCGTGGAATTCATAATAAGCCCGCTCGGAAAAGCCAAACAAAACAAAACAAAAATGTCTAAAAACACCCTCAAATAGTCTAAGTAGTAACCCCAAAAGAAAATTACCATTGGGCAAATGAATGTGTCTCATTTTGATCTGTGAAACAACAGAATCTGGCTCATTTTCAATACGAACTACTATCTACGTAGACGTTTGCAGGGAGATATTCAGGTATTTTCTTGCCACAATTTTTTTAGGAGATAGTTGCCGAGTTTTTCTCGTCACTGCAGTTTTATATGACTTAGTCTCGGTTTCGGGATCTGGCTCACTCCGAAAAAAATTTGCCTCAATTGTCCAATAAGCTTTTGTACAAATGGGGATTGGTTAGTTTGAATCAAGAAGCGCATTGTTCATATTCATGTTCAATTGTCAATGTCACTTTCTCGAGAATCAAAATTATTACGCCCGTGTGTACGAGATTTCGGCGCACGTTAAAGATCCCCAGGTGATCAAAATTAATCCGGAGCCCTCCACTACGGCGCGCCTCATCGCCTGCGTTGCGTCGGCGCGTTAAACCCCACAATCAATCAATCAATCAATCGAGAATCAAAATTATTAAAACAGACATACTTCACTGCGGGGTTACTCATATAGAAAGCACGTCTTGATATCTGCGTGTCGCAACTGAATAACGGCACAACAAAACCTGACACCTAAAATAAATGCAAGAGGGATGACAATTTATGAAGAAATGAACGTGCGCCCCAATGAAAAATTTCAGGTACTATTCTAGCAATTTTCTCGCACACAATGAGATTGCCGCGAAATATGTGGTCAGTTTGTTCACTTATGTTTTTTTTCTACCCGGCGGCACCCGGCTGTGTTGTCAGGGTTTCAATAAAAGTGTACAGATCATTTCCTGTCTTTTGAATGCCACAAGGGCTATCTTATTCGATAGGCAGAGTGTTTCGCCCCGACGTCACTAGCCTAGAATAAAGTTCCTTGGTCTCCAGTATTCTGGATGTTATTCGACTGTTTTTGAAGCAATCGCGTCCAATATAAATGCTCCTAGGGAAGAGTCCGCGATATCTGACTCGACAACACTCTCCTACGCATGTCACTTTGTTGACTGCTCCTTCGGCGCTTGTGTTTTCACTTAATTCTTAGAGGACCACAAATTCGCTACAATGAAGTTTTTCCTTCAAAAAAACTGTGTTAGCCTTGGCTACGTCACCAAATGTTCCGAATTCATCAGGGACCCAGTCGAAAATGACAATGATAATACGACACAAACCAAGCAATTTTTCCTGTCGACAAAATCTTTTGTAACGACACAAGTCCCGTTCTTACGCGAAAGCCATCATTTAAACAAGACACGATGGTGTCGTATCGACATAGCCCATTTTCTCAACGAGAAACATGCCTCCGGCCACACCAGAATATAGCCATCATGTTGTGATGACGTTTGTCTCTACTAGAGCACCACGGCAAAGGTACAGGCACAATATAGCCAGCTGTCGTTACGACAAACTCCTGTAGTCACTACGCAGGCATTATGCTGGTGTGGCATAGCCAGCTGTCGTGACGTCTCTAGTTCCAAAAGAACAGACCTACGACAAAAATGCTGTAGCAAGAGCTGGTTGTCGTCACGACCGAATCTTTTAATCACTGCACAAGCGGCTGCCAGGACAAAATATGTGGCGATAGAGGGAAGCGTCCATGCAATAGACAGCAGTCGCAACAAGACAATTCTGTCCTGGTAACAGCTTCACAGCAGTTTGTTTCTTTCCTGCCACGAAAGAGAAATATTTTTACCACTTTTCCCTGCACATATTGCATGTAGAAACGAAACACAATTTTAACTCGCATTCTATCCGGACTAGGAAGGCCTATTGCAACCGGATTTTCCGCTAGAAAACACGTTTTTTCCCTCCTCTATTCCATTCTTAGTAGTGACAATAGCCCTAAAGCGCACAGTACAAAGGGTACAGCAACTCGTGAACTAGAATAGTGCTTCTGCGTGCAGCGCCACGCCTTCTGCGACGCATCTGGGCAGCACAAAAGCAGACCAGCCACGCAGATTTTTAATTACAAGCCAGAGCGACAGTTCCTTGTACCTAATTTAATCGCGTTGTGGTGCGTTTAGGTGACTGCATACTGAATAAAATAGACTGCAATTTAGTTATGCTGCAACCAATACACAGACAAAACCCGAAATTTCGAAGCCAGCTCGGCTTCTTTTTTCAGGGGGGACTCCGGACACACTGCAGCTGCGTCTTATAGTGTTTACTGGTGCTGCACTCGCGCAAAGCCATTCTCTGTGGCACGTAATCCGTTTGTGTACACCGAACGGAGAGTACCAGGCGACCGATTAAGGTTCCCAGGGGTTCGTTGGATATGCCACGACTCAATGAAAAGCCCCTTTCTCCAGTTCGTTTCCCTTTCGAGAATGGCCGTTCCGGTGAAGTAAATTTTGTGGTCGGCCACTTCACAGTGTTCGGCGACTGCGCTGCGTTCTCTATTCTCGTTTCCGGCCTTCGTTTTTGTGTTGCTTAATCTTCTCCGGAAAGTTTTTGCTTTCACCGACGCATGAGGTGTTGCACTCAGCGCATGAAATGCGTTAAACGACTCCGGGCGCTTTCTCTATTGTTGGCCGGTCCTTGGGGGGGTGGAGGGGAAGAGGGCGGATTAGGCGGCCTATAGCGGTCGAAGGTCTGCGGGCGGTGTGCACTCCTACTCCTCTTAAAATGCTGGCCAAGGCCTCGCTCGTTCCTGGGCCATAAGGCGCGGGCACGCGTTTCAGAGTTCCGATGGTCGATGTCCTGGGAGAGTTTGTCACCCTGTTCTGCTCTTTGCGGCGGTTACGGATTTAATGAACTTTTTCGGGTAGCCGTTTTTCTGGAGCTCGGAATTACACGGCTTACTTTTTTTTACGTTCGGATTCGGATGAGCAAATGGCAACAGCTGTGTAAATAAACAGGACACAACCGAGGCTTTGTGGACAGTTGGGTGGGCCGAAATAAAATGAAGGTAGCGGCCGGTGTGCGTCGGTTTTCTGTGAACGGAGAACACCAGTCTTTTGCCTCCCCTTGTGACTTGGGCCTCAAGAAAGGGAATGGAGCCTTCTCGTTCACATTCGACCGTGAACTGGATGGCGAGGTTTGCGGAATGTAGGCGTTTTCTCATGCTGTCAAGTGCGAATGTCTTCACTATGCAGAAACAGTCATTTACATACCGAACAAAAAGTTTACGATGCGGCAGGCCGCCTAATCCCAAGCCCCAATGACCGGCCGGACAACGGAGGAAGCGCCCGGGGGGGTTTACCGCATTCTGTGCGCTGAGTGCAGCGCCTCATACAACGGTGAAAGCGAAAACCTATATAGGATAACAACGTGAGGGTTCGAGCTAGTTGGTGCTCCATAGTGAAAATTTAAAACGTACAAATTTAGACACAAGACGAATGACACAGGGACAAGCGCTACTTCCAACTAGAAATTTTATTTACGAAATAACATATATATATACAAAATGGGGAAAAATAAAAAAAAAAACCAGTGCATGTGCGCATCGTCGTAAACTAGAGTATGTGCGCAATGTACAGGCGCGAAGACGCTCCTCATGCCATGGGCGTACCCAGGAAGGCCAGCACTTTTGCTGATAACGATACCGAGGTCGTGCTCACACAATCTTTGCCACCACGATGTATCTCAGCCGCCTCCACAATCTCTCGTGTGCGCTGATCGGGATCTATATCAGAGATATAAGAGGATTGGGCTACAAAAAACGACGTGCTGAAACAGAATAGAGAACCATGCGCAGTCCCCGAACGCTGTGAAGTGGCCGACCACAAAATTGACTTCTCTGGAATGGCCATCGTCGGTAGGGAAACGAACTGGAGGAAGCGGCTTTTCCTTCAGTCGTGGCATATCCAAAAAAACCTGGGAACCTTAATCGCTCGCTTGGTATTCCCCCTCGGTGTACACACACGGATTACGTGCCGCACTGAATGGCTTTGCACGAGGGCCACAACAGTGAAAGACCATAAGACGGAGCGGCAGTGTGGCCCCAGTCATCCATGAAAAAGATGCCGAGCAGGCTTCGAACTTCGGGTTCTGTATATGCATTGGTTGGTGCAGAGTTAAATTTCAGTTTAGTCACTTCCTAACCAGACAGAAGTCGGTCAAAATGTGCACCTTTATGAATAAAATAGCCATTGCGTTATTTGCAGAGGCTACGCGCCACGGTGGCTTAGTGGCTAAGGCGTTGCGCTGCTGAGTACGAGGTCGCGGGTTCGATTCGGGCCGTGGCAGCCGCTTTTCTGGTGAAGGCGAAAAGCAAAAACTTACACCGTCTTCTCATAGGGGTACCATGAGTAGGATGCAAAGCAGCATGGGGGTTCACTCAATTTCCCAATTGTGGGTGCAGTTGGTTCGGTGCTGCTGGTTCGATCCCAACTCATTCTACAGCACCGGAGCAGAACCGGCGCAGGCTGTGTGTCGGAGCAGACTTAACACCGCTCAGCGCGCGCACCTTCTTTTATACAGCTGGGGAGTGGAGAATGCAGGAGAGGCGCGCATGCGCAGTGTTATGCAGGTGGAGGAGAGACGCGCATGCGCAGTGGATTGGGGACGGTGCACGCCGGACGTAGCCCCGACCACCACAATTGCCCACTACCAAAACGCCCAACAAAAAGCACAACGGTAAAAAGAGAAAAAGAAACGATAGGGCTCGTGCAACGATTGATCATGGCCCGAATACTGCAGACCCTACCATAGCACAAACTTACCCGCACCACAGAATATGAAAAAAAACCCATCATCTGGTCAGCATATTAGGCAGTAGCTCAACCTGGCAATTTAGACCATGGGACGAACCAGCAAAGATTGGACCACCAGGCTAAAAGAATGGACATCAATAGGCGGGTCTAGAAGAAGAGAAAGGACATTTACTCCATGGAGGGCGCACGTTACAATATTCGAAGCAACGAATAGACTCGGGAAGCGCTGGACAAGAGTGGGTGAAGATTATTTGGGAAGCCCCTCTCACTGTAGTCCTCCTAAATAGAATATTTCTTATAATGAATATCAATAGATCCTGAACTTGGGTCTGCCTAACGTATTACAAGACATCGGAAAAAACCTGTCTTCTACCACTCAGAAAGCGCAAAAAACAAAATCGGGAACTCCAATCGTCTGAAAGAAGAGCACGCCGCCCCCCAACCCCCCCTTTGAAACGAAACTACTGCACGCCCTGAGACATGCTACCGATTCAGTGACCCAGCTTAAGAACTCTCCGGTACCAAAAATACGGGTCCAATCCTACAGAAGAAGAGGCGACATGGCAGGATCAAGTTCTTTCGGGGGAACTTCCGATGTCATGAGACCGCAGTATACACCGACTTTGGGATGTAGGAAAGCACGATGCCCCAATTGTTTGAAGTTGACAACTCTGGCAGTCTTTGTGACTGCATGACCCTCTAACATACAGGAAAAAAGAAGTTGAAGTTGGAGCCCCTCTCTCGGAAATCCTAATGACGGAATTATGAAATAGAAGCGCAACATGTTTACAAACTCTCAAAGGACATTATAGAGTGTCCTTCACGCAGAGTACCTAAGTGCTTCGACAACATATTCTCATCCACAATGAAAAAGGATAACACCCGTACGCAATTCACTGTCGTGTTTCTGTCGCTCGGAGGAACAATGACACACTGACCACGAGGCACACGAAGACACTTACCGTGCTCCTTGTAACTTCGACTCACTGCCCTCCTTGGAAAGCGTCCAGAACAAATCATCATCTAATGCCTAGGAACACGATCTTTCCCCTGGCTAGAACGAGGTCTCAATATCGAACACAAGCACAACTCTGTAGTTTCGTGTACAAAGTTTGTGATTTTTTGACATAACACGATCTTTCCCCTGGCTAGAACGAGGTCTCAATATTGAACACAAGCACAACTCTGTGGTTTCGTGTACAAAGTTTGTGATTTTTTGGCATTGAGACCTCGTTGTAGAACCAACATATTATCTGAAAATCAATAAGACATTACCTTAACGTCAGGAATGAGACATGAAACGACCACCCTCTTGAAGGCAACCTAGCCATGTCCTAGGGTGTGGTTATAGGAGAAGAACTTAAACAGAGAATATTTCACTTCGAGACATTGGAGGTAGCTTTGACCCGGTCGTCACCTCAATATCAGCGCGAGCTGATTCGGAGGGCAACGGAAGGAGCTGGTGCATCAGTGGTGACGTAGGCTCATGCTCCACCATGGAGCTACCTGCCACCCATTTACCACATTTTCCTAAACCAGAACCCTTTCTTCCTGGTCTTCGCTCTGGCTCTCTCTATCTCGCTCTCTCTGAAAAACGCAAAATTGTTCATCACAGAATAATATTTCCATACAACCACACGGACGCTCGTCACTCAAACTGATCAACACCTCGCTTCTGAAATCTTTCATGCTCACACTTCAAGCCAAAGCGCAGAGATCCTTTATCTCTCATAAACCACGGCGATTAAAATCCCTGGATGCTAGTCTTTCTCTTTTCGATGACCTTTAGTGCTCGTGAAGCATATATCTGAAATGCACCAAGAGCATACAAAAACACTCAGTGGGAACCAAAGTATCGATATTGCGCCTTACATCTTAACATCGAAACGTGGACGTCTCTTCAACTTTTTTGTTGATAGGCTGTTGTTGAAAAGCCCTTCTTACGAAATGAATTAGTTTGAGCAAAAAGCTTTTAATTCAAATTTCGCTGCATACGACCATCAATCGGTGAACGTGCGGCTGGTAGTGAGCCGTCACCGTTCCAGCACTTTCGTCGATACTGTATATGTATTTCGCTGTGCAAAGCTTTTTTCCCTACTGCCAAGTAAATTGCCAGAAGAGATAGGACGCGTAGAGAATAGTCTAGAGACCATGTCGCAAAACAATTCGGAGTATCGAACTCAATTTGCTTCTGTCAGCACCGGATTCTATGGGACCCCCGCAGCTTTGTACTACCCGCAAGTCTGTTGCGAAGCGCCCCTGCGCAGCGCAGGGTCCCCATAGGGCCTATACTCGGCACCAGACTGATACCCTGGCAATGTGAACTATACCATAACAGACTCTGGCATTGGAATGTGGCACCTGGATAGTTGTGGTTTTGGCCGCAACAAATGTGGCGGGCCATACAGAACGAAAAATCAATACTTCGAGCTTAATTTCTGATGCCCATGGTTAAATTAAAAAGCCGGCTAATATTCATTAAAATAGCAGAAAAAGTTAAGACAGTCTTCGACGAGTTATTTTGTTTGTAGAAAATGATGTCAAATAACACGACATAAGTGGTAACCGGGCTTACGTTGGAGGATGGTATTATTGTTATTACAGTGCACTTTTTATCACAAGGCAGGGCAGCGATTATTCACTTTCGTTCACAATTACAATGAAAATACTAAAGTTTTGAAGTATCTTTTTGCGCTTCAACCGCGGAATTTAGCTAATGCAAAGTTGTAGTCCGACTGAAACCGTATCGGCAGCCCTTCCCCCCCCCACCCTGTTGTGGCAACTAATATTACGCAGCTTTTCTTTTCTTGCGCAGGGTGAACGTTCGGTAACCGTGCAACGAGCTGCAACCATGTAGTAAGTTCTCATTCATTGTGCTTTGAAATATACCGGGGAAGTCTTCGAGCGTACAGACGAGCGTATTTTGTTGTGGTGGTCATCGACGACCATGCTTTGGCGAGGCGTCCGTGTTTTGACAAGTGTTTTGGTGAGGCGTCCGCGACACGCGGGGTGTTCTTAATAGTACAGCGGAATTCACATGCGATGCGAGTGTCCTTACCCATAAATTGTGCGTAATAGTGTCTGACCGCGTTTTAAAAGTTTGCATCTGCCAAACCGCAAAACGTAATGAATGATTGTCGGCGGGGCAGCAGAGCCGTCGGAAGAGGCGCAGGTCCGCTACACCATAGATTGCGCTGGCGCCTAAGAAAGAGGTTCCTATTACCATCTTGCAAGAATTTCGCCGTAACACGCTTTCTTCACGACTGTGCTAGATACCAGCTAGCCTGGCTAGGAATTTGTCTGCGTAGTTCGCGTCAGCGTGGAATTGTCGCCAAGCCAGAATCTCACGTACGAGCTTCGAAATAGTGTGTTTTCGGTGAAGGCTTTGTTGCTGGTAGCCACTACAGTAATGTTATTCGGAAGTGTTTGTATCGCACATAACGCGGCACTGGAATCGCCACCGCAATGGAACGTTTATTTGGGAAGGCAGTTAATATTTGTGCTTACATTGACCTCATAACAATCTGAAGCGCGAGTAAAATGACACTGAAGTGCGCTTGTGGCTCTTAATGGGCGATTCATTTTGGCAGAAAAGATCCATAACAATTATGAAATATGTTGTCTCTTCAGCTCAAAATTCCGGCAACGCCAGCCAAAAACTAGGAGCGCAAGGAAAAGATCAGCCGAGGTGGACATCATTCCTCGAGATGCCGCGTGGGACCAAGCCGCTGTAGCAGCTTTAAGGACAATAATAGCGGAGTTGGAGGCCGAGGTGCTGGAGCTGAAAGCATACAAAACAAATCTCCAACACATTTGGAGAAGCGAGCTGCAGGACCTGCAAACACTCAGCAGGGAGACGCCAGGAGTTTGTTTTTCACCAGCGCGTAAACAATTCTCCATCTGTGCGCGCGGCTTGTAACCACTGTTATTAGCAAAGCAAAGTAGGAGATTCTGGGCAAGAGAACGATGAAGTGCCAATAGATTTAGGACTTGCTCCAACATACACATCGTTATGCTAGAGTTCCACAGACTTCGGTACACACAGCGCCGTGTAAAGTGTTTCTGTGGGGATGCTTCAGGTTTAGAATTAAGGGATAGGTCTCAACAATCATGGCAGTCTGTGTCGTATCCGACGTCAGTCGAGTTATGTAACGAAATGCATGCGTTTCAGGCTAATAGGTGACCGGTAAAAAGCGCAAAGGCTCATGGATACAATTTCTGCTTCTGATACTTTTGGTTAGGGAGCTCTCCTGGTCTGCCGATTACGGAGGCTTTCACGTGCATGTGGAGTTTTGGTTATTTTTTTCCACTGAAAAAAAAAACGCTCATGCTTCGCACAATGATAAAACAACAATAAATATTTCTAATAGGATTTTTTTAAAGGAAAGCACTCAGCGTGAAAGAAATAACACACACATATGTGAGGGGAAGTTGCGGGCACACCCATGAACCTTGACGGTTTTCACCTGTGACGTATAGGGATGCCGTTCTCAGGCTTTTCGTTTAGTTGGAAGTTCGGTTAAATTGGGGTGTTTTTAGTCCCTGTGGAATTTGTGTCATTAGGGGTAGGCGGTCACGGTATATGCAACTTTTCTGTAACTTCCTTGACATTTGGTTATCTTGTGAAAGTCTCAGTCACAGATTAAAATCAGCGTAACTTACAAAGAGAACCTTATGACAAAGTTCTATGCCTATCAAGATAGTGTGTAACAAAGTCACGAGTAAAAAAATATTGCTGTGCATAAATTTCAAACTTTCAGTGAATGAACTACTGGCCATCGCATTAGTGAGTTTGGGCGTTATAAAACCTTTTCTGTGGCTGGGCACTCTAGAACAGTTTTAGTTTCATGAACTGCTTTGGTTGCGTAAGTTCACCTACTTTTTTGCGAGCGTATATTTTCAGGGGGAAGTCTTATAAGTGTGATGTTATGCTCTACAATAATTTAAATGTGAAAAGCACCCCCTTTTCGACATAGGGAACTTGTTTTTTACTGCGAAGCAGAGATTGACCCCCCTCCCCCCAGATTTCGGGGAAGCCGTTTTAATCAGGCCACACCGGAGTTCCTTTTTGCTGTTGTCTTTAACGTTTAAGCACATTCGCACAAGCGGTTGGTGGTTGTGCGTGGACCTGTTGGGAGCGGAGGAAGGAAGAGGGGCGTGCGTGCACAGCTATAGGTTTTATGCCGTCTCTGCTGACATGTCTGTTGTGCTGGCTCGAGGCTTACGCGTGAACGCCAAATAGCCAGATGCACTGTCTGATGTCTTCACTGGTCGAGCGAATAGGGTTGTGTATGTCACAGACTGAAAGAAGCCTTTGACGAGGGAAAGAAACAGACATCCCTATGTTTGTTTGCGAGATTAAAGTTCGAGTCCTTCGAATTTTCATTCAGCCAAATGGCTTGGTAGTATGCTCAATCGCAAATTACAAGCGTATGTGCTTTTTTTCGTACACTCCTTCGGCTGCGTTGCGCTTCGTGGGTCATCCATCTTCACAGTATCGAAGGGCCCTAAATATATTGCACAGGATTGGGAGACATTCTGTTTAGCTCTATGAAACGGCGCATTTTAGGGAAAGAGTATTCGCCATCAAATTTTCAGTCTTTTTCTGTTTTTATTCATCAAATTTATTGTTTTGTCCCATTGATGCAGATTCCTTCCGGCCCTAGATGAAGATGAAGGGCTGCGAGCCCCGGGAAATGCACCAGCGACACCACCTGGTGGAAAAAATCTAGCATAGAGGTGCGTCTGATCTGCACCAATACGAAGGTGCAGCCACAGATTTTTCGAATAGTATTGCTGTGGAGCGTAGACCGGCGAAACACTGATTCAGTGCCTTAGCACGGTAGACCGCGGCGAAATTAGCAAGAGTACAAGAATGATAAGCTGAGCGAGTGGGTAAGGATCCATGAGTAGAAACAGCGCAAGGGGCAGGAAGAGAATGCCCCCGTCGTTGTCAGCTTTCTCGTCCTGTCCCTTGCGCTGTTTCTAATCATGGAGCGAGATTGCTTGGCGCAGTTCGCATGTAAAGAAATAACGGGCCAGTGTAACCGTAGTCTGCTAGGCTGTTCGCGCTTCCACGACGCAACCCCTTTCTTCTGGCTATCAGTCACCCTGCCGTGAACAAGGACCACGCGAAATTCCTGTTGACACTCAGAAATGAAGATAGCCGGCCAATTATTAATAAAAGAGTTTGTGTCATGCTTGAGCGGCCAGGTATCAGATGACGGTGGCACAGGTGTGATTGTTCTGCGCATGCGACGTACTCTCACTCGTTTCGCTATTTTGTATCGGGATAAGGCGCTGGCCAATACGCCGGTCCACCTTCCTGCAATAATAATTAAAACTAGGAGGGCGTACATGCGCTTGCTTCCACATTTGCTTGTTTGAAAGCCAGGGCCTGTGTCTGTGCTGTTTTAATCCAAAAATGTCGGTGAATGAAATAACAGAATTTTGGATTGTCTGCATCGATAGTTTCTTTTTATGGGACTTTTTTGAGCTCTAATAAATAAGTGGCATATCTTATGTCTGGTTCTTTATTGGACATTTATTACATTTTACACCTTTAGCAAACTGCTGTAGCAACAAAGCAATGTTCATTCATATAACGGTTGTTCAACTTTGGCCTTATTTGGCAAGCCGATTGTAATCGCACTATTATACTTATTTTTGAGGATGGAACTTTATCTGCGTTTTCATGATTGAAACCAGAAAGTAATATTTTGAATGATGTAAATTGTTTGTGTTTGGGCTGACGGCACATTGAGATATTTCGGCTAGGTAAGCGCGGTGAATATCCCTTCTACAATATAAACAAAACAGGATAGCTGTCAGTAATACGTAACACAACAAGGCATCAGGACTGTGAGAAGACGTATCATAAATCTTAAAGCATAACATTACAACTGTGACGGGCCATACGGCATGAATATCACATTTACGAGAGGACTACGTTGCACGACAAAACCTCAAGATCACGATAAGACACAAATCCGACACAACCAATTATCAGAATAATGACAGCAATACAACATACGACAAGGATACGACAAGACGACTGACAGACGACAAAAGAGCGAATACAGAATTTTTTGTGTCCAAACTAATTGACGTCCACATATTTGACAAGCATACCTGGAGCGTTTTCACCATTTGGGCACATTTATAATGCAGCGAACCGTGCATTGGGTTTGTTTATTTATAGTTTGTTTTAACTGCCCCGCCTCGCCCGGCTCTGTTATTTGTGTCACAAATAAAGCGCGTGTTCTATTTCTTTATTTTTATCCGTCGTTTGGGGAGCACAAGTTCGCTCCTTGCGATTCCTTCAAGTCAACTGCGTCGTGTTTGGCTACGTGACATAATGGTAAAGCACGTTTTAAAGCAAGCCAGAAGAGTGCATTTTTAGTCATGATGAAGAGAGCTGCATATTTGTCGCCGGGGGCTATTCAATGTTTTTGCGAAGATTTTACATACTCAGAAGTATGAGGTGGTAGGCTGGCACTAAAGGATGCAAAGCCTGACACAGGCCCGAGCCCACTTTGGTACAGAACAATGAAGATGCAAAATCAAACAAGCTGGACATTCTAATGTCTGAGTTATAAAAATGCAAGCAACATATAGAGCACAAGACATTACACAATATGGGAATGTTCAGTAAAGTACATTAGAACACAAAAGGGTAAAGTAAAACAAAGTTCAAGTGCACAATCTGGGTAGAACTATGATTGCGTTATAAAGATAGCAGCGCATAAAACCAGAATAAGCAACATCCACAGTACTAGCCATTGAAGAAGATAGTCTGATTTAAGGGGTATTCTTTCTTCTGTGTTTTAGTTATTTTTATTCTGCATTTGAAATCAGTGTGGTCTCCAACATTGTTAATATATCGGTGCGTTGAAACAGAAAAGACTGTCTGCCGTAGTTCGCACTGTCGGTTTACGTATTTCGGCGCACCTGGAAGAGTGCATATTGCTGTAGCCGTTATATTTGCCATTAAGATTTTTATGTATAACTTGTAGAAGATTGTATAATAAATTTGGTTAGCCTTAAGCCTACTGTACTAAATAAATATTAGACCCGTTTTCAAGTCGGCGCACTGACCGTTAACACTGGTATTTAAACGGATAACTCTTTTTGTAAGAAGTTCAGCTTTTTCTAATTCATTTTGTTTGTTGTTGCCAGAGGTTATATTAAGTAGCAAAGCTTAGTGTCGGGCGCTTCGACGCACCAACTGACGCGGGCCGTGGGACGAGTAGCGCACAAATGAAACGCAGGTGTCACGCGCCGCCTTGAAACGCCGTGTATTCTGAGGAAGGTCGCGCCTGCTCACACCGGATGCGCTAACCGCCACCACATGGGATGGCCACCTACGAATACGACTGGCTTTTCTTTCTTCCCCGGCCCTCAGCGGCAGGAGGAAAAGAAGATGAAGGGAGAAGAGACGCGGTCCGGGCGCAGGAGAGCTCGGCCCGTCGTCTTCGGGCTCCGCGCGAGTACTGTTTTTTAGTCGCCCGCCGGGCTGTAAATAAATGTACAGTTTTGTATCGGAGGCTGAGTTTGTCGGTTGAGGATACCCGGGGTCAGATCCTCACCGCTGCTGCTGCTTGGAGGAGAAGCCCCGGGGAAAAGAACACCCACGAAGATAACTGGCGCAGCCGACAGGATCTTCAACAGCGACGACTGAGCCAGCCGGCGGGCGAGACGGGCTCCTCGGCGGACGGAGCGCGCGGAGAAATCGCGGTCTACTGAACCGAGGTCGGCAGGAACAGCGAGCTCAACAGCCAGGTGGAGAAGCGGCTCAATCGGCCCTCAACGGAGAGCGGGGCAATCTCTGCGGGCTGCTGAGCGGCAGAAGCGAAGATTGACCAGCGGTCCGCGGGTGCAGCAGCAGCCTGCTGAATGGGAACGGCTGGAGCAATGAGCGAGCTGGCCACACCAGAACGCAGTGACTTCTACTGCCATGTGTGGATGCCTCTGCGGAAAGAGCCGGATCACCCCTCCAGCCCCGAGAACGAGAACGCGTCCGGTGCCGCGTGGATACGAATCGCCACCTCAAGGATCCAGCCCATCACCACAAGCTATTCAGGTCAGTGCCTCACTTGATCCTGGGTGCGTGACTCAAAATGACATGTAGGGGGTACTTCATGAGCAGCCCTGAGATAATGGGGGCCGGTTAGCTAGGCATGGTGAATTGGAGCTGAGTGTGAGGGCTGACAAGGCAGCAAGTGTCAGGATTAGGACAGCCATGTCGTTCGCTGAGGAGAAGGCGCTATTGTAGGCGAAATTGCGAATCGCTGAGGCAGAGTTAGCGGCGGAGCGTTTCAAGTGTGAACGCTTTAAGAGAGCTAACAATGTTTCTGCCTCACCGATTGCTCAACGAGTAAAGCTCGGCACTGAGGGAGAGAGTGGACTGGGGTGCGCCAGTACGCCAAAAGATGTGCTGGGTGGAACCCATCCACTGCGCGTGCATAAGTCTATTGTTTCGCGGGATCCGGGACGATCAGTGTCACGAGGGAAAGGCGAAGAGAGGATAGTGGCGCGCGTTCCTTCGTGGGCGTTCAGATTTCCTGCAACCGGGGAGCAGGATAGTCAGGCATCCCGCGCAGAAAACTTCACCGAAATGAAAATAGAGGTGAAGGAAAGTGTTACGCGCGAGGCTGCATCGGGAAATGACAGGCCGTCAAAGGTGAATGAGATATTCCGCATGCCCGTGAAAAAGCTGATAGCAAGAGAAACAGCCTCAGCTACGTCGCATGTTCGTGTTCATGTGGCCGATGAGCCTCTCTCTGCTGCTTGCGACACACAGTGGTGTGGAGTGGAGAACGGCGCTTCGCGCGCACGCGGTGATTCAGTGGCGGCTGAACGCGAGGGTTCGCACAGAAAGCAGCGGAAGAACTATGCAGTTCTCAGATCGGCCGTTCTGAAGGGGCTGGGGCCGGCTACAGGTGAGCGTGAGTCCGTCGTCGCAGCGTGCGGAGACGCAGAACATTTCGGGAGCGTGGGCGAGCGGCCAGTTGCTTTGAAAGATGCAGCAGAACCCGAATCACGCGAGGAATCGGCCGCAGTCGGTGTCGCGCACACTGCATCCTGTGTTTCTGGAGGTCCGCAAATTTCGAGTTCCGAAAATGTGATTGCCATAGGGAGCTCCAGCGAATTGAGCAAGGAAAGTGCAAATCAGCGTACGGCCGCTCATGTAATGCCGTCGAAGGCATTTGCAGGGAGGGCTGCAAGAGTGGCTGAAAAGATAACCTCACCAGCATTTCATGTCCGCGTTAATGCGGTCGCCAAGCAGCCGTCTGCTGATTACGCTCGCGAACAGCGCGTAGTGGAGCACGGCGCTCCGAGCTCAGGATTGGCTGAACTGGGGTGTTCGGACAAAAAATGGAGGAAGCGTCAGCCAGCTTCACCTCAGTGCAGCGTGGCTGCAACGCATGCTGACGAGCCGGCAGCTGTCCCTCCTCGAGCGAGAAAGCGAGGAGGAGAGGGGTTCCCGATACTGTTCCGTCAGTCAGCTTCACCTCAGTGCAGCGTGGCTGCAACGCATGCTGACGAGCCGGCAGTGGTCCCTCGCATAATAGATCGCATTCTGGGGGCGGCGAAAGCCGCTACCAGCATTTCGGAGGTTGAAGGAGACTCCTCACCACCGGATCGTCACCTGGTTAACCTTTGGAAGCACAGGGATGAACTGCAGGAGATGTACATTGCCGGTGGCCGCACGTACTACGACTTGGTGAAAATACGGCAACAAACTGCGAAGATTCGCCGTCATGCAAAACTACTCGCTCGCCAGCGCTGGGAAGAGTATTGTGAAACGTTTTCACGCCATACAGGAGCAGGAAAGCTTTGGTCAACGTTCCGGTCTCTTTGTGGATGCGGTAAGCTCCAAGGAACGGTGCAGGCGGTGATGCTCCGCACCGGGATGGATCAGGAGCACTTCGAAAGGGAATCGGCTTCTATCTTTTTCCCGCAACCAGTAACCCTGCCTCCTCCGGATATATATGCCCCTCTCGAGGTGGACGAATCACAGCCTATCGAGTCTTTGTTCACTATTGCCGAACTTACGGCGGCTTTGGAGCAAATCAATGTTCGTAGTGCACCTGGAAAGGATGGCGTCACGTAGACAATGCTTCGGAACCTTCCCGCGCCTTTACGGGGAGAGCTTCTTGAGAAGATAAACGAAATCTGGATCAGCGGACAGGTGCGGGAGCTCTAAAACATGCTGTAATAGCTCCCATTCAAAAACCAGGGAAAGACCCGTCAGATATGGCCAATCTTCGACCTATCTCACTTACGTCTACCCTCTGTAAGCTAATAGAACGGATGGCAGTGACCAGACTGAATCACCACCTCGTGGAGGAAGCTGAGTATTTCCACCCCTGTCAAACTGGGTTCCGGCAGAATCTGGGGACGCATGATTCCCTGTTTCTCCTGCGGCGAATTCTACGGAAAAGAAATCACAAGCGCCCGCACGTCATGGTTGCGTTGGATCTCCGCAAAGCTTATGACACAGTCACTCACGTAGCTGTTCTTGAAGCGCTGGCGGACGCCTACCCGGGCAAGAGACTCAACAATTTTGTTCGGAGTTTCCTGGCTAACCGGACTTTTGAAATCCGCTCTGGACGCCACGACACTCTACACTTTGACAACCGTTCAGGAGTTCCACAGGGGGCCATCCTATCTCCAACTCTGTTCAATTTGGTCATGACTAAGGTTGTGCGAGGGGTTGCAGCTATCCCCGGCGTCCACGTCACGGCATATGCCGATGATGTCACTATATGGACCGAAGCTGCGGATCATTCCTCAACAGAAAGCGCTGTGCACAGTCTGCAACAAGCTCTTGATACGTTCACCAGTCTCCTTCCCGCTACAGGAATGGAGGTTTCCTTGGCAAAAAGCAACTATATTATAATTAGAGGTAGACCAGAAGAGCGAGCCCTAGTTGCTCTCACCATGGGAGGTCAGACACTTCAGCGGGCCCCAGAACGGTGGATCAGAGTGCTGGGCGTTCCAATCCACGAGTCCGGAGGAGCTTCAGAATGGCTTCGACAGTTGAAGGCGCAATGGACTCCTCTACTAAGCTTAATCCGAAGAATTTCTAATACCTTCGGTGGAGCGTCCCAAAACATCGCCCGCCGACTAGTTCAAGCCATTCTGGTGAGCAAAGCCTGCTACGGGGCTCTGTGCTTCCGTCTCACGAAACGTGAGACGGAACAGCTCGAGACGCTTTACAGGGCAGCCCTTCGTGTCATCACGGGGCTTCCCCGACACACGAAGGTCACTGAACTGTACCGCTATGCTGGCCTTCCTACTCTCGAAGAAATGGTCCTTGCCCGGTCCCGAGGAGTCTCGGATCGCCACGAGCTCACACCGCAAGGGCGCCGATTACTGACCGCTGATGGCCATATTGCACCGGCGGACACGCCGCTTATCAAGAAGCATATCCCGCCATGGGAGGACACGCTTGTTACAGCGCAACAACCTGCACCCTCTAAAACTCAGCGTCGGAGGCACACATCGCAGCGGACCTGGCTGGTTGTAGCCGGTGCAACTTCTCAGAGCAGTTTAACACTCGAGATAGCTGTGGACGCGTCTTTGCGGGCCGAGTCCTGTATGGCGGCAGTAGCCGCTGTGTCCAACTCCGATGAACTCCAAAGCATTCGACTAATTTCGCTGGACGACGACCCCGATATAACGGAACTTGAGCTTTTTGCCATAGAGGAAGGTATTCACCTTGCACGCCAGGTTGTCACCGACCATCCAGAACGGCGTCACGACCGGGTGGAAATATTGACTGACTGCACTGAGGCACTGAAATGCCTCATTGGTCCACCCAGGCAAAACAGCACCCCCCACGCTATCAAGCAGAAATGCGAGGAACTTAGGGCTGACTCTGGAGTACTGGTAACGGTACGCTGGATTCCTGCCCATCAAGGGCACCCAGGAAACGAGAAGGCTCATGAACTTGCGAGCGAGGCTTCTTTACACCGTTCCCAGTTCATGCTGCCTGTAAGACCATATACGCTGCTTACTGATCCAGATGTGGAGCGCCGCCGTCGCCGTAATCGAAGGAGGCAGGAATTGGCCACTACTATTCCCCCATGTGACGACCCCACACCCCCTGGTCTACCCCGAGGTGCTCAGGTGTTCCTCAACCGGGCGCGGTCGGGGTACGCATATACAGATGACGTGGTTTCTCGATGGCGGAATTACGCTCCCCAACCTGCATCCCACGATGGAAACCTCTCTAACAGTGGTTCCGCTGCAACGTTTCCTAGACCAGTCCGTGCTTTGCCTGCAACACAGAAGTGACCCCCCCAATCCGCCATCTCGTCTGGGAGTGTGGGGCATTCGATCGGCTTCGCGCCAAATATCGTCCCGCCTGGGTCCTCTCCTATGAGGACTGGATCAGGCCACGTGATCGACACCAAGCTACGTTGGCTGCGTTGTGGCACTTCGTTTGCGAGGCAGCCATGGCCGGACATTATTAACCCCCTCCCTTAAGCCTAATAAAAACATTTGTCTGTCTGTCTGTCTACTCGAGCGAGAAAGCGAGGAGGAGAGGGGGCCCTGGTACTGGTGTTCGATGGGGTGCGCCGCATGGCAAGAGTGTTTTCGGACGACGACGGCCGGTGCGTACCACCTGCTAAAGGCCGCTCGCTTTGGAGGAGCTATCCATACTTTGTCATGGTGACCTGCAGCCAGGGTCATGAGGCACTGGCCATGCTGATGATTGTGTCACCAATTGAAGGGACGATGGAGCACGCGCGAAAAGTGTTTGTGGTGTGTGTGTGTTTCGTGTGTGAAACATTCCTGAAGTTATGTTTCACAGGGGCGGTGGAGGTGTCGGGCGCTTCGGCGCACCAACTGGCGCGGGCCATTTGACGAGTAGCGCACAAATGAAACGCACGTGTCGCGCGCCGCATTGAAACGCCGTGTATTCCGAGGAAGGTCGCGCCTGCTCACACCGGATGCGCGAACCGCCACCACATGGGATGGCCACCGACGAAGACAACAGGCTTTTCTTTCTTCCCCGGCCCTCAGCGGCAGGAGGAAAGGAAGATGAAGAGAGAAGAGACGCGGTCCGGGCGCAGGAGAGCTCGTCCCGTCGTCTTCGGGCTCCGCGCGAGTACTGTTTTTTCGTCGCCCGCCGGGCTGTAAATAAATGTACAGTTTTGTATCGGAGGCTGCGTTTGTCGGTTGAGGATACCCGGGGTCAGATCCTCTGCGCTGCTGCGGCTTGGAGGAGAAGCCCCGGGGAAAAGAACATCACGAAGATAACTCTTTGTATAAACAAAAGTGCATAAAGCTGCGTTTTTTGCGAAAGCGGTATTAGACTCCTTATTCCATAGGGAACGCCAACATTTTTTTGAAATTTCATTGCATGAGTATCCTAATGGGGATGACAAGATGATTCTCCATGAAACCATACTCCTAAGGCCGTCTGTTCTTTGACATGGCTGTGTTCATAATGCACCGATATGCAATATGAATGTCTTGATCTGCCTTAATAATTGGTCAAAATTACTGTAGGCATTCTTCGGTGTGTTTAGCTGTGAGTGATTTTCCTGCAACATTTTTGACATATACAAATGTCTATTTGCTTCATACTGGAGTTCTCATACAGCTACCGGAGAAAAATATGTTCACGTCATATGCATATGCGGCTATCTGTGGTGTAGAAGGTATTTTTGATGATGATGGTTAGAGTTTTTTGGCGCAAGGCCAGCTGGGGCAAAGAGCGCCAAACAAAAGTATCTAAAATAAAATAGTAGCTACTGAAGCCAAAATAACAATAAAATAAATTAACGGCAATGGTGATGGCTGGTGTATAGGGCCAGATATGATTATGCGTGATAGGAGATGAGGTTTAAAAACTTCACATCTGACAAATACTCAAACACACGTTTCACGGAAAACATGGCATCGTCACCTAGAAACAGCGATGGATGTAGTGGAATATGTTGTCTGTAGAGTTCTCTGAAGTGATTGTGACGTGATGTGTGAAGTGCCTTGCATGTGATTAGTATGTGCACTACGAATAGGGCCTCTCCGCACCTGCTGCACTGGGGTCTAGAAGATCCCGTCAGCAGATACGAGTGCGTCGCATGGGTGTGCCCTATCCGCAGCCTACCCAAGGCGACTTCCGTGTGTCTGCTGTGTGAGTCAGATGTGTACCGTCCCAAGTGTGGCTTTATTACATGTAGTTTGTTGCCTGTCTGTTCATTCCAGTGTGTTTGCCATGTTCTGCGCAGGTGTTGTCTTATGTGTGGCTTGAGGTCTGTGTAGGGTACCGTTGTAATGTCCACAGTGTTCCTGAGTGCAGCAGCACCGGCCCTCTCGTCTGCCAACTCGTTCCCTAAGATCCCTGCGTGTCCTGGGACCCAGCAGAGGACCAGCTCATGCCTTTGTGCATACATGGACATGATAGTGCAGAATACAAGATTAACTATGTGGTTTCTGGGGGGCTTGTGCGATGACATTGCGCGAACAACACTCAAAGAATCTGTATATATGATGGAATTGGGAATGTGATTTTCAAGGACGTGTCATACAATCAGTAAAATTCCATACGCTTCTGCTGAAAAAATTGATGTGTGCATGTTCATGGTTCTGGCTGCATTGAATGTAGGACCATGAGCAGCGCACGACGCCATACTGGAGGTTTTAGAAGCGTCAGTATAAAATTCTGCACATGTGTATTTAAACTGCAAAGACAAAGTGCTGCAGTATTGCAGCTCGTGGTACACGATTTTTGTCAAGTCTCATAAAAGAAAGGTCGCACGACACAGGGCGAACTTACCAAGGCGGTAAACTGTTAGAAAAGGATGACCTGTACACATCTAAAAACAAAGCACTGAGATCCGAGGCTCGCTCTCTCACTCTAAGTGAAAAGGGCAGAGGAATGGATGGGCGATTTGCAAAGAGCAGAGATGTTGATGTATCGTTAAAGACAGTATAAAAAGGATGATTATTCAGTGATGAAATTTTAAAAGCATATAGCAAGTCCATGTACGTTCGTTGGTTCTCAAGGCTCCACTTATCACACTCGACATACAAACTCTCGAGAGGGCTAGTGCGAAAAGCACCCGATGCGAGAAGAAGCCCCAAGTGTAGCACTGGGTCAAGCATTTGCAATGCTGTTTTAGTCGCCGACCCATATACCACACTGCCATAGTCTAAACGAGACCCAACCAAAGCAGTATAGAGCCGTAGTAGGAGTTCTTTGTCGGAACCATAAGATTGATGGGAGAGAACCTTAAGTATATTCATTGTTTTCAGACATTTATGTTTAAGTTCCTTGATGTGTGGAATGAATGTGAGTTTCTGGTCAAACACAACACCTAAGAACTTGTGCTCCTTGTTCACAGGAAGCGACACGCCATTAAGAGTAATGTCTGGGTCCATATGGACCCCGCGCTTCCTGGAGAACACAACGAAGGAGCTTTTTACAGGATTTAATTTAAAACCATTCTTGTCTGCCCAGCCGGCAAGTTTCTTTACACCAAGCTGGACTTGACGTTCGCAGATTGACAGATTGCATGATTTATAGGATATCTGCACGTCATCTACATACATGGAATAAGAGATTGTAGGTGGCAGTGCCTTACCAAGAGAGTTCATTTCTACTATGAAGAGAGTGCAGCTCAACACGCCACCCTGTGGCACGCCATTTTCTTGCACGTAAACGTTTGAGAGTGCACAACCAACTCTTACTCGAAACGTTCTGCCTGACAACTAACTAACAAGAGTGTTTAACATGTTACCCGATACACCGAATGACTTGAGGTCCCTAAGGATCCCATAACGCCAAGCGGTGTCGTATGCCTTTTCAAGGTCGAAAAAGACAGTTAAACAATACTGCTTATGCGCGAAGGCATCCTTGATATACGAGTCAAGAGCTACCAGTTGATCGTTCGTCGATCGCCCCACCATAAAGCCTGCCTGGCAGCTCTCGAGAAGACCGTTGTACTCCAGGAAGTACACGAGCCTGCGATTTACCATCTTCTCGAAGAGCTTGCACAGGCAGCTCGTCAGGGCTATAGGACGGTAGCTTGAGGGGGACGAGGGGTCCTTTCCCTCCTTCAGGAAAGCTACAACTATAGCCTCCTTCCAAGAGTTTGGAATGTGCCCCGAAAGCCAAATCTTGTTATAGAGGTGTAAGAGTGTTAGAAGTGTGTCTGCGTGCAGGTGTTGTATCATTGTGTATGTGATGTTGTCTGGGCCTGGAGCTGAGGGTTTACACGTGCTTAGAGCAGCCCTCAGCTCATGTAGTGAAAACAGGGAGTTGTAAGAAGTCTGTGATTTGTTGCTGTCGCGTAGGGACTTCTTTTCACAACAGGCTTTATGTTTCAGGAAAGTGTTTGTGTAGTGTGCTGAACTGGACACGTGTTGGAAGTGTTGTGCGAGTGTGTCAGCCTGGTCTTCGATTGTGTCCCCTGTAGTGCTGACCAGAGGCAGGCTGTGTGTTTGTTGTCCCTTGAGTTTACGTATTCGTGTCCATACTTTCCTTGTGTCTGTGTAGGAGTTTATTGATGTTATGAATGTACACCAACTCTCTCGTTTTGCCCCACGGCGCACACGTTTTCCTAACGCCTTGGCCCGTTTTAACAAGAGGAGGTTTCCCGACGTGGGGTACCGACGGAGGATACCCCACGCCTTGTTCTGGGCCTCTCGCGCCCGCCTACAGTCCTCATTCCACCACGGCCTCCGCTGGTTGCGCGGGGCACCAGAGGCGTGGGGAATGGACCTTTCGGCGGCGTCGAGGATGTGCGCCGTGAGGAGTTGTGCGGCTTCATCTACGTGTAGGTGTCCTATGGATGTGTGGTGTAGTTTGGATGTCTCTGTAAATGTATTCCAGTTAGCTCGTGCTTCATTGAACCTATTATGGGAAGATGGACTGCATGGGCCTTTACCTATGTATGTAAGTGAGGTGGGATAAGTGGTCACTACCGTATGGGTCAGTTCCCACACCCCACTCGAGAAGAAGAAAGAGAACAGCGGAGCCAATAGCCAAGTCAAGACATGAGTATGTGTTGTGTCCTATGTTATGATATGTAGGTTGTTTATTGTTGAAAAGGCATGCTCCTGAAAATGTAAGGAATTTCTCTATAAGGCGACCTCGGGCATCCGTGCGAGAAGAGCCCCAAAGAGTGTTCTGAGCATTAGGGTCGCCTGTCAGGATGTATGGTTCAGGCAGCTGGTCAACCAGCGCCTCGAAGTCACAGCTTAAAAGTGAAACATCAGGATGAATGTATATGGAGCATACCGTTATCAACCTATTAAATATTATCAAGCGTATTGATACAGCCTCAAGGATAGTGTTCAGAGTGACAGGATGGCATGCTAAGGATTTCCGGACGATTATGGCCACACCGCCAGAAGAGTGTGTGCAGCCATCCCTGTCTTTCCTGTATACCAGGTAACTATTCAAGAAATTTGTGTGTTTAGAATTCAAATGTGTTTCCTGAACACACATTACCCTTGGCTGATTGGTATGCAGAATCTCATACACGTCGTCAAGGTTATTCATAAGGCCTCTGCAGTTCCATTGAACAATATTTTCTTTTCCCATTATTTAGTGTGAGAGCTACTGGAGTGTGTATGTTTATGTGTCGTCTTTTGGGGCTGTGACTCTTGGATTGGTCTTTTTGGGCGGCCTATCTGTAGGCTTGGACGACGGAGGCCGCTCCTTGCGCTGCGTTGCAGGCAAGAACGGCACGACGTCCATCTCATCGTCCGATGTCCTGGGTGTGCCCGTCGAACCGGGCCCCCCGGACTTGGCCCCCCTTCGGGGCCCTTCGTTTGACCCGCCACCGCCGCTGGTGTCGGGGGCACCAGAAGTGGCACGGGCGGTGCGGTGGCGGTGGGAGCCGGTCCGGGGCCCGTGGTGTCCATGGCACCCTCCAACGCACTGGACGATGGGGAGGCACGGACGGGAGCGGCACCGGTCCCGACGGAAGAGGTTGCCACCACAACCGCAGCTGGCTCAGCGAGCGGTGTGGAGGCGGGCTGGGCTGCCAGAGGCAACCCAGGGGGGGGGGGGGGGGCGGGACCAAGTCCGACTCGCGGTACTGGGTCCCCGCCGAAACCAGACGCCGCTCCGCCCCCCGGCGAGCTGCGTCGGCGTACCTCCCCAGGGGAAAAGAGGCAAACCTCCTTCGCGCCTCGGAGAAGGTGATGTTTTGTGTCACTTTTAGATGGATTATTTTCTTTTCCACTTGGAATTTCTCACACTTCCTGGAGTAGGCCGCATGAGGGCCCCTGCAGTTTGCACATGTGAGGTTGTCAGAATTGCAATTGTCAGTGGGGTGGTCCTGCGCTGCACATTTCGCACAGGTTGTTTTTCCGCGGCAAGAGGTTGTGCTGTGCCCGAACCGCTGGCACTTAAAGCAGCGGCGCGGGTTCGGTATGTACGGACGAATAGAGCATCGGATGTAGCCTGCATTTATATATTGCGGAAGTGTCGAACGGTCGAAGGTCAGGATAATGTGTTTGGTGGGGATTATCTTATCGTCCCTGCGCATCGTGATGCGGCGCACAGCTGTGACGCCCTGGTCCTTTAACCCTTCAAGAAGGTCGGAATCTGTTTCTGTAAGGAGATCCGACTCTGAAATCACACCCTGGGAGCTGTTCAGGCTCCGGTGGGGCGTGATCTTGATGTCGAGATCATGGATGCGAGTTTGGGCAAGAAGTGTGCAGGATTGTTTTTCATTGTTGAGTTCGACAAGGATTTCTCCTGTCCTGAGCTTTTTGGCTTCATACTTTTCACCTAATGTGCTTTGCAGAAATTTCGAGACAAGGAATACCGACAGTGAAGCGACGGGTCTTGTTGGGTCAGCTGACTCGATCACAAGAAAACGAGAATAGTTATTCATGTTTGTTGAAAGGACAGTTGTTGACAGAGGTGGGAATGCAACTTCGGTGCGGCCCCTTTTCGGGGGCCGATCACGTCTGAAGGGGGGTTTGGAAAATGCCATATGATACATTGAAAAGCAGGGAGACGGGGGTACTTTCTCCTTTGACCTTACCCTGGTAGTCAAAGAGGTCCCGGAGCTCTCTGCCTGGTAGACAGGCAGGGAGCCCATCGGCCGGAGCTTGACCAAGGCTCCGACGGCCACCGTTTACGGCTTGTACCCTTCACCTTTAAACACCTCGCCACGGTTGGACACGGCTTATGTTGGGAGCTCGGGGTCCGCGGTGTCGCTGCTCACCGTCACCATGAATACTCAAGGTGCCCCGTGCGGGGTAGAAGGTATTTTTACAATATCATTCACATACATTGTGAATAATAATGGTCCAAGCTTTGATACTTGGGGAACACTCTGTTCTATTTCCTATAACTCCGATGAAACACCATTATTTCAACGATTTGCTCCCAAGCACTAACAAGCTCCTAGATAGGTCAGCCGCTACTCCGCATATTCCTACTTTTTTTGTTTTCTTAGCAATATGTTCTGATTGATAGAGTCAACTGGTATTTGTAGGTTTAGGAATAACCCGAGTGTAAATTTTTTTCCTCTATATTTACAAATACTGTACTATGTCGAGTTTGCTGTGTTGAATTTTTTTAAAAGCTGTAATGATACGGCGAAATAACCTTGTATATGTTGAGTACATTTGTTAGTCTATTATGTATAACATGTTAAAATATTTTTGAAAAGAGTAAACACAGAGATTTGCCGGTAATTAGACAACTCATCATCCCCACCACCTTTCTAAATTGGCCTAACTCGCGTTACTTTCAATTTTTGAGGCAAAACTTCATTAGATGACGTCAAATTAGTAAAAAAGCTAAAATTTTAACGATGCCACTTGCGACATTGTTTTTAATTTTAAGAATAAAAATGTGCACCTCGCTTGCGTTTTTCGGACTTAGAAATACATAGTTTGGAAGTTGTGATGGTTCTTTTATAGCGCTACGTTTATCTTCATCCACCTCCGAATGGCAAGCCGCTGTTTTGTTGAGTGGCTACACTCTTAGGCAAAAAGGACTAAAACCGGGACTAAAATACAGCTGTTAGTCTTCGCGGGTAACTGTTCATCTTTAATGGGAGTATCTGTAGCAGAGTGTGTGCGGTGTGCACAAATGCGGACTAACTGTTCGACCCCGCCGATCTATAAGGAGTAACGGAAAGACAAAACGCATGCATTTAGTCCCTTGGCTGCGTCGTTAATACCCTAATGGCGTCGTCGTTGCCAATTCGCGTATATGTCTGTGGACAGTTTCAGAATTCCAAAAAACAAGTCATTGCAGTCAGTGGGTCTTTTACATGGTGCCACTGGAAAAAATCTCGACGTGAATTATAAGAAAAGCGCCTTGGGTTAGCAGAGCGGCGGGTAATGGCAAGGAGCGGCGATGCGTTATCGACAGACGCTTCTCGGCGAGGTTATGTTGATAGGCTCTGTTGATCCGATTCCGGCGAGGTAATAATGGCTAATGAAAGATTTCAAGCCCGTCAACAATAACACAAATATTAGTGACAATAGCAAGTGTTGATCCCCAAGCGTAATGAATATTTATATTTCACAGACGAGAAAAAACGCATTAGTTGCTGATGACAACTGCGAAATAAAATTGTTCGGCATCTTGAAGTTATCTTTTACACTTGGTACATAATTGCCTTGTGCACCAAAGCTATTACAATGCTGCAACTGCTGCAAAACCCAGTTGCATCTCCCAGTCCCGATCGTCTAGCGACGCTAACTTGAAGAATTCAGGCTAAATTTGATTTCGCCGATGCAGGAAATTATAGTCTCTTTCCTTACTGTGACAGTCACACAGACGACCGCTTTCACACACGATACCTGGAGCACTTAACGCATGTATCGAGCACTAAAAATGCACTTAGTTTGCGCTAATTTGTGCGGAAACCAATCAGTCGTCCGATCACCGAGCCATCTATCTCAACAGGCGACGAGTTGATTGCTCTTTACGAGAAAAAACTGATAGTGATGCAGTACTTGCAATCGGAATGAGCAAAGGTCCATCAAGTTAGCAAAGCGCTAAGCGCAAATAGTGGTCATGGTCGTTTGCACGGATAGGAATTCTGGGACCAGTTGCAATGAAACGATCACCTGGCACAGCGCTACACGCGAAAATTATCTGCCTGTCAATTGCGTCCGCCGGCGTGGTGTCGTGGTAGCGCGCCGGGCTCTTAGAGTACATTTTCTGGCGTCAGTGGTTCGATCCCTGCTGGAGTACTGAAATTTTTTTTCTGCGACTCGGCAGTTCGTTCTTGGGGAGTATCGGAACGGACCAACCGAGTGGCGGACTAACCGCTCGTCCCCTCACAATTAGTCCCCAAAGGAACTAATGATTGCGGCAAAGGCCATTATTCTGCCAAAGTACGAACTTTTAGTTCTTTTTGCCTAGGAGTGTATTACTAGCGATTGCCATTTCTGCTGATTTATCCGTCTACCATTCATGCGAGCAACATGCGGCAGCGCGCTCTTCTTGCCGCCGGTTATCCAATTCCCTGTTTCCAATATCTTTTTTGAATTTTTAGGTACTTCCTCGAATAGGCGTTCAGAGTATCGAAGCGCGGCATTTTTAAGGTTCCTCTGCAATTATTTCTATATTTTTTTTAACTTTAGAAGCAGGTTAGTGTGACGACGTCACACAAAAGAATGATGTATTGAGTTTTTAGTTTAATTAGTTGAACAAGGTGTTCATCTATCCAGGGCTTTTGTACCTCTCGGGAATTTCTTTGTTGTGCTATTGGTTGAAACGCTAAGTCGTAGCACGCTAGCATATACGTCCAAAATAGGCATACGCGTTGTTTCAGTCGTTCTGAGTGAAAACGGCCTTCCAGTCGGAAACTATGAGAAGGTTTCCGAACTGCTCTAGTACCAAACTGTTTATTTTACGGCGAAAAATTCTGTGACAACTATTGCCACTTGCCGTAATTTCCCTGTTGGAAAAACAAAACACTGGTGAATCATCATTAAGATGAACGGAAAGCACGGCAGACTAAATTCATCGATGTTGATGTTACAAAGACCGATATCTAGCAGGGTACCACAACCAGAAAATACCCTAGTCGGGATTACTACGAGATTTTTGTCTGCAGGCTATGCCAACACGTTCATTTTTATTTCCACAAACCACATATCCGCTAGACTCACGTCTGATATCTTCCAAATTATTTACAAGAGTTGTTATTACTGCTACCAAACTGAAGAAGACGTTCAAAAAAATACTAAAGTTTTTTCAGTCACCATTAGCGGGTCTATAATCCACTTGCGCTGTGCTCTTTTCCAAACTAATTGTTAAGCACTAAACATTGTCATTACTTGTACAAAAGTCGTCAATCAATGTACACGCTACAGACTCCTTAATGTAAATTGCAACTCCAGCACCCTCCTGGCCTGTCTGAAAAGGTGTTTTGTTCGGAATTCGTTAAGAAATGGAATCGTAACATTTTTAGTTTACCAAGTTTCCAAAAAACACAATAGATCAAGTTGCCCTAATTGTTTTAAAGAAGATATTTTATTTATTTTTATTTATTTGTTTTCAATACTGCCAGTCTCGGGAGAGACCATAGCAAGTGGGCATTCATACAATTTCAGCAGGAAGAACAGCGATGGCCTAACATTGGCCAACAAGCAGAAACAACAATAAACTGTACAATAAAAGGGTAGCACACACTTTCACTTCACGTGCAGAACCGTTGAGTTGTTCAGCATCGTCATTGTGGAGGATTCCCTCAGGGAGCCCTTGCGGGGTGTTACATAAGGGGAAGGTCAAAACAACGGTATAGACACAACAATGGTGTAGGCACAAGAATACAGACAACAATACAGACGTACAGACATGTAAACAATGTAAAGACATAGACACACAAAGTCTTTGCGTAGTGTAGACCAGCGCACTTTAGTTTCGGAAAAGCATCAAATTCCCTCCACCCCGACATCGAGTTCACGCTTCAAAGCCAACGCGATGGCTCCCCCCGACCCCCCCCCCTTCCCTCTTTGATGTCCAAGTGACGAGTAGAAGCAGGAGCTCTCCGCTCACAGGAAGATGACGCACACCGGTCGCCACCCTGAGTTTAGATCGGCTCCCCCCCTCGATCGAAAGGCCTCAGCTGTGTCCTCCCTGTTCCCAGAGCGGCGACTGTGTGTTTCCCGGATGATGCACGCAAAGAGAGAAGAATCGGATAATTGCGGACCTAACAAAAAGAAAGAAGAAAAAGAGAACCACTCTAAAGTTTTCTCTTTTCCGTGTCCGTCGCCGTAAGAAAAGAGGGCAGCTAACTGCGAGAGGGCATCGACCGTCAGAGCCCTGGAACGCCGAAGCCGGTGCCCAGCGTACCATGAGCAAGCGAGGCGCCAGACGGCTTATTCAGAAAATATGGGTGCAAATCGTCCATAACCACCAACGACGACATTGGTGGTTATTATCATGTTAATATCATGTAGTTTGTTTCTCATGCTCCTGGCATTTATTTACATCAAAGCGAGTTTACGATAACCGCTAAACGCTTTGGAAAAACGGTCAATGTCATAATATTTAGCAATTTTCAAAAGTGTTGTAGGGAGATTGAATTTGTCAAGTTGCGCCTAATACTGCATTCGGCACTTTACCGACCACAGGCCCAAGCGCCCTTTTCTCGAAATCTCTCCCGTTAAATGCTTTTTTCACTTCGTCCTTCTCCATCGTTCAAAGGTCGAAGCTAAAGTCACAGCAAAAATAGCACGTATGTATATGCACAGATAGAAGCTCGTTTATGGCAGTTCAAAAATTCCTTACTATAGGGCTACTCACGCATTGACAAGATGCGTTCAGCCTCCTCCGCGACGCGCCGGAGGTAAGTCGGGCAGGGGCGGGACGAGAAAACAAGGCACCTGTCAATTTCCTCGCTGCTGTCGTAGTTGTGCTTCTTGCACACCCAGCTGGAGGGGGTCTGGTGCACCAATAGTAGTTCTGGTCGTCGGAGCTCCTGAAACACTTTGAGTCTGATGACCTCCAGTATTTTTCTAGATGGCCGTAGACTGAACAATTGTTGCAACGTTGGAGGAACATGTTATCAAAAAAGGGCACCGTGTCCACGATATATTCAGATCAGTTTTACTCAGCAGAGCATTATGAGCTTTTTTTCTTGATTTTCAGGATGGCTGTATTGCCATGTTTTCTTTCACACGATGCCTTGACCTCGAGGTCCTCTTTCCAGCAATCGAGATCGTTTTGCTTGTTGAGACGTTCTGGGATGGAGTCTGATCGATGTCCTCTTCTGTGCCGACTATTTTTATTTCTTAGAGGTTTGCCTTCGGAAGTTTTGTCGTCCACTGTTTTTTCAAGCGGTCATATGTCTTAAAAATTCCGTTGTCTGTAAATTTCTCCTTTACAAATAGAGGAGGTGACTCTCCCTTCCTTGACGGCCTGATATTAACATCTTTAAGGCCTAAGTCAGCGGGGCCAGTGGCCTTCTTGATTTTTTCAATTAGCTTCACGGGAGGAAGGTTTGACTGCCCTACCAGTGCAGTTTGTTTTCTGTCCTGTTGCAGGTTCGTCTGCCTCACACTTCAGGAATTGTTTCTAGGGTCGTGTGGGAGCTCCTGTGATAATGCCTCACGCGTTTCGTGGACTCTTGACTTCAAATTGTGCAACTTTGGGAGGAAGTCCAAGTCTTTGTGAACTTCTTGTTGTTGGCACTTGTTTGAAATTGACATCAAGGACCTGAAGAATCTGCGATCGCTCTTAGCCAGCTTGGACAGAAGAGAATCATCCTTGCCTGGATAACTTGTGTGGGCTTGTTGGAGGATAGGGAAATCGTCCTCCCAGTCTTCAGCGTTTTTACTCATGGTGGAATATTGTTCTGGGAAGCCGCATTACGATGCCGAGCCCCCTATTGCATTTGTGTTTGTGAAGGGAAGTGTTCTCTTTTGTATCCCTGTACTTATCATCATCATGGTGGGAGCAAGTGCAGAAATTCCACAGCAGGTGATGGTCGATGGTACAGGCGTAGAAGTGAGGCAGATTCATAAAGAAATGGCAGCAACACAGTAAATATATGTCCATATGTACCTAAAGAAACTGTAACAATAAAAATAAGCAGCGAAGACCCATTTCACAATATTTCATATGAGCCATTGATTGGCCACATGAATCAATCAATCCCACACATGTCCCCACCCGCGGTCCCGTCACCCAAAACTCACTCTCATGCACTCATCCCAGTTTTTTTTGCTTTGTCTGCGTCGGAAAGAAGAACTTCTTTAGAAACCTTTGCAGTTTAGTAGGCAGGATCTCACTGTTCTTCGCTCACTCGGCCTTCGCTTTCTTCTTTGTGAGGTTTTCGCCTGCTTGATACGTGTTTTTCTTGCGTTTTTTCTTTGTTCGTGTCATCGTTCATCACGCTTACTCAGCCCAGTACTGATGGTTAGTACGTTCCAAGCTAACAGACAAAATTGCCGGTTTATTTACGTTGGAAACCTTGCTCTTAACAGTGATTTGGCCTCGGTTTATGCTTTCGGTAATTTATATCACGTTTTAACACGTTTCTTGCCAAATCCGCTAAATTTGCTGTATTCGGTTTTTTTTTGGTCTGTACAGACTGGGCTGCTGTGCTTTATAAACTTGATGCGTACATAGAGAGGCTAGGTTTACCATGGTTTGCATTGTTTTCTTCGTTCGATTTGCAATTACCGCAAGCGGGGCCAGAACTGTAGTTCTCTTGGTGTTAAGTGGAACTTTTAAATGCGAAGCATCTCATGCTAGGGGCTGTGTTCCTCCCTCCCTTGTGGTTGTCCACCGTCCAGAGTCTACAGCGCAAGCGTCTCTTCAGCCCCATCAGAGTTCGGGCTGACGTCAGCGCAGTCCACCAGAAAAAGAAATAGTTAGGCGGCGCCTGGTTGCAAACCAATGACTCTCTGGCCGAAACGGGAGGTACGTGGCGCTCTTCCCACTGCGCTACAAACTGAGACGGGAGCATTTTCCACGAACGCGCCTTAGTTCATTCAGTCATTCAAACTACGTCAAAAAGCTACTGATACAACGAAGGCACGCCGAGCTGAACGTCAACGGAAACGACGAACTGAAAACTTTAGAGGAGGATGTTGAAGTTCCAGCGGGAGACCTGTGGCGGGAAGCGCCACGCGCCGTGCAGCTCAACCAGAGAAGAGGACGAAGAGCGCTGGCAGCGGGGTAGGACCGTGAGCGTGCCATTAAGAAAGACGAGAACCACGAAGTGTTCGATCAGTTAACGTGGGTGTCGGTCTCTTCGGTGCCTCTACATTTCTCTACGTTTTTTCTTTCTCTACATGGTGGTTCACACTACGTTCCTATTCATGCTCCGATAAAACAAAAAACATAACGGCAACACAATGGAACCTACACGAACCCCCATGATGCTTCGCATCCTCCTCATGGTTCCCGACTAGAAAATGGTGTAAATTTTTTGAGCCATAAGAATAGGTTTGAGGTGGAGTCAGCCACATTCCGTCCGCTGTTTTAATTTCCACTGGATGACTTTGCTTTGAGAGACTGGGATACTTTAGCAGTTTTCGGCCAGATGACCAAAAATGAGCCGTTTCTAGCGAGAGAGTTTGCTCACCGGAGATGCCTTGGGTTACAGTGGTCGTCGGGGAACTGAACATTTCCACGGCTCGCGGAATACACGCTGTTTTCGATGTTTTGGTGCCGGAAACATAGGGGAATGGTTCCGGGATAGAGTCAGTTTTGGTTGGGTTTATGGGTTTGTCAGTGCTTGTAGACAATGATATTTCACTGGAGTGGCCTTCAGGTGTCCTTAAGACTGGTATGTGTTCGATTGTAGGGCAGTCACTTGAGAAAACTACAAAAAATCATTTTTTGCGGGTGCGCAGGTGAGTGCAGGCCAGTGGCTTCGGCCATGGTTGCCGAATGAGCACAATGCTCTAGCATCCGGCCTCTGCTTCTCGCCCCCCCCCCCCCCCCGAAGTATTCCATTACATCTTCTTTTCTTGTTACGTGATCCGCACCTATGCGCTGGAAAGCAGTGACACCCCTCGGAAACTCACACAAGGTCAGTCAGGACGCACTCGTGAACAGCAGAGCATATTGCAGTGTGAATCGAGGTAATACAAAGGCGCAGGAAGGCACGGCATGCTTCTCCGCCGCCACCCGAGGCCCCCGGTGCCAACTGTGCTCAGGCTGGCCAGTGAATAGGGGATGGGTTAATCTCCGCATGCGTCAACGGCGAAGACTCCGATGATAGCCGTCAGCCGTCACACAGCAAGGGAAGGTTAATACGGCGGTAGTTGCACGCAGCCTGCAGTACTACCGCCTGCAATAACAAGTCAAAGTCCACAATAAACGGAGGCACACATTCACACCTTTAAGTACGTGGATAAATCCGAGAGTGAAGCACACTTGCCTATGCAAGAGCCCGCGCGTGTACTGCCTTATTCGTCTGCCGGTGTAGGTAGCGCACTGCCGTACTTCTCGTAAGGCCTAGCGGAGCCGCAGCCCTTTCGGAAATACGAAGTCGGTGAACTGTGGAAAAAGTTCACTCACGAGGTATTCTCCTGTATCCCCAAATGTCACTAGGAGAAAATCATCACTTGCAAGTATTGATGGTGTGTGGTGGATTATTCCCGTTTTCAGACATGAGCTTGAAAACGGGAGCTTTAGCTAAACGGGAGCTTGAGTATACATAGTATGTCCGATGCCTTCGGCCCCCTTGCGACAGTTTCTATATAGGGATTAGAAGATAGAAGAATTATTTGCTAACAAAAGCGATTTTCATGCTCTGACGCTTCGTAGAAATAAAGTTGGATTTGAGTATTCTTTTTGAGACGAGGATGCGACTGCACATATTTGAAGAAATCGGTTTTGAAGAGCACGCGGAACTTCCTATACGAATCTTTCAAAAAAATTTTAAACAATTGCCCGGTACAACAATCTCCAGAGTTTCGGATTCCAAAATTCAATTCAATGGGCCCTGCTTCTCCGTTGTAACGGAGAAGCAGGGCCCATCGAATTGTTTCCGACGTATGTTTTCCGGAAGTTGGTTGAACCACAAGGGCAGGCTTAATAGCATTGAGTTCAGAACCGTGAACACTTGATTGATTGATTATTCGATTTAACGCGCCAAAACTAGACAGGTTGTGGGGCGCGGCGTAGTGGAGGACATCGATAGAATTCTGACTAATTCGGGATATCTAACGTGCGCCGAAATGTCGAATACGCGGGAGTTTTTGCTTTTCGCCTCCATCAGGAAAGCGGCCGCCACGACCGGGAATCGAACCCACGTGAACTGTCCATGCTGCCCGGAAGCACGAATAATGACCTCCAACAGCATTCGAAAGCGGTGAGGGTATGAAAGATGTTCATTTAGAATTATTTAGGAACATTTAGTGGAGGCGACCTTTCCAAGGCATGCCATGTGTATGATTTATGCGCATACTAGGTAATTGCAAATTGCAGGCGGCACTGAATGCGCAAGTTGGAAGTCGAGCTGGAAGTGCAAGTCTGTTCCTTCATGCAAATGTTTTAGGTCGTTGTTGCCTGCGTGCAGTTTGGCACATCGAGGGATATGCTCCCACAAAGCTAGCGTGGGCAGCCAATCGAAGTATGCTGCGGCTCTGGTCATTTGACAGTTGGTGAAGAAACCCGTCGTGCACAAGTGAAAGACCAAGTTGGAGGGTATTTTCTGAGATATACCTAAAAAAACCACGCTAGGGGCGACACTACGTAACCTGATCCCTTACGGTAGAAACGTGGTTAATTTTACAGAAATACATTTACAACAGCCATTGACCATCGTTTCCAAAATAGACGCTGCATCACAGTAAAAAGTTGTAGCTTGACGTGAAAAAGCATTGTTTTAGGCTGTATTAGGTCTTCATTAGGACCGAGGTTCGAATCCCGGTGCCGGATAATTCCCACAAAAAAAACGCGCAAATATGGACATGCAGTTGGGGCTTGGGGTGCGGCCTCACCCCGGCGACCATTGCTGGTAACGCACTTCCTCACCAGAGCAGGATTGGCCAGCCTTGTGTAGTAACGGCCACAACCTCCCATGAATACGCCAAATAACACACAGCCCTCAGTCTCCAGTGGCTGCGAAGCAACTGACCACGGCAGCGGTCAGACCTGTAATGCAGCAGGGGGTTCTAACAATACCTGGACCCGGACAGGCCGCCATTGGAATCTTAACCTGCTTACGTTTAACATGAGAACCTTATCTAGTGAAGCAAGTCTAGACATATCGTTCGAGGAATTAAGCGGCATCAAACGGAATGCCATAGCACTTAGCGAGGCTTAGAGAACAGGTGAAACCTTTACCGTGCTGAAAAATGGACACGTTCTTTGTTACCGGGGTCTAGAGGACAGAAGAGAACTGGGCGCGGGATTTCTAGTATTTAAAAGCATAGCCGGCAACATAAAAGAATACTATAGCAATAACGAAAGGCCAGGAGGTCTTGTAATCAGGCTCAATAAGAGGTACAAGATCAAGGTGGTACAGGGCTCTGCCCCAACGTCCAGCCATGACGACCAGGTAGTGGAACGCTTCTATGAAGATGTCGAATCGGCAATGGCTAAAGTAAAAACACAGTATACCATAGTTATTGGAGATTTCAATGCTAAAGTATTCAAGAATCAGGCTGGAGACAAGGCAGTTAAGAAATGTGGTCCGGAGTGTAGAAATAGCAGGGAGGACCTACTAGCTGAGTTTGCTGAACGTAATAACCTACGCAAAATGAATACCTTCGTCTGTAAACGGGAGCGCAGGAAGTGGACGTGGAGGAGCCCGAATGGGGACCATAAAAATGAAATAGACTTTTTATTATGCGATAACCCTGGCGTCCTGAAGGATATGAAAGTGCTCGGAAGGGTAAGGTGTATTGTCCATCGTATGGTAAGATCTCCAATTAGACTAGATTTGAGGAGTGACCGTAACAAGCTATTACGAATGAAGCCGATTAATGAGCTAACAGTAAGGCGTAAAGTAGAAGAATTCAGGATCGCGCTGCAGAACCGATACTCTGCCCTTACCGAGAAAGCCGAGATTACGACACAGGAAGCCATCTACAACCTTACACGCATTATCACGGAGTGTGCAGTAAAACTCGGGGGCACGATGGCAAGACAGAATACTGGTAAACTTTCCCAGGAGACGAAACCTCGAATTAGGAAACGGCCAACCATGACAATCTCCACCCCAGCTGACAGAATAGAACTAGCAGATCTTTCGATGTTAATCAATAAGTGTAAGACAGCTGACATACGGAAGTATAATATTGAGAGAATCGAATACGCTGTAAAGAACGTAGGTAGCCTTAAAACAGTAACTATGCGTCTTCGCGTGGGGCAAAATCAGATGTATGAAGTGGAAGATAAGCAAGGCAATGTCATCGCAAATAGAGATAACATAGTCCCGGTGGCCGAGGATTTTTTTAGGGATCTGTACTGTAGCCGGGACATCCAGGATAATGCCGAACGACAAAGTAGTTTAGAAGAGATAGACATCCCACCAGTAACGAACGAAGAAGTAAGGAAGGCTTTGAAAGAAATGAAAGGTGGCAAAGCAGCTGGTGAGGATCAGATAACAGCAGACTCCTGAAGGATGGCAGAAAAGTTGTACTTGAAAAACTGGAAAACCTGCATACGCAATGCCTTATTAACGCAAGCGTACCGGAACCTTGAAAGAACACGAACATCATCCCAATTTATAAGAAAGGCGACATGAAGGACCTGAACAATTACAGGCCGATCAGCTTACTGTCAGTCATCTACAAGGTACTTACGAAGGTAATCGCTAACAGAATTACTGCACCCTTAGATTTCAGTCAACCTAAAGAACAAGCAGGGTTCGGTAAAGGTCATTCAAAAATAGACCATATTCATGCAATAAATCAGGGGATAGAGAAGTGCGCTGAGTATTCTGAACCCCTATATATAGCCTTCATAGACTATAAGAAAGCATTTGACTGGTCGAAACCCTAGCAGTTATTCAGGCATTACGGAACCAGGGGGTAGGTGAGCATTATATAAAATACTATAGAATATCTACAATGAGTACACAGCTAGCATGATCCTCCATAAGGAGAGCAGTAAAATACCTATAAGGAAGGGCGTCAGACAAGGAGACACAATCTCTCCAATGTTAATAACAGCATGTTTAGAAGAAGTATTCAGAACGTTGGATTGGGAAGTGGTGGGAGTAAGGGTTAATGGAGACTACCTCAGTAACCGCAGAAATGCTGATGACGTTGCCTTGCTAAGTAACTCGGGGGATGAATTGCAAACCATGCTTTCCGCACTGGGCGAACAGAGTAGAACCCTGGGCCTGAAAATAATATGCCGAAAACTAAAGTAATGATCAATAACCTCGGGACAGCACAGTGGTTGGAGATAGGTGGCAAGGCAGTGAAAATGGTAAGCGTATATATCTACTTAGGCCAAGTGGTGACCCCAGATCCCTACCATGAGGCAGAGGTTAGAAGCATCCGAATGGGTTGGAGTGCATACGGCAGACATTCTCAGATAATTAATAGCAGCCTACCATTGCCCCTGAAGAATAAACTGTATGACAGCTGCATCTTACCGGTACTCACCTACGGGGCAGAAACTCGGAGGCTAATTAAGACGGTTCAATTTAAATTGAGAACGAGTCAGACTGCAGTGGAGCGGAAAATGATATGTGTAAAATAAGGGACAAGAAGAGAGCGGAGTGGGTCAGGGAACAAACCCGTGTTAAGGACGTGCTAGTAGAAATTAGGAAGATATGAACGTGGGCAGGGCATGTAATGTTCAGTCAAGATAACCGTTGGTCAAAGGATAACAGAGTACATGCCCAGAGAAGACAAGTGTGGCAAGGGCGGCAGAAAGTTAGATGGGCGGATGAGATCAAGAAGCTTGCAGGGGTAACTTGGTCACAGTTCACACGGGACCGGGGTAATTGGGGAATAATAGGAGAGGGCTTTGCCCTGCAGTGGCCGTAGATATGACGGTGATGATGAGGATGGTGATGAAGAACATTTAGGCACAAACACCAAAAAGGCATTCATTAGCACTATAAAAACACCATTATGCCCATATAATCAATAATTTATGCTCATATATTGAAGTGGAGCATTCCAGCGCAAGAAAAAAATTAATTATTTCCTTGCAACCTATTCTCTAGTGAAGATAGACAACCGGCATTAGTATTTCAGTGTTCCCATTACCGTCCTCCCGAGAACATCAAACCGACAGTAAAGATGGTAGTGGTTTGTTTCCCCGAAGTCCGGTGTAAATCAGGAACCCATTCGGCCGGGCTCCGGTTGATTTGACAGGAGGCTGGCAAGGCGATGGTGTTGAAGTTCTTGGAGATGGCGATTGAACTGATGAACTCGAGGTGTTGAGGTTGAATAAATGAAACGAAGAGCTTATATACACCTTATTACAGAAGAAAAACTGCGTACATGAGTAATAGAAATAAAAACTTCAAACTCCAGCTAGACGCTAGTTCCGAGTACGCACAAATCATTCGAGATCCTCCACTTCGTCTAACCCTCCTATTCCCGGAGCGTACACAAACCGCTCGAGAAACGACGTCCGAGACACTGTCTCGCGGCAAGATCCGTCTAGCTGCCCGGTACGGCGCTGCACCCTAAACTTCCGACGCGATCGTAACCTTTATCCTAGGGGTCTCACAAATCCCAACCAAGCTTCAACGGTTGGGACTCCTTGTCCCGCCGGGAACTGCCCAGCTCGGCGCTCAGACAAGAACGGTTTCCAACGGCCAAGTACGGCCTTATAACACCTCGAGATCACACTCTCTCGGGAACGCCCCTGTTGCGTTCGTACACGCGTAAGGGAGTGCCCAAATTCACGTAGACAGCTGTCACTCAGCGCGCTACCGAATATTCAATGAAGCGCCGCCATCTTTGGGTCAACGGCACGCTTGCGGACGAGTAAGTGCGCGCGACCCCGCGGGGTGAGAGCGAAAGGCGGCAACAGCGCACAACGCTGAAGGAGCGCGTTAACAATGGAGGCTTGGCGCGGCGGATGCCCCGACGTCAGCAATTACACCTCCCCGGTGCTTCTCGGAACCCGGCGGCGCCGTCTACGTTCTCAATGGGGGATTATCCCCGTGGTATTCGGTGGGCAAGACAATCCGTCTACCGTGCGCGCCGTGACGAATTGGCGACGGCTGCGGCGTAGAATCCACAGTGCTGAGCCCCTAGACAGAGTGGCGGATTCTCGCGCGCAGCCAGGGCGCCTGGCCTCTGAACTCATAAGTGGACCTTACACCAACGATTGAGAAATAGGCAGATATAAACATGCAGTTTGTATTATAACTTCAAACACTGTTGAGTCACCGTGTCCTGACTGCGTGCTCAGCGGTGTAAATACTGTGCCTGCGGCAGAGAATGGTATTTGACAAAATACGGTACAGAACACTCTGGGGACCGCCATACTCTGCCAGAAGGTGATTAATAAACCTTGTGTTGTTGGGATAAACCGAAGCCATACAAAAAGCGAAAAATCCAGAATTTTATGGTTTCAAAATGGTTATTTAAAAATCCCGAAAAATTAATGGTTCTACACATGGCAATTCTGGCATAGATGAGGAAGAATGGGTAAAATAGTTTACCCTTATGTTATAACTTATGTATACGTATACATTAGATGGTTCGTAGATTGGCTTACATAGTCAGCGAAGTGTCACGTCGTTTTCTTCTATCCCAGGCAGCACAGGACTATTCGGCCTTACTCAAACCAGTGTACTTTGGCCGGTGATTTTCTGACCGGCCTTTCTCCGGCAACCATGTTCGGCCCGTGTCCAAATGTGGGCCTTTTGGCCGTATACGGCCGTACTCCCATCACTGTCCAACGGCCAGTGTCCGTCGGCCAGTCGACCGGCTTACGTTCATAGGCCAGATTCTAGCCGCAGAGCTCCGGCCATCCCAAAGCTACCCATGTGCGGCCGAAGTACGGCCACCGGAGGACAGCCGAGATGTGGTCGTCGGACTCCAGCCGGACTAAAGCTGCCAGACATTCGGCCGTGCTACGGGCATTGTAGTTCGGCCACAGTACGTTAACCGTACTCAGGCCGGTGGACGACTTATGCATGCAGCGCAAGCAGATAACTCAATCGCGTTGTCCAGCAGCACAAAGCCACCATTTTGGGTCCACTGCACCCACATCAAAGTGAGCCCGCGCGCAACCACCAGCCGTCCAGCCTTCAGCGCAGCCTGGCCTAATTATCAGTGTCAGTTTACACCAAAATTAATTTATTCAACAGTGCTCACAAATGGTCGTTCTTTTATTTGCTGTGCCCCTTTTACAGTCGAATACAGCAAATATTCATTTCTTTGCAGAGCTGGAATAGATTTATTGTCCAGATCCTGATATCTTCTGTGGGGCGGCTTACCTGTAAACAAGGAAGGATGGGAGGGGGGGGGGGGCGGAAGGCGCGTACTTTAGTGGGTTGAATTTCACAAAGATGAAAGTGCCGCTTTTAGACAATTTCTTCCTTGCTCTGACTAAGTCCACTATTATTAGAAGAGCTGCTAGACCAGTTTTTTTTGTATATAAAACTGGTGCGAATGCCTTTACGAAGCGGTTCGGTACTCCACAAAACACTCAGCAGCATTCAATATAATTTACTTCACACAAAAAGTATGTCCAGTATTTGCCCATTTTTCTTGCAAAGAAATTTTCTACTCGATCAACTTATCTGGTGATCTTTCACAGGGCTGATCCTAGAAGAGATCAAAACAGTACTTTCAGTTTCAATATATTTTTTACGTTGTTTTCATAAGTTACGTGCACACTCCTTAATAGTCCAAAAGAACCTAATTTACTACGTTAAGAAAATTCTAGACGTGTTGCGAATGACGCCCTTCTTCAGATGGCTGCAGTTGTATACCTCTGTGTTCACGCAAGGAAAAGTGTAAGACAAGAGTTTCATATTTTATTTCAAACAAATAACTTAGCAATTGTAGTGTTCATACAGCAAACCTTGTATACTGCAACGAATAAAGCAATAAATATTTCATTGGTCAAGTTCGAATGTGTAGGGTTCTCAACCCGTCGGAGGCGAACTTGGGGCTCTGCAAGTTTATTTATTTTTTTTATTTATTTTTTTTTATTTGTTTGTTTATTGATTTGTTCAGTTATTTATTCATTTATTTATTTGTTTGATGCTTGCTTGCCCTTGCATGCATTACAGCAGGGAGATACATAACACTAAGCATCAAATTTGAGACCAAATAACAAAATAGTTCTACAAAGCTCGGTGAAAATCGTCATTATCAACAGTGGATAAAATCATGCGTGGAAGATAATTGCACTCTCATATTGATCTAAAATAAAATGATGATGATGGTTGGGTTTTTTTGGCGCAAGGCCAGCTGGGGCAAAGAGCGCCAAACAAAATTATATAAGAGAAAACAGTGGCTACTAAAATGTCTAAGCCAGAATAACAGTAAAGTCAAATAAAACCAGTGGAGATGGCTGGTGTATAGGGCCAGTGTTGATTACGCATGATAGGATATGAGGTTTAAAAAGTTAACATCAGACAAATATTTAAAAACGCGTTGCACAGAAACGATGGCATTGTCACCCAAAAACAAGGAAGGGTGTTGCGGAATGTGTTGTCTGTATAGTTCCTTGAAGTGTCTGTGTCTTGTTGTGTCGAGTGCCTTGCATGTAATTAAGATGTGGACTACGGATAGGCCCTCCCCACACCTGCTACACATGGGTCTTGGAGAGCCAGTGAGCAGGTGTGAGTGTGTTGCATGTGTATGGCCTATCCACAACCTAGCTAAGGTAACTTCAATGTGTCGGTTGTGTGAGTCAGTAGTGTGTGCTCCCAAGTGTGTTTTTTTTACGTGTAACTTGTTATCTGTCTGTTCACTCCAGTGTGTTTGCCATGCGTTGCGAAGTTGGTGTCTAATGTGTGGCTTCATGTCTGTGTACGGCACTGTTGCTATGTCCACTGTATTCAAAAGTGTACCAGCAGTGGCCATTTGATCTGCGGTTTCATTCCCGGCTATTCCACAGTGGCCAGGAACCCAACATATTGTTATTCTAAGACTTGAGGCGTATGCCGACATGAGGGCCTTGAAAACAAGATTGATTACATAATTCTTTGAGCGTTTTCTTGAGAAAAGTGCACGTACAACACTAAGAGAATCTGTAAACACTATGGACTTTGAAATTTGATGTTAAACAATGTGATGTAAAACAAGTAAAATGCCGTGTGCTTCGACCGTAAAAATGCTGTTGTGGGAGTTCATCTTTTTACACACGTTGAGGTTCGCCCCATGTGCAGCACAAGACACAGCCGTAGCTGTCTTTGATGCGTCGCAATATTACTCTGCGCATTGATATTTCTCCTTCAGGAAGAGGAAGTGCTGAATAATGGCTACCCTTGGTGCCCTGTTTTCGTCAAATTGCAGAAAGGACAAGTCACAACAAACTGCCCGGAGTTGCCACGGCGCAATAAAATCAGTAATGGGTGTGTTGTGGATGTTTGAAAATGACACAGCCAGCTCAGAAGCTTCTGCTCTCACTGTGAGAGGGAACGGCATGGAAATAGATGGACGATTTGCAAAGAGCTGCTCTGATGACGGATCATGAATGGTTGAATTAAAAGGATGATTTGTCATAGACATGATTTTAGAGGCATACAACAAGTTAGTGTATGTCCTCTGGTAATACAGGGACCATTTGTGACACTCTGCATAGAGGCTTTCAACGGGGCTAGTGCGAAAGGCACCACAGGCAAGACGAAGCCCAAAATGAAGCACCGGGTCAAGCATTTTTAGCCCCGTCTTCGTCGCGGACCCATAAACAACACTGCCATAATCCAAGCGAGATCCTACCACTGCAGTATAAAGCCGCCGGAGGAGCTGCTTGTCAGCACTATAAGATTGGTGTGACAGGACTTTAAGAATGTTCATTGTTTTTAGGCATTTGTGTTTAAGGTGTTTCAAGTGAGGGATAAATGAGAGTTTACTGTCGAATATTATTCCCAAAAACTTGTGTTCCTCTCTGACAGGGATTACTACACCATTAATAGAGATATCAGGGTCCGCATGAATTCCACGCTTCCGGGAGAACACAACACAAGTACTTTTTACAGGGTTCAGTTTAAAACCGTTTGTGTCCGCCCAGCCAGCAAGATTGTTCACCCCAAGCTGGACTTGGCGTTCACAAATTGAAAAGTTACACGACTTGAAAGATATTTGGATGTCATCTACATATACAGAACAGGAAATTGTTGGTGGCAATGCCTTCCGGAGCGAGTTCATCTTAACAATGAATAGTGTGCAGCTCAGGACACCGCCTTGAGGAACGCCATTTTCCTGCACATATACATTGAAAAGTGCATTGCCAACCCTAACTCGAAAGGTCCTTTCCGACATGTAGCTAGCGAGGGTGTTCAGCATGTTGCCGGAGACACCAAACGACTTGAGGTCACTCAAGATGCCATACCGCCAGGCAGTGTCATAGGCCTTTTCCATATCAAAGAAGACTGTTATGCAAAACTGATTATGAATAAAGGCATCTTTTACATATGATTCCAACGCAACCAGTTGATCGTTGGTGGATCTCCCAGCCCTGAAGCCAGCCTGGCAGCTGTCGAGAAGACCATTGTACTCTAAGAAGTACATGAGTCTCCTATTGATCATCTTCTCGAACAGCTTACACAGGCAGCTTGTGAGGGCGATGGGAGGATAACTTGCGGGAGAGAAAGGGTCCTTCCCCTCTTTCAGAAAGGCCACTACAATGGCCTCCCTCCATGACCCTGGGAGGTGCCCCGAAAGAAATATTTTGTTGTAGAGGTGAAGGAGGGTTTCAAGTGTGTCTGTGTGCAGGTGTTGAATCATAGTGTATGTAATGTTGTCTGCGCCTGGAGCTGAAGGTTTACATGTAATAAGTGCGATCTTCAGCTCATGCGGTGAGAGGGGGGTGTTATAAGATGACGTCGACTTATTACTGTCTCGCAAGGACTTCTTCTCACAGGATGTTTTGTGTTTTATGAAAGTGGTGGTGTAGTGCGCTGAACTGGACACATGTTGAAAGTGTTGTGCGAGTGTGTTAGCCTGATCTTCCAGTGTGTCCCCTGTTGTACTAATCAGGGGCAGGCTGTGTGTCTGTTGTCCTTTGAGTTTACGTATTCGTGTCCATACTTTTCGCGTGTCTGTGTATGAGTTGATGGAAGTGAGGAAGGTGCGCCAACTTTCCCTTTTCGCCTCACGATGCACTCGCTTCCCAAAAGCCTTTGCCCGTTTAAAAGAAATGAGGTTATCTGACGTGGGGTACCGGCGAAGGACACCCCACGCCTTATTCTTGGCCTCTCGTGCCCGCCTACAGTCCTCATTCCACCACGGCCTCCTTTGGTTACGCGGAGCGCTGGAGGCGTGGGGAATGGACTTTTCGGCAGCGTCGAGGATGTGCGCCGTGACGAGTTGGGCTGCTTCCTCCACGTGTAGGTGTTTTATGGATGTGTGGTGTAGTTGAGATGTTTGTGTGAATGTGCTCCAGTTTGCTTTTGATTCATTAAACCTTTTATTGGAAGATGGACTGCAAGGGCCTTTACCTATATATGTTAGAGAAGTGGGGAAGTGGTCACTACCATATGGGTCAGTGCCCACACCCCACTGAAGACATAGAAAGAGAATTGCAGAACCAATAGCCAAGTCGAGATGTGAGTATGTATTATGTCCCAAGTTATGGTATGTAGGCTGCTTTTTGTTGAAAAGGCATGCTCCTGAAGATGTAAGAAATTTCTCTATCAGGCGACCTCGGGCATCCGTTCTGGAGGAGCCCCAAAGAGAGTTGTGTGCATTGAGGTCGCCTGTTAAGATGTACGGTTCGGGCAGCTCGTCGACCAGCGCCTCGAAATCAGAGCTCGAAAGTGCATAATCAGGACGAATGTAAATGGAGCATACCGTTATCAACCTATTAAAAATTATTGTGCGTATTGCTACAGCCTCAAGGACGGTGTTGAGAGCGACAGGGTGGCATGCTAGGGATTTCCGGGCTTTTATGGCTACACCGCCTGAAGAGTGTGTGCAGCCATCCCTGTCCTTTCTGAAGACCATGAACCTATTTAAGACATTTGTGTGCTTGGAATTCAAATGCGTCTCCTGAAGACACATCACACTTGGCTGATTAGCATGCAGTATTTCGTATACATCGTCAAGATTTTTTAAGAAGGCCTCTACAGTTTCATTGAATTATGTTTTCTCTTCCCCTTATTTAGTGTGAGAGCTACTGGAGTGTGTGTGTTTGTTTATGTGTCGTCTTTCGGGGCTGTGACTCCCGCCTTTTTTGGCTTGTCGGGAGGCTTTGGCGTCGGGACGCGTTCCTTGCGCTGCGTTGCGGGCAGGAACGGCCCGACATCCATCTCGTCGTCGGATGTCCGAGGGGTGCCCGACGGACCGGGCCCCCTGGACTTGGCCCCCTTCGGGAGCCCTTCGTTTGAGCCGCCACCGCCGAGGGCGTCCGGGGCGCCAGAGGTGGCACGGGCGGTGCGGTGGCGGTGGTAACCGGTGCGGGGCCCGTGGTGTCCATCACCTCTGTACCCTCCAACGCACTGGAGGGCGGGGAGACAGAGGAGGGAGCGGCACCGGTCCCGACGGAAGAGGTTCCCACCACAACCGCTGCTGCCTCAGCACGCGGCGTGGTGGCGGGTTGGGCTGCCAGAGGCAACCCATGGGGGGGGGGGGGGGGCAGGCGAGGGACCAGGTCAGACTCGCTGAACTGGGTCACTGTGGAAACGAGACGCCGCTCCGCCCCCCGGCGAGCTGCGTCGGCGTACCTCCCCAGGGAGAAAGAGGCGAACCTCTTCCATGCCTCTGGAAAGGTGATGTTCTCGGTTACCTTAATGTTTATGATCTTTTTCTCTAGTTGAAATTTTTCGCACTTGCGGGAGTATGCCGCATGCGGTCCCCGCAGTTTACTCAAGTGAGAGTTTCGGCTGAGCAGTTCTAGCTCGGATGATCGTGCGCCGCGCACTTTGCACACGTCGTTCGGCCACGGCAAGAGTTCGTACCATGCCCGAACCGCTGGCACTTAAAACAGCGCCGCGGGTTCGGGATGTACGGACGTATTGAGCATGGGATAAAACCTGCATATATATGTTGTGGGAGAACTGCGCGGTCAAATGTCAGGATGATGTGCTTGGTGGGAATCTCCCTGTCGTCTCTACGGATGGTGATGCGTCTCACGGCAGTGACGCCCTGATCCATCAAGCCGGCAAGGAGATCCGCATCCGTTTCGTTCAGGAGGTCTGTCTCGGATATCACACCCTGCGAGCTGTTGAGGCTCCGATGGGGTGTGACCCGGATGTCGAGATCAGCCAGTCTAGTCTGAGCAAGAAGCTTTGCAGACTGCTGCTTGTCATTTATTTGAATTAGGAGTTCACCAGACTTTTGTTTTTTGCACTTATACGATTTTCCTACTATGGCTGCAAGATACTTGGCAATCAAGAAGACTGACTGAGATGCAAGAGGGTGGGTTCGATTGATGGATTTCATGACAAGAAACCGAAAAAAATTATCTTGTTCAGGAAATGTCAAAGATGGCAATGAAGGAAAAGATACTTCGGTGCGGCCCCTTTTCAGGGACCCATCACGTTTGGGGGGGGGGGGGGTTTAGAGAATGCCATACATCATAGTATAGAAGCAGGGGACGGGGGTACTTTCGTCTCAAACCTTACCCTGATAGCCTGAGAGGTCCCGGAGCTCCCTGCCTGGTAAACAGACAGGGAGCCCATCCGCCGGAGCTTGACCTGGGCTCCGACGGCCACCGTTTGAGGCTTCTACCCTTCACCTTTAAACACATCACCACGGTATGTTACAGTTTATGTTGGGAGCTCGGGGATCTAAAGGAAAGTTAATAATTAACACCTTTAAGGAAAGTTAATAATTTGATTCAAGCTAGCGATCCCACTTTGGGATATGTAGAATGGCGCTTGGATATACTTCTCCCCTTCTATTCCAGTTTTCGAATGATAGATATTACGAAAATATTTCAAACTCAGGTTTTGTCTATGATCTTTCCCGTCTTACCTTTTAAGTTTACTTTTACTTTCCCTCATCCTAAGTTGACAGTACCAATACCTAATACGAATCGCACTGCCCTATTCTGTATGTTTTCGAATGTATCAACCAGCTCTTTGCTGTGGGGATCCCAGAAAACACATGCGTACTCCTACATTGAGCGCACATGAGTGAAATACGGTTGTTCTTTTAAGTTAGGTGAATGTTCGTTAAAATTTTACCTCGGAAAGCCAAAAACACGTGCAGCCGTAACTTTTATGTTGTGAACGTGCCTATTTCTCAAACAACTCGTTAAATAAACTCGTCGTTATTTATATTCCCCGACCGTTCTTAAAGCAGTGTAATTTACGGTATACGCACTCAATTGGAATGAAGGTTTTCTTGTAAAGTTGACGTTAACAAACGTTTTAAGATTCAACGACTTTTCTGAATCAGCACACCAGGATGTTATTAATTTGAATCATGCTGCAATTATTCGGAATCACGTTCATTCGCTACAGTCCTGCAAATTACACAGTCATTCGCGAACAGTTTTAACAAAGCTTTCAGGCCACACAAACAAAAGAGGGCCCGAAACTGAGCCATGGGGATTTCCTGGGGTCGCGGGAACATATCCGGACGAACAACCATTGAGAGCGACTAACTGCTGTCTTAGAGAGATATACTCGGCTATCCATGCAATAACCGATTCATTCAGTTTATTTCCCGCAATGTACTAACAAGAAGTGATATGAAACACCGTGAAATGCTTTTTTGCCGCGCAAGAAAATAGCCAGCTACTTTAAGCTTATCTATTGCTAGAGCCAAATCGTGCGTGAACTCAACAAGATGCGTTTAGGAAGAAAAACCCGACGAAATCCGTGTTTGCTAGGATGCTGGCGATTATGTTTAACCAAAGGAGTCATATCCCACGCGTAGCTAATCGGAATTTTCAACACCGCAACTAAATTAACATCCAGGCTTCGTCATTCACAAGGCTCTGTTGTTATGGCAAATTCAAAATAACACTTGTTTCTAAATAGGCAGTCATAAAATCCCATGAAGTAACATAGTGCAGGGCACGAAGTTGAGCCTACCAATGCACGAGCTTAGCCTCTTCTACGTTTATCACAAACAATATAGTACACATTGTTTTTCGTATTAATAATGTGAGAAGAATAGCCAGAAACTTGCGCTTTTGCGCGCCCTTGCCTTTCTTTGGTGGGGAGTCCTTGACATGGCGCCGGTTGAGCTCCTGCGTGGTGGCCGCTTGCTCGACACCCTTTAAGGCCACTTATTTTGGTGAACCACCGCCATCTCGGGTCGGACATCGCTGCCGGGTCGATGTCTCCAATGGTCTTCATTTCTTGAGGGGGCGAATAGCCTCGAGCTGATGCGTCGACGAAGCCGACGGGCCAGGCGGTGTAGCGGCTATGACTGGCGAGGCTTAGCTCACACGTCGGTGCGGCACAGTCTTCTTGTGGCAATAAATGACATTTCGATGGCCTAAACGTTTCCCTGGTAATGTCCAGTGAGTCCTTGCACCTTGCTCGTTCACCTAGAACACTCATTACTGTTTGACAAACGTAGTTCGTTCATTTAAACGTAGAAACACCGAGCGGATGAAAAACGTGTCTGCGCCATTCGACTCCCTAACGGCTCTTTCTTCACCCAGGAAAAAACCGGTCCCACATCGGCGGGCCTTCTTCCAAGCACGTCTGTGAATGAATCCTCGGCGCCCACACGCGCGCCGTTGTTCGCATAATGACGTATTACCTCATAATTTACGAAGGCCGGTCTCCTCTTGAACACCGGTTGCCGAAAATTCTGCGGCCGTTCGCTTGCCGTAATTCGGCCGAGTACCGCTAACCAAATGAAAACGTACATTCGGACGCTGTAAGTCGGCCGGTCTCCTTTATAACACTGGCTGCCCGAAGAAAGCGAATATTCTGCCGCCGGATGCGCGGTTCACCGTTGAAATAGCGGATGCTCGGCAGCCGCGCTACGGCCGGTCTCCTTTCGAACACCAACTGCCACAAGAATACGGATATCCTGTGGCCGGTCGCTTGCCGTGCTTCAGCTGAACACCGCTTCCCGAAGGAAAAACGGATGTCCTAAGGCCGTACTTCGGCCGTTATCTTTCTCAACATCGGCAGCCGAAAGTGAACTGAATATCTGGCAGCCAGGTAGCTGCCGTTGTGCGTCTGAACACGGGCGGCCGGAGAAATACCGAAGCGCTGGTTGCCGAATGTTGGCCGTTCAACGTATGATCAGTGGCTGACAGAACCTGGATGCTGGCCGGACATGCCAGAAAGCGGCCATAGACGGGCCGGTCTTGGGACACACTTTCTGTGCCGCCTGGGATGTTTCTTTATTGGGTTCTTTGACGGATTGCCGATCAACCGGACGCCCTTTAGTGGAGATTTTGACAAACTTTTGATGTGAGAAATCTTTTGGCCTTTTCTCAAATTATTTTATGAAGTAATGGTGAAGTTTTTCTTGATAGCTGGTTCTATACATTTGCGAAGAAAAATGGCGCACCGAAGCGCACACTTTTTGGTCAATCCGGGCCATGGTTGTTTGCGCGGTAGATTATGTACAGTCAAACATTGCTTTAAAAAACCGAGAATGTCGCCTATCTGTTTAGAAAGGCTGTGTAACGGTGCACTTTTTTGGGTGTTACTGCCGAATGCCAAGCGACACTTCTAAAATCCCTGTTAGTATAGCAGCGCACTGACGTAATCTATGGCACTCCAGTACGTCGCGAGGGCCTAATTTAGGCGGCTTCTATTTCGCTATGAATGAAATTATTGCAATATGTTTGTAAGCACCTTTACTCCCGTGCGTGTGGAGTCTACTTTAAAAAATTCTCAAGAAAATGGGTAGTGCCCTTTGCGTTCTTGTTTTTAAATTTGCATGGTATTAGAAGAGCGCAACAGTTCTCTAGTTTTTAGCAAACAGGCGATTTATTACATGGTGCCGTAATTGAAACGGAGTTCCCAAAGTCATTGATTGCAGGTGACCACCTGGAAAATAGGTATGTGATTTTCTAACGCGTAGTAAACACGAGATTCGAGTAAAGGTGTGTTTGATCATAAATATCTTAAAAATGTTTTGCCCATAAGCAGCATTGTAGATGTTACACTCTATAAACATGAGCGAACTTACATATACAGTGTAATGAATGTAATGAAGAAAGGTGAGACACAGCCAACATTCCCATACGCCATCTCATATACATTCAATCACGGACATTAACAAATCATCACCAGCAGCGGCCACGAGGCAAAAGCTAAGATCAGTGCAATCAACTCGGCCGACCGACTCGTTCCAAAATCGGAGCTACGCTGCTCCAGCTATCAATAAACCCTGTTGCAATTGTTGGGTATGCGGAGTTATCCCTATCCTACCTTGTATCAGCACCGTCTTGGCCAGAACGCGATTGTCAAAAGCGCGGAAGTCGTACCAAGCATCCCCACACCTGCCCCAACCAGGACTCGGTTAGGTGATCAGCCCCTTGTCCCCAGACTGTGCGATGGTAATCAAGACAGCGGCCGAGACGAGCTGTCATGGGACGAGCCGCTGATGCTGTATATTTGCCGCCCTCTTGTCAGAAGTAAATACGTGAAGTTCTAATCAGGAAGAGATAAACAACTGGACCAGAAGCCTGTGGGCGCTCTTATGAATCGTTGTCATCACCGGCTTTATGGAACCACCACAAGCATCGGCTACGATAAAGAAGGGGAAGATCGTTTGGGTGGCCAAAGCCTGCCCGATTGGATCCAGTGTGTGCGCTTTGCTGCTTCGCTACCAAGAAACCCCCTGGCAAAGGACAATAAAAGCACTTAAAAGCGAATATCTAAGACAGTAAACAACAGAACAACGAATATAAATTGCTAATAGTGTAAAACAGACAGAAGAAGAACAAACACTTTTTTTCAAATAAAACAAAAAACATTTTGTATATTTTAAATATTTTGTGCAGTCAGTTCTCTTTGTATTTCGGTCAACACAATAAATGTTAACAAAGTTTCTCAATTTGTTGGATTACATGTGACTTCACAGCAGTAGTTTCATTTCGTTCGAAAGTGCATTCCAAAGAGCAATTGAAAAAAAAAAACGGGCGCGTTTGTTAAATTTAGGCACGATGAAATTGTTATTAGCCCAAAATCCTCTGAGGTGGTGGTCGGAAAGGAATGAGCCAGAAATATGACCGGGGTAAGTAGGTAGCCCGCAAAGAAAGATACAAAGACTTTATGAGACGAGATTGGAAACTGAATTGTTAAAACGTTATACTTTGCCAGTCATAGGTATTCCTGAGCAACGTGCGTACGCGATGTGATAATCGTAGGAACTTGATATTTTTTTAACTTGCGTGAGAGGATTTTTGTATGCTTGCCAGAAGAGAGGGTACAATATGTAATATGAGAGCAAACAATGGCTGGAAAAGCACAGTGTTTGTCAGACTACTGAAATAAGGCCGGCCTTTGATGTTTACGCTTGAACCAAATGCAATTTTTTATAATTTAGGTGGCATGAAGATCATCCCTCAAGTTAGAGTCCAAGTGAACACCTAAATAGGTTGAGCTATTGTTTGCTGTTACAGGGTACTGCGGAATGTATATTGAAGTAATTGACGTGGTCTGTCCTTGAATACAGTCTAATACCGCAAATTTATTATTCAACGGACTATTTGGTTGCATGTTGTTATGACACCAATTAACTACATCAGTTGATTCAGTGTTTAATTTCGCCGGTGACGTCCACATACTTCTGTCCGAAGTGAATATTGTCGTGTCTTCTGCGTAAACGAGGCATTTTGAAGAAAAGCAATTATAAGGATCTGTTTTTACGGCAAAATATTAGTAGACCTTGTATTCAGTTTAATTCAACTCGATTTATTTTCTTTCCAGAAACGCCGGGCAGTTCACCACCTAAAAATTACTGCAGTAACTTGACATAGGCCAGGTAACTGTCGCAAGGCGCAGCGAAGAGAGCATGAAAGCCACCCGTAATCCTAAAAAGATACAAAGTTGTGGACGGCGCAAGAGTATAACCAACTGCAAAAGCTGAAGTACGCCAGTTGCAAAATTACAGGTGCGTGCATTTGAAAGGTAGATAAAAGTAGTTAACATATTGCCCCATAACACATCACACAATAAAATGAATGGGGGTAAAATACAACCACATCAAAGCTTACATTTACAATCGGAAAAAGAATGAAGCCAATTGTTTTTTTGGAAAAACTAGTGGTTTATTTGTATTTGTTAATTCGTTGCAGAAGATTACGTGTAAATATTGCAATTCATGATGTTGCAGGGAAACGCGTTACCGTCCATACGTCAGTGTTTCGAATGCCTGCCTCCGTTCGTTTATAAATACATAAGCATATAGACTGAGATTAGCTGCGTGATTGCGGATTTTATATAATAAATTTACGTAAGCATGTAGTTGAAAGAAAATCCTCATCTGTCTTTCGCTGTCCATTAATAGTGATTTTGCTGTCGTAAACACCGGCGCACATTGCATGCTTCTTATCTCCCCAATTTTCACGTTAGTGGCAATGACCCGGGATTAGTGTTGGCCAGCGCACGCATCCCGGCTGGCAGCATTTTTAGGGCGACATTTTTCCACCCTGAGTACACGTGCCATGAAATATAGAAATCGATGTCTTTCTTCTTGAAACAAGAAAAATTACATATGTTTACACCTCTCAAAAATAGGGGGATGAGCGTTTCCTCAAGAGTCTGCCGGGGGATTCATAAAGTTTTGTTTTTAAGTACAGTCTTCAACAGAGAAAAAGTTGCCGCATTGTAAACAAAATCACTTCTGCGCTTTAACTGACTGGATAAAAAAAAATAGCCCATGTTATCATACAACGAAGGACAAAGTGTACTCAGTCGCATGAGCACGTTTTGTTATACTGCCTTCTTAACGTAGTTGGAACAAGCCGTACAAACGTATGCGCGTGGTACTATGTGTGGTTGGGATCAAAGGTATGCAGAGCGGCGTTCTTTCAAAAAAAGCTAAACGTTTGGGGGACTTGTGACTATGTCTGCTTATCCGGACGTCTTGTTAAAATTTAATTACAATGTGCGACCGGGGTGTCGGAGACGCTAGACCAGTTTTAAGGGGGGTGAGCGCGACAACGGGTGGCGCGTTGGAGCGCATCTCTGTGACGTGAGCTTATGACTTCTAGAATTTATCATCGGCTTTACCAACCCTCACTCTCCCAGCCGCTATTTCTAGGCGCTCACTTGTACTGTGTCCGCATACAATTTTGTGTGCGTAATGCTTTATTATAATTAGACTTTTATTCGCACATACATTAGCCTTAAGCGCAAGTTCAAGTACACAGTCGTAGCTATGAGTCACCTCCTGTATGGAACATTATTTTCAAGGAAGGGAAGAACCATCTGCTAATAACCAACAACAGCGAAAACACCAGACGCAACCAAACTTCTGGCCTTTGGGATTGTCGGCTTTGGCAGAAGGCCGTATGGTTACAGGTAATCGTGTGTAAGTAGGTAAAGAAGTTTTTGTAATCTTCACTAATGCTCGAAAGTATTGTATCACATCACTTTACGTTGTAGAGGCATGAGACTATGTCTCATGCAGTATGGGGCGCAAAACAATGTACGTTACGTTCAAATTACATACCCTTCTGTATAGGCGCCTCCTCGTTCTATGCCATGCTTTTAACCACTCTGGCGCTGCAACATCCAGAGGTACACACGGCAGTAATATAACCCGGGGCACGTGATCGATTGGCAAAAGCATTGCCGCGTTATCTGTCGTTGTACTTCTGGGGTCGAGACACCCATGTGCGCGTGTGCTCCCAACCCCTGTATACTGCCTTGTCGTTTCCTTCGCTTCAAGTCGTAAAGCTGCTAACATTGAGCGCTTGGCGCCAAGAGCAACGTTTTATGCACAACACGTCTCGCTGGCCAACGCTGCGGTAGTAAACTGTGAGGGTGCAGTATACTTGGCTCTATCTGCCTGCCTCTGCTAAAGGACAAATTTCAACGTTGTTTTCATATCTTAGTTCTAAAGGCGATAGCGTGTATTTATCATTCTAAAATCATGCTGTTCTGTGTATTTTTCAATCAATTCTACGAGTATCGTCACCTCTTATTATTTTTGTTCTCTTTGTCAAGCCCATGACCCCGCTGATCTCTGCTCATGTTTTTTCCCGTCAATACTTGCAATGTACTTGTGCAAGGTAACTCCTCATAAGACCTAATTCCAAATATCTATTTCCCACTTTGGTGTGCTGAGTTTAGCTACAAACGAACTGCATGTCTTCAGAAAAAAAATCCCCAGCCTACGTAAAACCTGGGGATGCGCAAAGCATGCAGTGTAGACGTGTTTTCTTGGCGCCTTGGCCTTTTTCCCAAATAAGATGAAACCTTTTAGGGGTACAGCTTTGCTCTGAAAGTTTATTGTATTTGAAGCACGAAGCCCTCGGGGGCGAGGCGTAAACGAGTGTCCAGGTGTTTTTTAATACGCGTTACGTTTTAGCGCGAGGCGTAAATGAAATTTCTGGTGTTTTACTTCCGTGACCACAATAGACGAACGAAGATTACGACGACGACGACCACGACGACCACAAGAAGACAACAACCCAAGCCCCAAAAGGGGCTTCGCCCCTAGAAAAACAAAGACGTGATGGGATAAATGTGAAACAAGATCGTCACCGAGACAGGCGAGACATATCTGCTGTATAGAGGCAGAGATGAGCAGAGTGAGCAACGCACACTTGACCCTCGCCGTTCGCCGCCGAAGCGCGTGACAGCGAGCCATGGTGGCAGAGAAAGTGACCGCTACAGCCAAACTTTGAGTGTGATCAGCTTTGCTGGTTGAAATTGGAGACAAGGCATGGCAGCGAGCGTGACTGGATGCACACGCGTACACGGATGCCTCGGCAGCCTGTCTCAGCGATGCCGTCAGATGCCGTCAGATGTCTCAGCGATGAATTTTTCCACGCGCTGGCGTGCCGCTGCTTATTTTGCTGCAGGGGGTACATGGTGGTAAATAACATATTGTGCGAATACAACCAAAAAGGTTCCCATTTTATGGCATTACTACGGCGTCATGCAAGAACTCTGAAAGCCATATTCACAACACCTTCTAGTGAATTTCATAGTACACTCCCTGCGGCAACTTTCTCGCAATGGGGTAACTTTGCGCCTGGCGTGCTTAACAAGTTTCTGGCTGCTTCCCCCAACTTCAAGTCAGGCGAAGCAGCCAGAACACGACCCTGCTATAAAGAACTCTTCATCAGCTGCTTCCACAGCTGATATTTTGCCTGGAACGCATGCTCGCTACGTTCTACACAAGATAATCTCAATACATCAAACTCCTTAGAGATATCTTCCTCAGAGATTACAAATTCCAGCGTCGACAATGTATTCATCAACGATAGCCTTGCTAACCATGCCTACACACCCAACAAAGAAATGGTACCATCCAAGTAGGCGCCTAAATCCGAATTACCCCTATTGGAACAGAACGTGTCGCTGGTCCTTCATCATGTCACATGTGCATGCAGCATTTCGTGCTCCGATAACAACTTGTTCAAAATATCCCTCTAGACACGGCCACTACGTCCCGCAAACAACGACATAGATTTCCAGGAACCACTGGAGGTTTTTAAACAGAGTGGCCTTGCGATTATTGTAGTAAAATATTGATTACCGTTTTCGAGTAAAGCTAGAACATCCTGAACGTGAGATGAGTGCTCAAAAAGGCATTCATTTGTTTGAGAAAGACGTTCGATCACTTCCCCATTCGTACACCTCTCCCCCCTATTCCCTCCCTTCTAAAGGACTCAGAGCCTCCCATTTTTTCCAGTGTAGTCCTGAGTCAATATAAAATTTACCTTAATTCCTAATACCTTAATTCCTATAAAATATAGGAATTAAGGTAATTCCTAGAGCAGTAAACAAAGCTTCTCAAATTCTTGAAAATCTTTACGTTACAATGTTTTCCCAGCAGGCACCTGTTACACGTCAGAAGCAATGCCCAATGGACAACGCTAAACTTTTTATTAGGTGAAATTTTTGCTTAGCTTGTATTGTATGTTATTACTGCAGTGCAGCTAAAATTATTAGTCGGGATTAATCGCAGTGTTTACGCTGCCAGTAATGTGCCTATAAAAGCGCCCATTGAGCTTCTGCCGACGCATGCGACAGCCTTTTGATGATCGTACGCGCGTTACCTTCCTGAATATCTTGCAGTCACTTTAACAAAACACATGAACAAAACTTCGTCTCTACTATCTTTTTTATAATTATTGCTGCAAGCCGGTTGCTGTGTTCTGGTTATTCAATCAACAATTATCCTGTTTTTTTAGATAATTACAACTCTTTCACGCTTATCTCTGATACACTTAAACATAAATGATTTCATTTATTTTTGAATATTCTATACCATACCAGCGTAAAAATTTTTGGTTAGAGTTCAAGCTCAAGGTTTCTTGCATAATTGCATAATAATGTCTCTGCAAGGTATGATACTGGTATCTCCATAATTTGTCATGTCTGTGCGTGTTTAGCGAAGCACCCTGCCAATAAGGAGAATAAAAGGGCGGAGCACGGTTTTTCAGAAAAATATCTTTCTTGATCCCCGTTTCTGGGCAATAGACACTGTTACATTATTGCTATAAGAGCTGGTCGAACACACACTGCATTAGCTGTACGGTGCGGCCACTCTTCCCTATCGTAAACCATTCCCAGTAAGCATAATCCTGCTTAATCAACAGGTTTCCAAAATGCAAGAACATTGCATTTTTTGCTATGCTGTCTACTGAAGTTTGAGAAATGCTCCAAAATTAACAGGCTGAAAGCAATGTTGCAAAGGATCTGAAGAGGAATAAGGCGTTAAATTTATGAGCCACTGAGTGAATGCGCTCTATTCAACAGACTGTTTATAGGCCTTTCCGGCCTCGACGTGTTTTTAATTCTGGTATCGTGTTTTGCGCTCTTCTCTGAGTGAAATTTGCAACTAACAACCCAAAACCAACTGTCTTTGATTACAATTCAGATGTTTATTGCTCTTGTGCTTGCAGTTATACATTTCTTTTTCATGTTAAGCAATAAAACGGGGAGATTCTGAGCATTTAAAAAAAAAAAACACATGGTATTTCTGTGTTTAGGTGAAGCTCAAAGGCACCCCAAAACAAATGCTAAGCTGTTTTAACCGCACCGTTTCACGACGCTTGTGTAACGCACGTGCATTTGCATTTTACTTTTTGTTAAAGTCTTGCGATATGCTTTAGCAGAACGCTTCGTTGCTGAGTATTGATCACCACCAATCGTTTTAGTTGCATTTGGTACGCTTCAGAAAATCTTAGGGGGTGAAGGGGCGATATTTTTTCTCCTGAATCTGACAACGTTGATTCGGCAGTAAACACGGGTTTTTCTAAAAATACCCAGTGTTATTAAATTTACAACGAGGAAATTCAAGCTTCCTGTACGATCAGAAATTGTATTAATAGTGCTATGAACGTAATATGGTGTCTCTGGGACTGCGTTTTAAAGATCACAGTTGCGTTCTCATCCCCTCTCCCAGACTGTGCATTGTGTTTTGCTTGCCCTTATTGATGGCAATTTGTATATGCAGATGGCGTCAAAATAGTTGCATTCGTTTGACTACTTCCAGTGGTTCCACTCAGCGGATAGCCATCATAAAAATTTTACAGTGCTATGGTCACAATATTCTATTAAAATATTCAAGTCACAGTTCGGAACATGCAGAAGGGAAAGGGGTTTTTTTGGGATTCGGTTATTCACTCGTCGGTTTATTAGTCTGCGATCTTATTTGTGTCGCACCAGTGGAGGTCAAAAAGTCTAGTTTTATTTCTGACCAGTACAAAATTCTATTTTCTGTTTTACCTGCCCTTCCGTGGGCGTTCTTGGAGTATTGAAAGTCCTGTCATCAACAAACGGTGTGTGATTTAAAGACAACAAAGGAAGATATAGCTGCCTTAACCCAGAAATAGAATTTGTACCTGAAAATCGATCTCAGCGTTGGCGAAAGCAGCCTCCTAAAACGGAGCAATAGGGCTTGCGTTTGCAGCGTTAAAATGTTGATTGCAAGTGTTGTCCTCAGGAGCTAAAACATGGGCCACCATGGATGCCACTGGAGTCGCCAAGATGCCACGCCACTTTTACAATCCAAGACGTCTCCATGGCTCATGGTGTGATGACGCAAAGTGCTTTCGTATTGGTTTTTTTGGGGTTTTCTTAAGAGAGCGAGGCTGCATTCGTGTTTGTTATCCGGCGTTTCAAGCCAAGCACTCGTTTTACCTTTGTGCCGGATTCCACCAATGACATTCTCGGTTCCTGCAAAACAGTGTTTTCTTGTCGTCACTAAATTAACTGCTTTTTATTTTGTGGGAACAATCTCTACTTCTTTGTATTCAACAATTCGAACACAGGTATCGGTATTTAACTATTACTTTGTGTATTGTATTATTTTTTTACTTTGCTGGAACTTATACACCTACTGTGTAAAACCATCGTTGCCGCTACATACGAGTAAAAGTTATTTCCTAGGTTTGGAAATATACTTTTTCAGCAGAAAATGCCGCGGTGTAGGGTCAATTTGAAAGGTTTACATCCCGGATGCTTCTGGAGAATCTTTGTTCTAGGCATAACGGCCAAAAAGGGCGACGTTAGTATAAATGGCAAGCATTGAGAGCCAGAAAGAAGAACCTCTCACAGCTGCACGCCATAATCTTACAGTGATAATTTGAAGCGCAACTCACAAGGCATCCTGGTATTTTTGCCATAACTCCATTTATAGTAACAATAACAACAAGCTTCTTAATACCCTACATTTACACTCTAAGAAAACGATTTTCCAGTTGAAGTTTTTGATCTGAAGACTGCATATATAGCCCCTGCACGCCTTCCTTGCTGGTATGAAAGGCGTTTCTCGTTGGTAAAGAGCACGCGGCGGGAGTACAAACATAATGGTTATGGATGGGAGGTCACCCCGGACGCGCTGCGTATCTAGCTGAAGCTCATTTGTTGATCACGTAGAGAAAGCGCATTTTGAAAGAATAATGAAAAGAGGAATAATAATAATGGAATAATAATATAGCCGGGAAGTCGTTGTAGCGGAAGCCTTCCAGGAGGGATGAAAGGATAGTGGAGCCGATCCGTTTGGATGTAGCCTTCGCTTTATGTTTATCAGGCCGCGCGTATCTGCGATCCCGACTAAGGTGCGTATGCAGACGCAGCAGATCGATCGGCGGTTCGTTGACGGCAGGGGTTGGGTATGTTGGTGTGGTACGCTGGTAGAGCTGTAGTCGGACGTTCCACAATAAATAAATAAATAAATAAATAAATAAATAAATAAATAAATAAATAAATAAATAAATAAATAAATAAATAAATAAATAAATAAATAAATAAATAAATAAATAAATAAAATAAATACACAATTTCTTTCAAACGTAAATAATTATTTCACGTTAAATTTTTATGTAGCTATTGATTTTATCATATTTTTATTAATTTCAAATACTGCCAGTCCTTTTGGAGAATTGGTGGGCATGCATGAATGGTCATAAACAATAACTGTAAGTCTCGTACGGTAGATAAAGTACCTCTGGGGGATAAACATTCTAAGGTGATCAAAAGCAAACACGCAAGTATTGTTTACACAGTCAAGAGTTTAGTGTCGACAAGAAAATGAAAGTGCGCGTCTCATATTTCAACAAAATATTGCCGCAACACAACTAAGCAGTGTACTTGTCTTAATGCAGCCTTTCATTTACAACCAAATAACCAACATCGAGCATGCATGCCGAAGAAGAGTTTCGTCCCAGTAGAAAAAAAAACGCAAAGGTGTCAAGCCCAAAGCGTGGAGCGCATGCGTCAGGGTAATCAGGCATAAAGCACCGAGCTATGACTCGTTCAAGGAAACCACAAAACAGACATCGAAACTGCAGGGTGGATGATAAGGCCCCTGTGAGAAAAGAATCCCCCACCATGTTTTCCTGATAAGGATTATGTTTGCAGATTATCTTTGAAGGGTAGGCAGGACTAGTGTAAATAAATAGAGCTGTTCGTACCCAAGACATCGAGGGTATGCATCAGACGAGCCAGTACCGGCCTTGTGCCGCCAGTGAAGCTGAGCGTAGTGTCCGTAGATAAGGTATTAGATTAACGCCACCGCGGCATGAAAGTCAGAAACTGTGGCCATTTTGTCGTTTATCAGTGTTGTGTGACTGCCGAATCACCGGCGTCGCAGTTGTCATCGCCCTTGTCGTTTGTAAACAACCCTAATGAAGATGCCGCAAAACGCGATCGTTGTTGCTTGTGCTGTTTAAAAGGACCCTGCAACACTTTCTATGGGCGCTTTAACTCTTTTCTTCGCGTCTGAAAGCCCTGCGAAAGCTACAGTTATCGCCATCACAGAGCGGCACTGCGTGATTTGCTCGTCGCACAACATACGCCTTCCTTTTTGGCTTTGTATTTGCGGCTTTTTTTAAGTTGCTATTAGAAAGTCTTTATTGCTGCAACTGAACGAAATCCGGCCAATACCCGCTACGTGGCCTTAGTGCCGTAATTCGAGCCGTCAAAGAACGTCAAGTCCGGCAAAGAGAAAACAATCTTTTGAGCGAATTTACAAGTTATATGAGAGGCACATAGCAGTTATTTTTGTCTGAGGTACCTGGCGACGCGCTAATCTAAGTATTGAGTGTTTTGGGTGACTACGTTCTGCAAGCATTTAGGATTTCAAAAAAAGTTGGAGAAAGTGTTCCAGGGTCCCTTTAAATGATGTTACAAGCGTTTTCCTTGATTCGTGTTCTGAAAGACGCCAGTCGCGCGCAGCCGCAGACCAGGAGAACAAGCTACGCCTATCAGAGTTGACCGACCAAAACTCATAAACAACAAAATGGCGGACCCTATAAACCGCCGTAATGTAACAACTGTCACGTAATAGAAGCTGACAAGTGATCATGGCGAAGGCACAGAATAACAGGAGAAAAGAGTACCGATAATCTGTGCCGTAATCTAGTGACCCTAGCGAAAGCAAACGACAAGCCCGCTAAGACTGCGAGAAACAATTTGCGCCCTCATCCATCACCATTTGTAGTGGCTTACAGCAGGTTTCCGGAGTATACAATTTTGCGGAGTATCACTTTTTTTCAGGTCAACGTTCAGGAAGAGGTTAGTAATTCCCTTACCATTCATAATTCTTTCACTGCAACACTGTCAGCAGATGGGATGCCGGGTGTTGATCCGTTATTGTTTTTGAAGACTGAGCAAAAAAAATGTTGTAGAGTTACGGTGTCAATTATTGAAAGGCGATCATGTTTCCTGAATCTACCCGTATTGCGTTTGATTATAGAAGGAAGCGTTCTTTTGGAGTAATATTTTGTTCCTATTTATTTCGATTTTAGGTTGGTTATTGCTTGTGTGAGGGTAGACAAGTTGTTAGCGTTTTTAAAGAACAAACCTAATTTTCCGATGTAGTTTGGCATTTATGATTTCTCGTGTAACGCATACGCATGGGGTGCTTGTTCGTGGTCGTGTGAGTCGTAAAAAACTGAAGGTAATAATACATTTCGGAAAAATGGTTTTGTACTGAAACCACAGCGGGTTACCATTTGTGTGAAACCTGCCAGCCAAGTCTGGGGATTGCGGTAATTCATGCTCCACGTGTGTTAATATACAACCGTAATGCGCTAGAATGAGGTATGCTGCTCAGGTGCCAGCAGATCGCATATTCAAATTTATGTTTAAGGGTAAGCTGAGAAATGAATACTTTGTTGTCAGAAATTCACTGGTAAATCTGGTATTGTTCGATTTCAAATTGACCTTTGAAAACTGTAGCGTCTAGGATTTTTTTATGTTCGTTGCACACAGGCAGGTTGCTGCGTGGCCTGGCGGAAGTTAAGATATAAAATTTCCTAAATGTGCGTAATAAATCGAGGTGATCTATTACACAGGTTACTCCGATTTATATCTGGGGTTTAAAGTCACGCATAAGGATGGTGGGAATCGTGTTGGTGTTCCCATGTGTTCCCATGTTGATGTGTTACCATGTTGATGGTAATCGTGAGTTCCCATGTTGATGGGACTCGTGAGTAGTTGTTATGCGTTCACTGTTGGAAGAAGGGCTATGGGCACGACCGACCACTACTGTCACGGTGCTGCAAACTTTAATGAAAAAAATAAGTGAGTATTTGGAACTCCAGGAAGAGGAGTACGAAAATTGCCGTCAAATCAGCAATGCTCAGTCTTCCCTACTGGATGGCCTAGCTTTTCTGATTATGGAGTAATTTGGTGGCACTATTTCTTGGTAGTGGACACTTGGGGATATTCAAGTTTCAGTTTTCGTCAAGTTTTCTGGCTCATAAAGCAGCAAAGCCTTTTCAAGAGGCGATATTTTGTTAACAGGGCTCCGTGCGTTCAGGTTCAGTAGGTCTGTGTCTGGTTCTGCGGGCTTGTGGGGGTATTGGCACCGTTCGTGTTGTGCCATTTTTTTGTTAACTGTGCATCTCGGCCTATTTTCCCTCCATACAAAAGGACTGTTCTTTATGTGCAATGTGCCGATGGACAGTGAGGCGTTTTTTTCATCTTAAATTTTTTCTGCCTTGTCCCACCCTTTTATCTTACTTCCCTAATTCTGCACGAGAAATCTTCTCCGATCAGATGCCCGGTGTCTTTCGGTTCCTTACATTGTTTTATGATTCCGGCTTATTGTCCGGAATAGAAAAATGTGAAGGTGGCCGCCAGTGTTTTCTCGGAAGCTGGCTTGCCCACACAATATATTTGCTCGGTATCAGTCGCGTGTACATTAACCATGTCTTTTCAAATATATGGAATCCATTTTTTTAGTGTTTCGCTTGTTTGGTCTTTAACCACTGGTGGGACATAAATTATTGAGTTTGATCTGCTGCTTCTGTTTTCAAGTTCCTCGACCCTGAAATCCCGTTTTTTAGTGTTTTGCTTGTCTCATCTTTAACCCTTGGTAGGACAATTAATTATTAAGTTTGATCTGCTGCTTCTTTTTTCAAGTTCATCAACTCCCTTTTCAAGCTTTCTATGTCGTTATGCTTGGAAGAAAACTCCTTTTCACAAAGAGCCAGGTCATTTTTAAGCTTTGTTAAAGTCTCCAACTATTTTATTGTCAACCATCTCTTTCTCTTTGACTACTTTGATGTCAACACAGATTTCCTGAGGATGATCGAACATTTGGTTCAGTTCAGGGTCTAGATTGATTTACACGTCTCCTCCTATACCAACTTCATCCTGAGCAACTTCAACGCAGAGTTTGGCAAGGGATTAATTTCAACATCTTCTCAAAATATAAAAAGTAACCCGAGCATCACATGAAAGCACTCGACCGCAGCAACAAGCCAACGAGAGCTCGGAAGCTCAACCAAAAAGTAATTGCTCGATAATTATGCCGAAAGGGCATATGGCTTACGAACCTGTACAGCGATGAGAAGCGGATTAGGCGACCGTCCTGAACGAAGCCACCGAGATCACAGAGAGCCGTGCAGGGTCGTCGCCGTACTCTAGCTGTCCCTTCAGTGGCTGTTGAAGACGGCGATGCTTTCAGTGCCGTCACGACGATCACCTGTCCTGTTACCGGGGGCACCGACCGTGGAATGGCGGTGCCGGCGAGGCCAGGAAGCAGTGTCTAAGGAAGCGCGCCGATAGAAAGCCCTTGGGCGCTTCGGCACCGCTGCATCCGACGAGGCAGCAAACAGAACCGAGGCCAACACAAGCATAACGGTTAACGCGCTCCTTAGCGAAGCCAAGATACTTTCTGTGCGTTCAGAGTCATAGATAGAGAGAAGGCCACAGCAGATAAGAATTCACGGCCATTACAAAAGGCAAGCACGATTTTTACCACAAGGTAACTGTCAAGGCAGTACTGCGCCAGACGTGGTAACAATAAAAAGTAGATTCAAACCCAGCCCCACGACTCTCCCCCAAAAAACCTTTGGCATCTTCGCACACTAGAACTCGATGCGACAGCACACCCAGGTTAGCTTTATCTGGAACTGCTTCGAAAGAAGCGTAGACCATTCAATCCATATAGCCAGTTGGCAAAATGTTTTGCTTAAACGTAATCGGTAATTTTTGAAGGATAATAAAGTGAAAAGGGAAAAAGGATTTGTAAGTGAGACAGCCGGCTAAAAAAAAAACAGATTAGTTTAACTCGAGTTCCCGACAGCACGTTCATTTGATATGCTATTTACAATTATTTCACGCAATTTCTTTGATAGAAAATTACGTATCCCGACTTTTTTTGCAAAGAATACCGGGAATTTTACAACAGAGGATACTTTTGCTGGGCGCGCTGTAGTGTCAACTCCACTGAGAATTTCGTTCCCCGACAAAAAAAAAGTATCTTTTTTGAAGTGTCGAAGATGGTGATGCATGTATACAGAAATCGGGAAACCCTCTTTTACTTTGCGTTTTTTCTTCTCCGCAGTATAAGCAACACATGAGCCCCGTATTGTAACTTTATAAAAGAAAATAAATCACAGCGTTCTTTTGCCAATGTTATTCGTCATTATGTGTGATTCCTAAGTTTTGCTCGGTAAGCCGGCAGAGATACCAGCAGGTTCATCAAGCAGAGCAATAAACAGGCTCCTAGAGCGAGATGAGGAGACACAGCAGCTAAGGGTAACTGCAATTTTTAATGCAGGTTTTCAGAAATTTGCAATGTCTTGCGTCAATAAAAGAAGTTGATAAATTTCATACAAATCCTTTCCGCGAAAGGACAACGATTCTGGCTGCTGCTTTTTCTAGTAACATGCAAGTCTGAAAACTTACCGCGCTTGGGAATATTTGGGCTAGCAACCCTAAGGTGCAAGTAGCTGAAGAAATGAAATTGAAAAGTAATAATGAACGGTGCAAGTATAATCTCCGTAGCATGCCAAAATCACCCCATTCCCAACAATATTGTCATCTGCTTTAAGAGTATTGTAATTAAAGATCTTGGCCATGTGTCCTGTTTTAGAGAGCTTTTTGAAAAACAGGTTGTTTGCGATGAGTGGAAAACTGTTCCGACGCGTCTTATAAATGCAAATCCTAAGGTAGTTTTGCGGCCCTGAATAAAGTCGAAAACGTTTATGGGAATTGTAGGTGCACCCACGTCTAATGAAGTGAATATAGGAACACAAATACGGAGAATGCAGCTATAAGTTATAGATTTTGGCACACAGAGGTACTTAAACAGAGACTACAGATGAAACTAAATCACAATGCTATGAGTGCCTTTGTTTGTTGTCATGCACTAACACACTTAATCACTTTTTGAACCGGGATATTGTTAACCCGTATATCTACTAGGTTGGGTCAGCCTGCTTCCATTACAAAAAGTATTTTACCTTTCGTGCTGAGTAAACTTCACGCAACAATTACATTTCACAAAGGGCTATTACAATATTCAGGAGGATTCAAACGGCACGATTAGGTGAATGGTGGCTGGTTGTTAGTAATTATCACGTGTGAGTTTTTTGGCTTAAAATTAGTGTTGTTAGGCTGCCTGTAAACTGTTTCTACTGAATCACATATCGTATACAGGTTGGCAACAGGATTGCGGAAACTATGCCAAAACAAAAGCCGAAAATGCCAACTGTTGCACATAGAAGCAGTGATATAGACTGCCACAGTATATTCCCCTGGTCAGCCAATAATTTTGAATCAAAATATAGAAAATGTTTTGCCTCAGACCGCATCTACTAGAAAACATTGAATTTCGACACAATTGAGGTTGCGAAAAGGTAGCAAACTTATGTTGTATTTTCGCGATGCTATTGCTTGAGGCATGAGACCACAAGACGCCTAATTGCCTTAACCTCCTTAACGTTGAGGACGAGAAGGCTTTTTGTTTTGTGTTGAGACGCGACGGAAGCGCCGCCCGCCATGCTTCGAGAGCCGCCGGAATTTAACATTGTGTGGACGGAAGCAACAACGACTGCGCTGTGGTAGCCGGACAAATCTAAGTTGAATACCAAGTTTATAAAAATGAAGCGTGACCTGAACATAGACCAGAAGAAAGATGAAAACAGGAAAGTGCTATCAGCTTTTGGTGATTCCTACAGATTCCCGTAGTTTTAAATATTCAACATCCGCCAACGAACTATTCTTATTCATCTAAGGAGAGGCTTTGGTGCAAACATGTACACAGCATGCTTGCCACGTTTCTGATGCCATGCTAGACTAGAAGCGCTGTCAACAGCACTTCTACATGCAGCAATCAGAACAACGTCTTGTGGCTTTGCCAGAGTAGCAGCATTCTCTTTTCTTGGTTCAGAGAATGAATTCCAAAAGCGTGTAACGGGAAATGAATTCAAAATGGCGTGCAACTGAGCCGTCATTTCATGTCTCTTCAAAATATCAGTAGGAATCATTTTTTAAGAAGGTGGCCCTGTTTAGACTCCTTAAGCTTGGACGTTTTGTTCTCTCTGTACGTGTGTCTGCAAGTTTAATTATCATTTTATTGCCATGGGGAAAAGTAAAAGCATTTTTAGACAAGACATGTGTGAATGCAGGACATTTCCAAACGAATAAATTTGGTGGCGAAGTTTGTACTAGTCCACATTGTTCTGCAAACAGGAGAGATCAGGCGGTTTGAGCCCATACATATTTGTCTGTTGAAGTGACCGTCTAAATAAAAATACACTAATTTAAAAAATGCTTTCACCCATAATTTAGAATAAGCATCTTTTATTCGTTTTAAGATGTCTAAGAGTAGCAAAATGCTTCATTAGAGGGCGCGCTAGCGGCGGAAAGCGGGAATTTTGAATTGAGTACAGTGGACGCCCACCAGGCTCCCGTGGAAGGAGCGAGTCCGGAGGGATAGTGCATGACAGGTGGCGGGAAAGAAAAGAAAGTAATATACCTTGCAAGAGCGACAGAAGAATATCCTCTTTCGAGCACCTTTGCAGTGAATCGAGCAGACAGGTCGTAAATATTTTTGTTTGCTGGCGAAGCACTTGCTGTGCGGGCCTTTTTTACTGGCACAGTTTTTTTCTGCGGATCAGACCCTTGTCGGCAAGGTATTTTTCCAGGAAATATTATAATATTTTCCGCTTTCGTAACCAGAATGGTAAAAAAAAACACTAAAAATATTGTCACCAAACTTATTTCGAAAGTTGCCGCCAAAACCAGAAGGGAAAGTGCAAAAAACGTCTTAAACAAACATTGAAGGTAACACCGCATTCCCAACTGATGGAAGAGCATTTGAATCGTCGGAGGATTTGTATTCTACGTTAGCCTATCTGTAAGATAGGCGCAGAAATGCACAAAAAATGCGGTGGCTTTGTAGCAATTTCTGACGCCCTTGTGTAGTTGAAGAACACGTACTGTGTACAGGTCACGCGCTCGTAGCGGTGAAATTCTATATAGTTGACAATTGTGGTAAAGAGAACAGCTAATTTTTTGTTAGCCTAGCTGTTATAAGTGACGCATATTTTATAGATTACTAAGCAGACACTTAGTCATATCTTTCAGGTTGCACCTTTCAACACGGATCAGTAAACAGGCGAAAGGGTTTGAACGATTCTTTGACTGAGGGTCAATTTGATACAAAAACAATAAGGTGAACTAACCACTCTTTAACTCATTTGTTACAGCCCATTCACTACCCACTGCTGCTTTCAGGGAGCGAAGCAAACCAAGAATAGTAACTGATTGAGATCAGAGACGGTCTAGCTTAAAACGCCAGGCCACCGGCCTCCAGGAGTACGATTTGCTGCACTATACCAAGTCAGCCTGCGTATGCAAAATGTTTGTTCGGTAACATGTGTTTGCGTTATGTAATACAAGTTCGAACCTTTTAGGAACCCGATTTTTATATGTTTTGCACAGAAACGCCACCAGAATTTACTGGTTGTGGTTGTAGTATAAATTGCTGCCTGCGTTTTATATCCAAATAAAGCAGCCGAAGAGTGTACGCTTATATAGATAACATTCGCTGTATTTACGATAACATAATCGCCTATTTTATTTACTGATTGCCAATGATAATAAAACTTTCACACGAGCTGCACAGCGCACCGTCTCCTGAACCAGCTGTCTGTGACGTGGGAAACAAGCTGCATTCAAACTCCATGCCGTCTTTTTAACTAAATCAATGTGGTAGCTCTGACTTTTTTCAGCAGCAGGGGTGAACCTGTTTCCCATCCCTTCTGGTCAATTCCGCGCATTGCGTGGCCGTAACAGGCAGTTCAAATATGTTCCATACACCGCGTGGGTAATACAATATAAAAAAGATTTTATATGGGAATTTATTTTAAATAAACAACCTATTTTATAATTCGCGGTTGGGCGCTGACCCCAAGATATAACAGCTGTTGTGTGCCGCACTATCTCGAGCGGCAGAGCTACGGCCGGTCGGCGCAACTGCAATCCACACCAGACATGGCGCTGGAAGTATTGTCATGCACCACGAGGGTAGTGTGCAGGGTTTTCATCTACGGCCACAGCTAAGGTATTTACTAAGAAGGTGAATGATTGTTTCAGAATTCATCATTGGGAGAAAAACTAAAGTCAAAAACTCGAGATGCGTGTTTTTATTTCATTCCTGAATAAATTTTAAATGTTAGTTTCGCTAATCGTAATCCAAAATAAAAAAAAAACTATTTCCCTGCCTCCCCTAGCGTTCGAGAGTGACGGTTCCAGACATATTCTGGTGGTGTGTGTTTAACCTAGAATTGTCCAAGCCAGCGGTGCATAGCAGCAGTCTGTTCGTAAACGATAAGGCTTGGGGTGTCCGTCCCAGATACACTCAGACCCAATGATGATGCCCACAGCAGGTGCACAGCCCATATCTACGCTTGGATTGGGTGACGGTTGTACACATACCGCTCGCTCGCTACCGCCCGCTCCGTCATCCCTGAATTATTCCAGCAGCCGGCATATCTCACCGCACTATTCATCCACTTCAAGTCGCCCGACCATGTAGTAAAACGACCGCTTTTTAACGCGATAGCGTTGTTAGGCTCATGTTTCCATTTCACCATGCCTGCTAGCCATCCGCTATCAGCAGTGCTCGTTAAGTCTCCACGGAAATACGTCATCGCTGCCAGTCGGAACCTGTGACTGAAGCAGCAAGAGTCGAGGGCTGGCCTTTTTTGAGGCAACTAAAGTGTGGATAGGTGGACAATCATACGGCGGAGGCGAAAGAAAGAACAGGTATTTTCATCAGGTGCCGCGCCAGCGCAGCCAAGTTCGTTCAACGCCAAGTCACATACTCGACATAAAGTCATGTACTCGGTCATGTCCTCAGCCAAGTCATATAACCGGTAGCACACTCGACAGACACGGCCGGCAGCCATGCCTGCCACTGACGCGACTAAATCAAAGCGTCTTTCCTACGGAGGATAAAAATAAAATTCCGGTTTTCATGACCGGAAGCTACACGGGGTCTACGAGGCAGGCCGTAGCTTAAGTTTCCCGAATAATTTAAAACACCGTGATATCTTTAATGTTTGCCGAAGTGTCAACACACGGATGTTTCAGTTTTTGGTTTGCATCAGAAAGACGGACGCCTTAGCCGGGAATCGAACCCACGTCCTTGGGCTCAGCAGCGCGATGCCTTACCCCCTGGGCCCTCCGACGAGATTTTAACGGGACTGGTGCCGGTACCAGCATTGGGTCACCAAACTAAAACAGGGGACCGACGATCAACGCCAGTCACACAGAACTCACGGAAGGCATTGAATATGAGTGGAAACGAAGTAAAATAGCCTAAGAAATGACAACTTGAATTTTTAAATCACGTTACAACACTCCCGTGCTTCCGTCTCCGCTGCAAGCTCCGTTTGGCAAACGATGGAGGGCGCTACGCAGCCAAGTTGAAAATCACCCTAAAAAAGGTACGGATGTCCACCAGGGCAACAGCCTCCTAACTGTGCTCGGAGTGGTTCTAGAGTAAAGTCGCAGAGCCGAAGCCACAATCCCCACAGAAGGAAAAATCTGTAACCAATCGCCCATATTAAAAAAACACCTAACCTAGACAAGAGGAAGAAAGAAGAAAGAAAGGGTCAGACTCATTCAGTCACTGATCATGAGCGTGATATTGCCGAGCTTTTCGTGCCACAAATTTTACCGCAGCGAATAAAAAACGCCATCATCAGGACAGCATACAAGGCAGTCCTAAACATCGCAATTTTGAACGTGAGACAAACTTACAACTGGTGATTCAGCGGGTAGCAGGATTTGCAGCCAGAGATGGTCCTAGAGAAAATTGAAGGCCATTAAATCGATAGATGGAAGAAGTTGCAAAATTAGGAGGCGAGAAATGAGTCGGGCAGCGCATGACCAGAGCGATGAACTTCAACTGGAGAGGCCTTCATCCCGCAGTCGACCAAAATAGGATGTGACGGTGATGACGATAAATTGGCCCTAAAATTTGTGTGTTCATAACGGTCCTGAAGAAATCGGAGAAACCACTCAGCACCAAGCAAGCGGCTGGGAAAACAAATTCGGTACAGGCCTTCGCACGGAACAAAGATTGCCCCTCTGAAAAGAAACGATTGCGCGCCTTTATAAACCGGTCACTGGTTCAGCGACTCTGCATAAAAACTCTTCTCGACCAAAAACATAGATCTAAACCTACACAAGAGCAGGCATATGGCAGCATAAATTTCATTTCAGGAATTTTCAAACTAACGACACCACAGTATATACCGACTTCGCACATACGTAAGTACGAAGGAGCAGTTGTCCTAGTTGACTACTTAGGCAATCCTTGTGACTGCATGGCTCGTCTACGTACAGGAATAAAGAAGGGGAAGCTGGAGACATCGCCTTGGCAACCCGACGAGCAGAAGTATTGAATAGAAGCGTTAACAATATTACAGGCTCTCAAAAGCCATTGGACTCTTTTCTTCGAGAACAATACCTAAACGCTTCTGTGAAATACTCACTTTCACAATTAAGAAAATTTATAACGACACCTGGACGCCCAGGCACAAGTGTCCGGAACGGAACGAGGCCCCGATCAAGGGCCACGGGAACTCGCATACCATGCTTCTTGTGACCACGACTACTGCTATCCACTCCAAGAACAATTCCAATAATGTGTCTTCGCTGTACGCATAGGAACACAATCTTTGTCCCTATTTACAAGGGTGTCTATATGCCGAAGAATCGCAAACTCTGTGGAGGATAGGTCTGTGTGGGCGGAGATGTTTGGTGGCATAATCACACATTACCTTAACTCTGCCAGATCAGAGAAACGTTAACCCTCTTCCACACAGTGCAGCTGTTTCCATGGTTATGCTCAGGGGAGAACCACTCAAACACTTCATGTTCCACTTCTATCGAGATATTGGAGGCAGCTGTGGCCAGCACGTTAGCTCAATATCAGAGCAAGCTGATGAGAGGGCAAAAAAAAAGCTGCTGCATCTGGCGCCCTAGACTTCAGGTTCCACCCATCAGCTCCCCGTCATGTCATGACCCCGTTTTCAGAAAGATAAACTATTTCTTCCATGATAAGGATCGCTACACACACTCCCTCTCATTCTCTCTCTCTCTTCGCAAAAAGAAAAAAAGTTTAGTGCGGCTTACGTATAAGAGAGTATACACTTTGAAACACTGACACTTATCTCGCTCACCCGCCGCGGTGGCTCAGTGGCGAAGGCGTTGCGCTGCTGAGCACAAGGTCGCGGGTTCGATTCCCGGCCGCGGAGGCCGCTTTTCTGATGGAGGCGAAAAGCAAAAACGCCCGTGTGTACGAGATTTCGGCGCACGATAAAGATCCGAAGGTGGTCAAAATTAATCCGGAGCCCTCCACTACGGCGCGCCTCATCGCCTGCGTTGCGTCGGCGCGTTAAACCCCACAATCAATCAATCACTTATCTCGCTCAAACTCACTAACACCCCGCAGCCGGAACCTTTTACGCTTACATCTTAAGCGACGAAAAACGAGAGGGCCTGTGTCTCTCCTGGGCCACGGCGAATAAAAAAGCGCCCTGATAGGCTTGCTCTCTTTGCTGACGTTTAGTGCTCTTCTAGCATTGGTCGTAAATACAGCAACTGCGTTCGACAACACTTACTGGAAGTTGAAGTAACGCTATTGCCTTTTACATCTTAAGACCCATATGTACATGTGCTCGGAAACTTTTCTATGTCTTTTTTTATGGAGTACAAACGAGTAAAATGACCTTCCACACGACGTAGTCAAGATTTCCTGCACATCATCATTTTTGGAACAGTTTTCTACTTATCTTTCACCATAAAAAACTGGTCACAAATAAAAAACTATGTTTTCAATCCAACCGTGCTGTATTACGCCATTGAGGGATCTTTAAGCAAATAAATTGATGTTAGGTGATGTTGTGATGGAAGCTACGAGCGTTGGCATATTGGTTGCTAAAAAGCGCCTTTAAATAAATTACATTTCATTGATTCATTGATTGTAGGAGTTAAAGCGCCAATACAACGCAAGCCGTGAGGCACGCCGTAGTCGATGGCTCCGGAATATATTTTCCCGACTGGGGATCTTTAACGTGCGCCCAAAATCTCGTACACAAGGGCGTTTCCGCTTTTCGCCTCCATCAAAAAAGCGGCCGCCGTGCCCGGGAATATAACTCGCACCCTAGTGCTAAAAATTACCATTTCAGCGGCTTTTTAGCTGTCGTACCTACAATAATAAAAGACAGGTATTGTTTGATATTGTATGTATTCTGAGAAACACGGTTTTTACTAGACAAATACTTATTCGCCAGTTATTGCGCTCGCAGACAACCTTTACAATAATTGATACCAAACACATTTGCGTGTTCGAAATTGCTTCCAAACTATTTCTTCACGCCGGCCTGCTAGCCTATTGATATTAGCGCTATTCCAGTGTTTGCTATGGGAGCGTACCCATTTTCTTAATACAGCAACGGAGAATACATAATTCCATTCTGATTACTGCACTCTGAACTGTTTGATTCGCTCTATTTACCCCTTTCTTAGTTTGGTTTACCTGATCTGTAGTTTGCTAGTTTTGTATATTAAACTCGATAAACCTGTACGGCTCCATCAGTCGTAGCTTCCGAGTGGCAGCGATGAAGTATTTCCATGGACGCTTCAGGAGGACGGCTGAAATCGGGCGTCTGGCAGCAACAGGGAAATCCAAAAATGAGATCAGTAATGCTACCGCCTTAAAACAGGTGCCGTGGTCTCTGCAAATAAACGTGGCTGCAAAAAAAAATTCACCCTCAGATATCTTATTATAAAATCTGTTGGCGTACCAATAAATACAGAGGGGATGTGTTTATATTCAGATTTTCACGATATCGCCACAGGCAACATCGAGCTTCTCTCTTTGCGTACGCCTAATTTACTGTCCCTTTTACAATTGTCTGCTGGCTGGAAGAATATGCACCGTGGGATACCACCGAACTACAACCCCTGAGTCATTCCCATGGCGGCACCTCCGTTTGCGAAGATTTTATCGCCCATCACTTTGGAGCCCAGTACTGAAGTTTCGCGGCAGGGGCGGCGAAGGCGAAGGCGGCGGTGTCCGCGCAGCCGAGCGAGCCAATGAGCCACCCCGGAAGAACAGCGTGGGGAGAGGGTGTGAGGGAGAGTGCAGCACGCGCTTCTAAGGAGTCACCTCCTAGCACGTCACCACAGCTGGCCAGGTCTCACAGCCATCACCTTACACTTACGTCATAAATTGGCACTCAAGAGCGTCCTGCCCGTCAGAGTTTTGGCAGATCCTCCTAGTCTTTTCGTTGCTCATCCAGCCCACGAGACGTTTGCCGGGCACGTTCAAATACTTTGTGCCAGAACACGCTCGGCGGCAGCAAAGTGCTGCGGAGCAGCGGGCGCCATGATATTGTCACGGAAGAGTTCGAAGAAGACGATGAGGGTAGCTATGTGCCGTTCGGGCTGAACTAGAGGACAAAGAGCTTCCAGCTACCGGTCTGTGTACTTTCCCGCTGGCATTGCAAACATTGTAATTTTAATCAATATGCTGTATTTGCGTGCTTCTGCCTCGTAACATCTTGGTGGAGGTTGCGGGCTTTTCCCATTTATCACGGAACTCCGCAGCGGTCGTCAAATTCCGCCATCCAGGATGCTTAACAGCACCGACCCTCCTTCAGGCGCTGCCATTACCCCCCATCATCGTGTCTCACCCTCGAGAACCTGGAATGTTTACCGGCAACAATGGAGTCGACGCTGATATGGATCCGTATGTTCGAGCGGGTCAGCCGACTTAACAGGTGAGATCCCACAGTAATGTTGGCCAATGCTGCGTGTTGCCTGAAACGCACAGCACTGACATGGTACGACACCAACGAAGAGACATTGACCAGCTGCTACGTCTTCAAGGAGACGCTACGGGCAGCGTTTGGAAACGCTCCCCACCATCAGCTTGACGCCAAGAACGACCTCGCGTCTCGTGTCCAGAGTTCAACCGAATCGTACAGTGCATATATTCACGACGTACTTGCTCTCTGGGTCAAGGTTGACCGGGCAATGCCTGAGGAAGAAAAGGTTGGGCACATCTTAAAAGGCATTGCGGACGACGCTTTCAATTTACTAGTTTTCAAGAACAGCTCAAATGTGGATGACATCATTGCACAGTGCCGACGCTTGGAGCAAGCCAAAAGCCGCCGTATTGCCAAAAACTTCGTCCGCCTTCCGCCTTCCGCCTTCTTTCGTCCGCCTGCCCCACCTGAGACGCTCACCAGAATAATTCGTCGAGAAATTGAGGCCATGTCGCCAGCCCCACTCGCAACACCAAGCGGTGACAGCCCATCCATTTCTGTTATTCAAGCTGTCGTCCGCCAAGAACTCGACAACTTGGGCCTTCGCCCGGTTTGCGCCACGAATCGTCATGACGTCTACCCGGTTGTGGAAAGCCCCGCACCCATCTATCATACCACGTCTCGTCGTTTCCGCCATCCGGCTGCCTGGCGGACCCCTGACCACCGTTAGATTTGCTTTTGTTGCCATCGTATCGGACACGTCTCCCGTTACTGCCGCAATCGCCCTTACGACGCTGTCCGTACTTCGTACTACACTTCCCGGCGACCTGAAAATGCTCCCCGACGATTTTCACCCGATCGTGATACCAACAGTGCCGACGCCCCTGCTTCGTTCACCAGACTTAGACGTTCGTCCTCGCCTCATCGTCGCCAATCCCTGTCCCGCGAAGCTCGCCGTCCGATGTCGCCGTCCCGCCCCGGCCGCCTTTTCCCGGAAAACTAGATCGTGCAGCTCTCAGAGGTGATGCTGCATCGACGATCCCGACCAAAAATCCTCTGTCCGCTTTACCTGCACCTTGCAATCTTCTTGATGTCCTTGTTGATACGTGGTCCTTCCGCAAACCGTGGTGCGTGTTTGCAACAACTTCACTACCCTACCTTTGCTTAATTTTGGCGCTTGTCCGCAAAATATTCCTGGTGGCATGACCATCGTGATGGCTCACCTAATGGACCAGTGCAACCTGTTGACCCTACCTTCTGCCTCGCCCGCATCCGCTGCCGGTTCCTGCACCTCCCCTTCACCGCAAAATGCATTCAGTACAATGATGGCACCCCATCTCTCGCACGAGAATACTGCAGCCCTTTATCGCCTCCTGCACTCTTTCAGCGACATTTGTGACCTTGGCACTCGCCCTCTCGGCCAGAAAAGTGTGGTCAAGCACCGTATTCACGCGGGTGACGCCCGTCTGATCTACCGCAGGCCATACCGCATATCCGCCACGGAACGTCGAATTATACAAGACGAAGTCGACAAAATGCTCGCTAAGGACATCATCGAGCCCTCTTGCAGCCCTTGGGCGTCACCGGTAGTACTGGTTAAAAAGGACAACACGTGGAGATTTTGCGTCGATTACCATCACCTGAACCACATAATGAAAAGGACGTGTACCCTCTTCCCCGAATTGACGACGCCCTTGATTGCCTTCACGGAGCAAACTATTTTTCTTCCATCGACCTACGTTCCGGTTATTGGAAATCGCCGTGTATAAAATGGACCGAGACAAAACCGCCTTTATTACACCGGAGGGTCTCTAGCAATTTAAAGTAATGCCTTTCGGCCTATGTAACGCGCCTGCCACGTTCGAAAGAATGATGGACGCTCTCCTTCACGGCCTCAAATGGACCACCTGCTTGTGCTACCTCGATTACGTCATCGTTTTCTCTCCGACCTTTGAAACGCATTTAGAACGTTTATTCACAGTCCTGTCTGTTTTGCGTCACGCAGGTCTTCAATTGAATTCATCCAAATGCCGATTCGCCTAACGTCAACTTCAAACTCTTGGTCACGTCGTGGATGCCCGGGGCGTGCAGCCTGATCCAGCCAAATACACGCAGTCCAAAACTTTCCCCAACCGCACACCGCAAAAGACGTCAGAAGCTTTCTTGGGCTATGCTCCTACTTCCGCCGCTTCATACAAAATTTCGCCCTTATTGCCAGGCCTTTAACCGACCTCCTCAAGTAAGACGTTCTATTTACGTGGGAATCTGCACAAGCTGAAGCCTTTTCCACGCTTATTAATAGTCTTACTACCACTCCTATTCTAGCCCACTTTGACATTTCTGCTCCAACCGAATTACGCACTGATGCCAGTGGTCCCAGCAGCACCAGTTTCGCGAAGTCCGCGTGATCGCGTACGCTAGCCGCCTCCTTTCGGTCGCCGAGGGCAACTATTCCATAACCGAACGCGAGTGTCTCGCTTTCGTGTGGGCAGTGGCGAAGTTTCGCCCATATCTCTTTGGCCGTCCGTTTTCTGTGGTCACGGATCACCACGCCCTGTGCTGGCTGCAATCACTAAAAGATCTTACGGGCCGCCTTGGCCGCTGGGCTTTGCGTTTGCAAGAATACTCGTTTTCAGTTGTGTACAAATCGGGACGGTTGCACCGTGACGCTGACTGTTTATCGCATTACCCCGTGGATCCTCCAGACGTAGCCTAGACTGACACAGAGGCCTGTATTTTTCCATCTCTGCACTGCTGCAAATCGGTGAGGAACAATACCGGGACCCCTTCCTCCGATCAATAATCGATCGCCTCTGTACAAATTGCCTTGATCGAACCTTCCGGAATTACGTACTGCAGGACGGCGTCTTATACCATCAGAACATTCAAAATGATGGCCCGGAACTGTTGCCTGTCATACCCATTCACTTGCGCTCCACCGTCCTTTAACAACTTCATGACCATCCACTTTCTGGTCACCTTGGCGTTACACGCACATACGCTCGCGCACGCCGCCGTTTCTTTTGGCCTGGCTTGTACAGTTCGGTCAAGAAGTATGTTCAAGCTTGTGACCAGTGCCAACGGCAAAAGGTTCCCTGAAAATTGCCTGCTGGACTCCTTCAGCCCCTTCCTATCCCCCACGAACCCTTCGCCCGCGTCGATCTCGACCTCCGGGGATCTTTTCCTGCATCCACTTCTGGCAATAAGTGGGTTGCCGTTGCAACAGACTATGCAACACGCTACGCCATAACACGGGCCCTAGCCACTAGCTGCGCAACTGACGTCGCTGACTTCTTCCTTTGCGACGTCATCCTGCATCATGGAGCACCTCGACAGCTCTTGACCGATCGGGGCCGCAATTTCTTCTCTAAAGTCATTGCCGACATTCTTCATTCCTGTTCCACTAAGCGTAAATTGACTACCGCTTACCACCCTCAAACGAACGGCCTCACGGAGCGACTAAACCGCACGCTGCTCAACATGCTTTCTATGCACGTTTCCTCCGACCACCGGGATTGGGATGCCGCCTTGCCATTTGTAAACTTCGCCTAAAATTCCTCCCGCCATGAAACAGCTGGTTACTCCCCTTTCTACTTGCTCTTCGGCAGGGAACCTGCTTTACCCTTGGATACCCTTGTCTCGCCTGCCTCTACTCTTCTTAGTCAGTATGTCAGCGACGCCATCGCACAGGCTGATCTCGCTCGTCAGATCGCTCGCACACGCCTCACTTCGTCGCAAGCATCCGAGAAGTCCATCTATGATCGCAACCACGTCGATGTCCAGTTCCATCCAGGCTCATTGGTGCTACTGTGGTCACCCCAGCGTCATGTAGGACTTTCGAACAAACTACTTTCTCCTTACACCGGCTCTTATCGCGTGTTGCGCCGCGTCGCCGACGTCACGTACGAAATCACGCCCTACCTGTCTTCCTCTGCCCAGCCTCACAAGGACCTTGTTCACGTGGCCCGGCTCAAGCCTTACCACCCCAACACCTAAAAGTTATGTCCCCAGACGCCGTGGCGGCGTCTTCCCGCCGGGGGGGGGGGGGTTGTGTCACGGAACAGTTGGAAGAAGGCGATGAGGGTAGCTACGGCTATGTGCCGTTTGGGCTGAACTTTAGAAGAGGACGAAGGGCTTCCAGCTACCGGTCTGTGTACTTTCCCGCTGGCATTGCTAAGCATTGTAATTTCAATCAATACGCTGTATTTGCGTGCTTCTGCCTTGTAACAATATGTTCACTGATCCTGCGATCGCTTCCTTTGACACAGCAGCATATAATTGTAATGTGATTTTTGTTTATTTGTCTGCGAAAGTATATCTTTATTCCCGGTAATTTGTCTTGTCTGATATTTCATAACAGAGGGAGGGAAACTGTTCTGTCCCACCTACCAAGTCTGTTTTTCAATATTTTCCTTACTGCGTGAGTTTTTCTGCAGTTTCGAGGCAGGAACCTTTGGAATGAAGCCTTCTTAGCCCGCTAATAGGGCTATTCTTAAGCTTTTTCAGCTGTTATTACTTTCCATACTGCCTAAATATTTGTACAGTTTCGAAGCAAGAACCTTTGAAAGAAGTCTTCTTAAGCCGCTAATGGGGCTATTCGTAAGATTTCCAACCTGTTTGAAGACTTTTAAAAGAAACCGTACGGGTACGCCTGTGTGCTCGATTCACACGCTCAGGCACCCATGCACCCGCCACGCCGCGGAGGGGAGAGACGGTGTGGCACGCCGAGGCACTGAGGAACCGCATGGCGTTCTCCATGGTTTTGCCACGCAACATATCTCGGAGTGCACCCGAAGCTGCTTATAGGCTTGGGATTACAGCGAGCAGGTGCGCTACACTCTCGTTCCAAAGCCACAGCGGCATGGTCTGAAGGCGCTGCTGGTATACCATTCGAAGCGTGCGGCAGACAACTGAAAAAAATAATCGCTGCCGCTGAGTTCCCGTCCTTTGTTTCCCCGCAATTCATTGGAGTAGATATCTCCTTGCCTGCAAAGGTATGTTATGTACCAGAGAATAAAAACAACATGATATAACATTTTCCCTACAACTTCGACATCCGGAGGCAGACTCAGTACTGAATTGCGGCATTCGTGTGGGCCGGCAATACATCGCGCAATTGGGCTTTAAAATAACATGCACCTATGCAGTCAATAGGGACTCTCAAGCAACAAAGCTGCAGAGTACCGCCGAAGTTTACCTGCGCGTTACTCCCTACGGTTCTATATAAACAGTTGCTATGCCTGGCATGCAGCATCTGAACTGCCTCGGCGAGTTCGTTTCAGTTCTTGCAAACGGGATTGACGATTCCACGCTGCCTCTTGGGTACGTATGATGTCTGCCGTACCGAAGTGGAGGTAAGGCAGTGGGGTGCTTGCTATTGTCACATTGAGGCTGGTCTGTGCGTACCGTCGAAGCACCTGCCCGCAGTCATTGCTTCCGCTATATTCCGTGTAAAAGCTCGCTGCGTGAGCGTTTGGCTGCGAAAGAGCATGTTTGTCACTCCATCTGCCGTTTTGCATTCTCTTCAACCCGTTTTTTTTTGCCATGGCCATGCTGCTGCACGGTAGGTGTTCCTGCGCACTCAGGACTGCGGTGTTTGTGTTTTACCTAGCCGTTTAAAACTTCTCTGAAAACCTTGTTCATAAAGCTAACGTCTATCCGCTGTAAGTGTAAAAGTCGGCGCTATGGCATAGGTTTAACAGTTATGACCATGCCCGGTAACTAGGTAATTAGTTTGATGGAACATTTTGAGAGAGTGGAGCCTGTAAGCGCCCAGCAGCACATGATCACACGCTTCTGTGCAGTTGTAAGGCTTCACTCTCTCCTGGCACTTCGCAAAACGCGGGCCCTGTCTACGTTAACCCGGGTTAGAACATACGTGCGCACTCGGGTGTTGTTATCTTTCCGATCGTGAATGTCGAACCGACAGGAATTACGAATTTTTATGTCGTGTGATTTGGCTGACTTTAAATACGCCACATGTTTATATTGTTTCTATAGGACTAACAGTTTTAATATGTAAATCTACTCACCTAAATTTACGCAACATACCACAAAGCTACTATAATTTGGCGCCTGACTCAGTAATCAGAAGAGGTGACTTTGAACGAAAATATCCCATTTTAAATACGGCAGTGTGGTTTTCTCTGATACTGCATAGGTGTTGCATCTTTTCGTGGTGGATACTGATGTTTATGAACGTTTGTAGGAAAAACTACATAGCCACGCCTAAAATACCTGGCAAATGTATAAGCGCTAAAATATTCGTTTCTATGTTTTCCAAAATGTTAACTTGAACGGGCGAAGTAGTCTGTCTAACAGGAACTGGGCGCAGAACATATGGTGTTTTAATAAAACAGATACAGTGTTTATACCACGTTCTAATATTGCTGTTTTTCTTTTCTTGCAGTTTTATATTTTTAGCCAAAGTGAAAAATAAGGGCTGTGACAGGCTACGCAACATGTTTCGCTGCTACGTTGTGGTCCTTGAGGCTGCGGTGATATATAATGAGTGATGTACTGTAGGAAATCTGCTGAACATGCGGTGATATTGCTAAAGACGAGTAGAAGCAAGATGTTTGAACAAATATGTATTATAAAGTTTTAAGTGATTTTTTAAACAACAACAAACATCTTTTTCGGAATATATGTCTGTATGCAAAACGTTTCGTTTGTATTTGATTCATGAACAACATATAATGGGATTAAGCAATAGCTCATTCTACCTTTAGTACCGCTTTCAGAGTCATTGCCTCCTGTTTAATAGCTCCAGAACAGATTGGAAGCTAGAGCTGACGCCGCCTTACTATTCTATTATATTAAATTGTGTAGGTCGGCACGTTATTATATGCTCAGAATCCACATCTCACGTTTATGACTTGGGTAAATGCCACAGCCGTTTTTATGCACGTCTTCGAAACGGTGCTTCTCAAGGAACAAAATGTTGGAAAATTTTTAAGGAAGGTGAAAGCGAAGGCATTCTTAAAAAGTTTGGTTTACTTGTACTGCATTTAGTAGCATCTTGTTTCTAAACTTGTTTTTTATATTCACGATTGCTTTCTATTCAAGAAATTAACTTTATGATTTCTGGTTCTCGAAACAGAGAGTAGGAGGCCAATCATAAAAAAAGAAAAAAGTGACCTATTATGAGGTTTGTATGCGATTATTATCACTAAAATGATTTATTACGGGCTTCGCAGATTAACGTGTAAACTGAATTGCGTTTATTTACAGCCACATGGCGGTTCAGAAATTTGCAGCATTCTGTACACCCTGCAGCCAGGCACGGCTAACAAAAGAAATTAGGTGAACTTCATAATAAACTCCCTTAGAAACCAAGGAGAATTAATTGTTTTAGTACGCCTTGAAATAAATTTACTATGGCATGATAGGTTCAGGCACCCAGCCGAGTGACACATCCGCAGCTTAACTAGTTACAATAAAATTGAGTTCACACCTAGTAGCACTTACGTTATTTTACCATAACTCCGCAGTTCACCGTTGATCAAGTTCATTCCAGATAAAATCTAGAACTTGGTGAACCGCCTTTAAAACAAAAGTCACTACTTTTTAAAGTTTCAAACAGCTACAAATAATCGGCATCGAAAAGTAAACCAGAACTTTCTGCAAATGTCAATGAAAACTCCCGCCACTGGTACAGTTTTCAAAAGCATCTTAGGTGAACTAATGTACAACAGCGGTGAAACGAGGAACAAGGTTGGGCCACTAGCACAAGAGTCAATTGAATTTGTGGGTGCAATAGGTCATAGGGAGTCATTCAGTACAGTTCAATATTTTATCTCAGGGAAACCCGAAGTCCCATTTTTCGGAGTTATACCTAAGTGTTACACTCTGGATAAAAGCACTGCCATCAGTATCGTCTTATTATTTTAAGCTCGCAATACAAGCTTGAATAGCCTAGAATTGTTGTGATGAAATAACATTTCCCCTTGATATGTGTAAGTTGGTTTCCTCTCAAGAGCGTTCCCGTGGCGCTCTATTTCCACGTTTTTGTTTGCGGAAATCTGGAAAAAATTGATTCTCCATTTTTTGTGGAAGGTCTTATATTACTTATGCGCGAAACTCTGCATACGGACGGGACAAGGAAAAGAAGAGGCCGGACGAGGGCATGGGGTGTTCGTCGCGTATTGCATGAAAAAAAACCTTCCTGCCTTTTTGCAGCCGCCCCTTTCCGTAAGGGCGATTTCCCGTGGAAGCCGGCTCATTTTTTTTCTGCACTCGTCCTGTTTCTTCTTTTTCTTGTCCGGTCGTTATGCGCAGTTTTACGTATAGGTATGATGAACCAACTAGCCCAACCACATGCTTATAGCAAGCTCTTATATATTAAGCGAGCGACGAGAGGTGTTCGGAAAGGGTTAGATTTTTTTTTCAAGGATGCACAGACCCATAAAAAAGGGTGAGGAATTTGATACCGACTATAACAAGAAAACGAAACCTTTTCGTTATGAATAAATCTAAAACCAACCCCGCCGAATGTGCTACGGGTGTTACGTTTGTATGCACTCAGTGGTGCATACTACCAAGGAAACTGCGGAATTTGCATAAAGAGCTGTACTCATTCTTTTATTGAATGGGGCTCTCAGCTCCCCTTGTTCTGACACAACTCCAGGTGTAACGGGTTTGATATTGAACTGGAGCACAAAGGTGGAGTAGTATGCTTTGATTAAAACTTAGAGGGCAATGAACTTACACTCATTTTTATAAGGCTGCTGTACGCCGGATAAAATGCAAGTACAAACAAAAATTTGCTCTCAATAATATTGGAGAAGTATTTTTGTTTTTAGGGTTGCGCATCAGGCATTTCAAAAAAACAGTTCATACTGTGGTTTGATATTGGGCTTATGAGTTACAATTTATATGTTTAAAATGATTTGTAAGCTCAGAACTTATAATATTGACTCGGGTAATAAGTCCATGCTGATGAATTCAACATCATCACCTATGCTAGCTAAGGAGTGTGACGATACTGAACTTAGAGGCACAGTACATCCCAACAATCCGCGTAAAATCAGATTCACACAATCGTTGGTTCAAAAAAAAATTGAAAAGTCTGAAAAAATACCTTTAACAGACCACAAACCAAAGCAATAACAAATTAGCGTGGCAATCGTATGACTTGTGCACCAAGAAATACATAGATGAACTGCGAAATGCTAAAGATAAATATTTTTCCTGCGACCTGCTATGAATCCTTCGCTCAAACCCGAATAAATATTGGCGCATGCTCGCTCGCAGAAGTCGAAGCAACAGCATAGAACTCACAGATCAAAATGGGAAGCAATAGCCACAAACAACGTGGCAACCACCTTAAACGTCTACTTTCTTCTGTGTTCTCGACCTCTAACAAAACCCAGTTAACGCTACTGCCTACCCATTCCCTCTCCGCTGTATTATCCGAAGTAGCAATTCATCCTGAAGGAATCGCTAAACTAATCAAAGCTCTTAAAATATTTTCAGCGGCAGGATGTGACCGATTAACCCCTAAATTTTTAGTAAACACCATCACAGGGGTGCGTCTGATACTTTGACTCATCTTTACCCAACCCATTGAAACGGGCGAAGTCCCAGTCGACTGCACGGTTGGAAAATAGTTGCAATATTCGAAACGAAAAAACGCGCCAATCCAGCAAACTGCTGCCCAATTCTGCTGACTAGTATATCTTCTAATCTACTAAAACACATTGTGGCTTCATATATTGCGTCTCACCTGGAATAAATTATTTCTTTTATGATTACCAGCACGGCTTTACAAAGAACGTCTCATGCAATACCCAACTAGTCAAATTGACCCGCGATCTCTTATAACACATGGATGCTAACCGACAGGTAGATGCTATATTTTTGGACTTTTGGAAAGCTTTTGACCGCGTACCCTATAACCTGTTACTTTGTAAACATTCTTCACTGGGTATTGCACCGAATATTGTTTCCTGGATACAACACTTCCTCACTAACCGCAAGCAGTACACGTCTGCTAATAATTATGAATCCTCCAAAACGGACGTATCATCAAGAGTCCCTCAGGGCGCAGGCCTATCACCTCTTCTATTTTTAATATTCATAAACGATCTTTCAACTAACATACAAACAAAACTTCCCCTATTTGCAGCCGATTGTGCCATATACTCCGCCATTCAAAACACCGAAAACAGAACTAATATGCACCAAGACCCCGACACTGTAGCACTATGATGCCAATCATTTTTGATGCGTTTAACTGTTACTAAATGGAAATCAATGTCATTTTCCCGTAAGCGCTCCTCTGTTCATCACACCTACATCATTAAGTCGCTTCCTCTCGACACGGCCACGTCATACAAGTGTCTCGGAGTGCACATATACCCATCTCTAACATTCGCGCCGATCGTGCAGCCCATCTGGTAAGACGCTCTGCGCACACTTGGATTCCTTCATCGTAACCTAAAATCTGCATCTCCCGAAATTAAAAACTAGCATACTTAACATGCGTTCGCCCAAACCTCGAATATGCTTCGTCTATTTGGAATCCTCCCCACGCATGTCTCATCCACGAACTAGAATCAGTACAGAACTAAGCAGCTCGCTTTACAACCTCACAGTTTTCTAGAGTAACCAGCGTCACAGCTTTAAAACAGTCACTCAACCTGCTATGCCTCGGCTCACTTCGGATCATCTCACCTTTAGGCCTCCTCCACAGTTTCTTTTTCCACCCACAGTCAAGACACGAACATTTAGGGCCGCCCGACAGAACTTCTTCACGCACAAATCATTCAAACCCCATTGCACGAATTAACGGCCGTACATTTGCGATGAACGACTCCTTTTTCCCCCATAGAATCAAACTGTGGAATCACCTCCCCGACAACATTGCGGTTACAACTGAACTGACATCATTCCGGCAAAACCTGGAAACCCACTTGATTACAGTCAATACCCTAACATTACAGCGATAGTGCATTAACGCACAGTATATTTATTCTTACCAAATCGTTCTTGTTCTTGGATCGAATACCCAGTCTTCGTTTATTGCTTTGTTGTTCGTCAATTTTTGCACGCGTTTACTATTTTATAATGTGTATTGTTTGTCTCCATCGAATTGTACACTCCCACAAAGTATTTGGTGCCCCCTTATGTTGTGCCCTCGGGCTTTTAAGGATGCAATAAATGAAATGAAATCAAATAAACAGAGCAGATTGCATGGTTCTTGCCGTAATTTTGAATGTGATATTTCTCGTCAATGAGAAAAAAAAAATATATGATCTGTGTTCAAATTCATTTAGCAGCTCAAGTTGTGACAGAAACATATGAACGTGACCAACAACTTGAAGCAGAGTCAAGTTTAATGCTGTGAAATCACATGATTGACCGACAATAGAAAAGGAAAATAAAAAATGGGGTGTAAAAAACTAGGACGCTAACACACCACTGGTGATTATTTTAGGCACTTGTCTCTGCAACAACTAGTATCTGACATATCCTGTAAGCGATCTATGCTCAGCAGAACACCAGGCAAAGTTTCTAAAAATCAAGCTTTAATTCGAACGGTGTAACCTAATAAATTTAAGTGTGCCTAAAATTTCGCCTTATGCAAACAAAAATTGTGGGAGAAGTGTTTTGCCATTGCAAAAAGCTCTGATCATCAACTACCACGAACCGTGGCCACAAAGGTGTTATAAAATCAGGTCGCAACCAAACTTGAAAAATTAAGACAAATATATACACAGAAATATGCAACTACTCTGCCTGTTCTCGAAATATGTCGACCCGCCGCGGTGGCTCAGTGGCTAAGGCGCTGCGCAGCTGAGCACGAGGATGCAGTTTCGATTCCCGGCGGTGGCGGCCGCTTTTCTGATGGAGGAGAAAGCAAAAACGCCCGTGTATACGAGATTTCAGCGCACGTAAAGAACCCCAGGTGGTCGAAATTAATTCGGAGACCTCCACTACTTCGCGCCTCACTGCCTGCGTTGCGTCGGCACGTGAAACCCTGCGATCAATCAATCAATCAATCAATCAATCAATCAATCAATCAATCAATCAATCAATCAATCAATCAATTGATCTATTGATCGATCAATCAATCAATTGATATATGTGTTCCTGGCATCTGCACTTCTTTTGAAACCAGGAAATACGCGAGTACGCATTAATAAAGAAAACCCCGGCATTTATTTATGTCAGACACAAGCATTGGCACGTCAGTTGTATTGGTGGCTTCGGTGACGAGTTTCGTAATAGGAAAAACCAACTATATCACTTCACGATCCCGTAAAAGAGGTTAGATAGATGCGGTAATGGTGGCCTGCACGTTTTCTTACTGGATTGTTCCTTCAATTGGAATGTACGAACCTACCCGGAACTGACCTATTTATGGGACCCATAGACATTAGGAGCATTATGCTTGCTTTTCACGGTCTTGTGTGCGCGTCTAGGAATATAGTTCAGCAACGCCGTCACGCTTGCAACGCGTTCGTGTGCGTGCAAGGGCAACGTAATGGAACCGGAGGTTGCTGCGGATGCACGATAGCCTGTCTCCTGCCGTACACGTTCGCAGGCGGAGGTCGCCGTTTCCCCTGAGTTTCCTCGCTACAGTGACGGTTTGCACGGCCGCCTTTTATGCTGACGTTAAGGGGTGCCAGAGCGCCCGACCTTCAGCTTTACTGTTTTCGGTGACCAGGGGTTTTAGTGTTAGGTACGGGTTCAATTAGAAAGTGTGTGAAGTCCTTTATTTGTGTTTATGTTATACCACTAAAAACGTTTACTTTTATAGGATGAACGTAATAACAGTTATGAAAACATATTCACGGTATGTTTCATGAGAACAGCACCAGACCACAGCGGCCTAACAATAATGTTTACCTGTCCTCCTGTAAACTTCAAATCCCAAAGAAATATTGTATTTTGGGAAGAATACTATTCCGGTAAAATCGTGCTCCTACATTTGAGACGGTATGGGTTGTTATCACGCCTTGCCTACCACTGGTACCTTTGTATGTAGTGGTATGCAATTAGTGGTAATGTGTTTTTTTCCGTACAAAGTACTTGTTCTCAGGCCAAAACTTTCAGGGGCGCAATACGTGCTCTCAATGACCCAAGCCATAGAAATGACCGTATATTGTGTCACAGTGCTTTGTTACTTAAGAAAATGCAGTTTCTTAGTTTTGTAAATTAGTTTAGTACTGGCAATGTGCAGTGTGCAATAAATCCTCATGAGAATAAACTTTCAGTTTGTATAGAGCTACTACTGTGTTTCTATACTGTCAGTAAAAAGTCAATTCAAACATAACTCTTATCGATTGTGGGTGTGAAAAATTAAATAAACGTTTAATTGCGAAAATACACAAAACCTCAAATTGACTTCAAGGCATTGGGTTTTACTAGACATCGTATTGCTTTTCTCTAAAGTGAACGACGACCATCAACTTAGCGACTGCAAACGTTAGAAAGTCGATGAACCTTATTTGCTGGAACCACAACCAACATACAATTGCCCTCAAAACATACTGCTTCAATTATGGAATTTTCTTTCCACGCAATAAACAAGGACTCCCAACTTATAGACTGCGGTCGTTAGAAATCTATAAACCTTTTTTACAGAAACACAACAAACATCAAATTGCTTCAAACGTATAGTTTTATTAGACTCCTTGTTTTGTTTCTTTACTGTGAACAAGGACTCCAAACCAATTAACTGGGGTTGTTAGAAAGTCTAACAACCATTTTTTTTTCGGAAACACGACAACCATATAATTGCCTTTAAAACAAGCAGTTTTACTAGTTTAATATTTGGTGTATACATAGTGAACAACCAATCCCGAGTTATGGACTGCGGTAGTTAAAAAGTCAAGAAACCTGTTTTTGCGGAAAAGCATCGAGCATTCAATCTCCTTCAAAAGAGAGTTTTATTAACCCCGTGTTGCGTTTCTATAGAGTGGGCAACGACTAACAACATAATGGTTGTGTGGGTTATAAATTTTCTGAAGCCTTTTTTGCGAAAACAGAACAAACATGCAAATGGCTTCAAGACATCTGGTCTTCGTAGACTCCGTATTTTGTTTCTTTACAGTGAACAAGGGCTCCCAACTGATTGGCATCTACCATTAGAAAATGCAAAACTGTTTTTTGCGGACACACTACAAGTATCCACTAGCCTTCAAGTCATATAGTTTATTAGCCCTTACGGCCTTTTTATAGGGGGAACAACGACTCCAAAGCTATTGTGGGCGGTTTTTAGAAACCTTTCTTGCGAAAAAACAACCAGCATTGCGATTTATTGTACTCCCCATCGCGCTTCTATAAAAGAAAGTCAGACTACCCCAACATAGGGGCTGCGGTCGTTACAAACCAACCAACTCGTTATTCCAAAAACATATTGTAATAGGCAACCAACAGCTTATAAGAAATTGACTTTTAATAACCTCCATATTGCATTTTTATTTATGAATTAGAACACCGAAGCTGTGGACTGTAATGCAACTGTGACTAGCCATGTTTGTACTAGTGTCAAGAACACTGCAGTGACCCCCCATCCTCCTCTGCGGAACCTGCAGGATTCATTCTCGAATGCCACGGGATAACATTACAAAATAAGTGCAACAAACTGTTTATTATTAGTTCTGGGACTCGCAGAAGGCTTCCTCAGTAATGTGAAATTATGCATTTTAAGCAACCCAGTTCAGACGAATCACAAACACATTAAAGAAACGGAGGTATAGCAAAGCGCAAAATTGGGCCGAGAAAGAAAGGAGGGTGACAGGGCCAATGCTTCGTCTCTCGTCTATGTTTCGTTTTTTACACGTCTTGAATGAAGTATCAGCTGGCCCAAAAGTCCACCTTAATGTTACGCAAGCAAATTCATCTACCTATGTAGATACATATGGACAAGAAATTATACCATGGAAAAGAAAACAAGCTCGATGGGTGAAATAACGTGCCTTGTCATATTTGTAGTCAGTTATCTATTCATCATCAAGGTGTCAACAGAATATAACCAGCGAACACGCAAAAAACAAACTCTAAAGCGTCCTTCGCTTTTTAGACTCCATTGACAGGGCTACATCAGAGACAGGGAAACATTTGTGAGTAGGTAGAACTGGTGTTTTAGTGCGCCGCAAAATCAACGCCTTATTTTATAGTATTATGGTTTAATAAAGCAGAGAAAACCCATTGTTAACCCAAGGAGAAAACGCCAGCGACCCTTTTATGCGTACGCAACATTTTACACCCTTCCTTGTCGTTCAAACATGCAACGTATATAGTCCTTCATTGCTGGGCTCGCAGCAAATTTGTAGCAATCAGAAAAAAAGACCAGAAAAGCCGTCATGAGCGCGTCGGTGTGTAAGAGGGGGGCGGTTTGAAACGCTCCATTAACTTTAAAGTGCTTATTCAGGTGCTGAACAGTTGTCTCGGTGAAAATGCGTTGAAAGTAGAAAAAACCGGTCAAAAGAACCCGCGATGTCAGATTTAAAGATTTATTGGAGAACGCAAACAGTAATTACAAGTCAAGGACACCGCACATTCTGCATAGTTTTTTATGAAGAAAACTTCATGCCGGCACCGCAAAACAAAACGTCTTTTACCTGTTTTAGACTCAGACACAACTAATCAGTCACATTCACACATCAGATTATACAGAAAGTGTAGGAGATAAAATACGCAATTTTGTGCACCAGATTTTAACAAGTTTGTAATGGTCAGTAGGAGCGTGTAATGGTTGTGGAGATCTTCATTTTTGATGGAGTTAGTTGCTATTATTTCCCACCAAAAAAAAAATGCCAGGTTTTTTAGTGGCCCTGGTCTTTACTCTGTATTTAATTTGTTGTCACTCATCATTATTAGCTGCGAAGGGTATAAAAACGGGGAAATAGATAGAGCTCACTCGCCTGCAGTGTGTAGTTTGAACAGTATGTAGTCGGCTAAAATAGGTTTTTGTTTTCTAGAGTAAATGACTCGTTAGAATGTTCAATAAAAACAGTCACGGCTGCCGTAACGCGGCGATGCTACTGCACAAAAAGTGGCCTTCGCGGTAGAGAACGAACTAGAGCACGAATGTCGCATGTCATGGTTTGAAAACCACATTGGTGCAAATATACCTAGAATGGTTTATCAATCATTCAAAATCGCGTGTTAAAGGGGGGCCCACATCTTTGAGTGAACCTTAAGCGCACAGTCACACTGGGACGAGAACGGAAAACGACACTAGCCCTTACTATATACTGCAAGTTTCAATTAAATCGATAGCAGATATATACCATGCCTAGACACAACAATCAGGCCAGTGTGACTGTCGCACATGCGTACAGTAGTACATGACGACAACCACCCTCCCCTTTTTACTGCAAATCAGTATATGTTCGTTGTGCTTGAGCGAGGTTTAAACGCGGACGTTACACAGCCAAATGGGGCCTGTCCGGAGTCCTTAGTAGTACAGTGAATTGGGTTTCTGTTTTAGGCTATGTTCAGAACACCGTCGCAAAACCCGTATTGTGATCTGAGGACGGAAAAAATCCCACGTCATGGAGGTCGGTTGGCTGAGACGTGAAACGGCTTCCTTCTTTAAAGTTATCAGGACAGTTGAGGCAAAAGCATGAATCCAGCCTTACACAAAGAGTAAGATGCTTACTACAAGGGAGGGAGACTGGCAGTTCTATGTTTATCTCCAAAAACAAGCTTAGATACGTGACGGGTTTATTCAGTAAATTGGGTAGGAAATGTGCTCCATGGAAAATTATGATAAACGGGTTTTGTTTTGTGCATTCCGGGAACAGCGTTCAGCTTTGCAGGTCATCCTTCTTTACAGAGTGGAAGGGCCCTCACTTTTTCGTTTCTTTTTCTTTTTTCATATTATAACTTCTCTCCTTCAGAAGTAGCCCTTCTTTATCTAGAACTTGCGTATCAGTGAAGCGTGGCCTACAGTCGCGGTCTACCAAGTGCTGAGCCATGTGTGTGTAGGGCTGTTCTTTCAAGGCAGGAATTATGCCCCCTTAAGCGTACATCGCGGCAGCGGCCGGCGCGACCGCCGCACACTCGGCCAGAGGAGAAAGGAATTGCGTACACAACGTTCCTCATACACTAAACAAACTGGAGCCTGTATTTAATCAAGCAACCAGGAGAGGAAACACCGTCTCGGAAATTAAGCCGGTTGCTCACCATAATGCATATCTACCTAACTTATTCCTGGCAAAGAAAGCGACCTTAACACCAAATCTTTCACCCGACTTCTTAACGCGATGCGACAGTGCAAAGTACATACGATATGACCGCCACTTTTTAACTCTGGTCGGCGCCCTGTATCTAATGCGCGAACCTTTTTATATTACAAGACGCTGAACGATTGCCTGGGGACCAGAGAGCGGGAAGCCAGCGTTCACCAGCCGAAGAATTTTCCCATTGAATCTTCGTTGCGACAAATGATAACATAACTTGTTCACAGCAGATTTGAGGCAAGTGTGGGCCATTCCATTCTTGACTAGCTTCGAATGAAAAGCGAAGTTTAAGAGCGGCTTGCTAGAACGGGGCGCGTACTGTTGGTCACGAAATAAATCGGACCATGGGAGCGGGGCGGGATAACTATCGGCGCGGCGCCTTCCGGCCGAGTTCCTGTTGTCCAGACAGCAGGGGGTGCATGCGCGTTCTAGTTTCGTCAATGCCTGTCAGTTTTCTCGATTTTGCCCACTGCATTGTAGCGCACCTGTTCTCCCAAAAAAGAGGGACGGCAGTGCATTCCCTCTCATGTGTATAACTTGCGTTTTTTCTTGTTTTGCTGAATGATGACGTATGATTTCTTTTAAAGAGGGCGCACTGTAGCGCAACTTCCTCTCTCTACACGCACCTATAAAATCATTCTGCAGTGTACTGTAAATGTTACTCCGATGAAGACTGGACCACCAGTCGAAACGTTCGTAAACATGTTTGTTTTTGTTTTTTGAGACTTGCGTCGGACTCTACTTTTTGATATTTCTTCTGGACCATTGGAAACTTCTTTTCTTCCACCGTATATATATATATATATATATATATATATCTATATATATATATATATATATATATATATATGCACCGCATATATATATATATATATTGGTTTGAGGTGAGCGGTACGATAGAGAAGTGAAGCTAAAAAGCATAACAACATTTATTTACTGTTTCGACCGGTGACCGGTCCCCCGTCAAAACGTTAGATCTATAAATACATAGATATAAAAATCTATATAACGTATATATATATATATATATATATATATATATATATATATAAATATATATATATATATATATATATATATATTTACGTTATATAAATTTTTATATCTATGTATTTATAGATCTAATATATATATTATATATATATATATATATATATATATATATATATATATATATATATATATATATATATATATATATATATATATATATATATATATATATATATATATATATATATATATATATATACAGCCATGGATGAGTGTGTCTACAGCAAATATCGTGTTGCTGTTACTGCCTTGAAAACGTTAACAATGAGTTTCTGGTGCTTTTCAAAGGGGAGAGTTTATATTTCACCAGTTCAGGAAAAGCTATGGTGTGCGGAGATGGTGGTTGGTGTTATAGCCACGGCCCCCACGTTCCGTTCAACTGTTCGGGGAAGCCTCTCGGATCTATTGGCCGATTCCTCGGTTTGAGAGAGGAAGCGAAGTAGGCGTTCAGTCTTCCCATCAGGGCAGCCACCATCTGTACGGAGGCGAAGTATACATTTTATTCGTACGAAGTGCATCAGACGCTGTTTCACAAACCCGAAATCTATGCAGCATAATTTCAAACCTGGTATATCTGTTTGATTACAGTTTCATGCGCTGAATTGTTCAGGCTTTGTCCTGTCCATGATGATCTTTAATAAAACATTTGGCTGGGCAAAGTAGACAGGGAAAAATGCTTCCACAAGAAATGTGAGCGAAAGTGACAATGAGTCAACAAGCCCAATATTAGGTGTTTGTTGCAGACGTCCTAAGAAAAATGGTTCCTGTGGACGGAATCGAACTTTTTTCTTTGCGATGGGAAACCATCGTCACTTCGATAGCACTGTCATGGCATTTGGGGAGCACATCATCATCTTTGGGTTCCGAGCACAGGCGTTGGCAGTGGACATTGGCTGAGTTGAAGTGGACCCTAGCTTCGAACTTTCGGAGCTGGTATTTCTGACTTGAGGAGGGTGGAATATGGACTTTGATTCAAGTAAGTTTTCATTGAGAAATCATTCCTTTTAACCGTTTGTGTTTTAAGGAAGGAAGGCCCAAGAAATTCGAAGTTCATGCAAGTGAGGAGCGTAGTTCTGCTTCTTATTTGGTCTTCGCATCTCAATTTTAAGTGTGTCCGAATTCGTACTATGCTTCTTAAGCGAAATTTAGCATTTTTAAAGTACATGACTCAAAGAGTTTGGACTAACTAAAGTAAGGCAAGGATGCACATTTTTTGAAGCTCAATATTTTGAACGCTTTGCTACCGCAGATAATAATAATGTTACCCCAAGTGTGGTAGAAAACTACGCAGAGGAAAATATTTGTTCATGTATAATTGAAAATGGTACCAATAAGGATACGTACAAGAATGGGAATATAATTCATGTTTCCGTCAATTATTAAATAAAGACGAAATTTTATTGAATATTTAGGTGACCACCCCTTCTAAAGACCACGCATGCAACTGAAGGAATAGGAGGACATGGCGAGTTGCAATGAATGTGAGGAGTTGACAGTTCACGTTGTAGGCCTACAACAACCCTTCACCTCGATTATTTATTGCCAATACCTTGAAGCGTCTTTGGTAAGGACTATTATCCGGATTTAGTTTGCCTAAGTGTGGTTTTAAATTAAGTTTACTTGCCAACCTCGGAATCCTTTTACTTGCAATCTTACTAAGCAAATCGCAAACAAGTAGCAAAACTTAAAAGCTACCAGAATGAAATTGTATGACCGAGTCGCTCGCAAGCCAATTCCCTACATAGTGTAGTAAATCAAAGTAAACCAATTCCGCAATTTTTTTATAAATTGAAAGGTGGGCAGCTCTTCCGTACAAAAAATTGTGAACAGGACTTCAAAACAAGGCCGTCGTCAGTTATTCTGCGCTAAAAAATGAATTCTGGATGTTCGCGGGGACATTTTCGAATAGTACACTAATGGCGTTTTCAAATTCAAAAATAAAAACATAAAAACACGTCCTCTCTGCCATGACTTTTGCATCAATTTATTAACGAAGTATTTTGTGATGTTTTTTCTTATAGGTTGGCGAAGACAAGTCTACTGAGGGCTTTCTTGCATTGTGTTTACGTTCAGTGTTCTGCGCTACTACTGTTGTGTATTCGCAACAGACAGGCATGTCAAAATAGTCTGGACTTTGTAATCAAGATGGCATCCACACAATTTATTATTCAGGGTCAAAATTGTTTCAGCATTAGGTGGTTTATGGTTGGCTCTTAAAAAAACCTTATTGCCTTTTTTCGCTTCGTGAAGGTTCGCAACAGCCCACTGTATACCTATTTTCTATCTACAAGTCTGCCTGTGTTCAGTGGTCGAAAGGCACACAGCGACATACTAAGTTTTTCAAAAAAACTCCAAACTAAACGAAATAAAAATTTTGCAGTTTACGTCATTTATCACCTTGCCGTTTTTGGAGGCCAAGTTTTTCAATTCGCAGGGATCTCTTGCCAGGTCAAACAAGTATGGAGGTTTTCCGCCGACGAAGTTTGAAGACAAAGTTGCATTGCACCCGCAGTACACTGATGCCCTCTGCCGCCAACGGTATGGAAAATTTACAAACGGGACTCTGTAGAAGCGCCTAGTGAGAAACGGCAAAGGCTCAGTTTAATATCAACTGCCATTGAATACGTGTATTTGTAAAACCCAAAATACTAGTTCCGCAAACAAAATGTCCTCCTAAGGGCGGAGAAATCCGGTCATATTGCAAATGTGTTGCCGCCTTTGCCATCCAGTATGATTTATACTGAGCCATTCGTGAAAACAAAATGCCCGTAGCACAAAACTTAGAGCTTGAAATGTTTCATAATATCGCATAAAAAGCAATTAATTCGGAATACTAAAACTTCAAAAGGCATGCTTTTCAGCTACTTTCTACATTGTCACGAATTACTTTCGGGTAAACTGTGTACAAAATATTTTCTAGCGCATTCGCTACAAAGCATCGTAAAGCCCTAGACAGAATAATAGAACCTACGAAACACAATTCCAACGATAACCTGAACTTCCTTAACTAGTTTTAAATGGAAATAAAATTTGTGACACGCACAAAACAATTTGGCGTAAAGCGTTTAAGGGTGGCGCCTGTGCTCCATACCTAAGCACGTGTGTGACTTTTGAATTTGCCATGAGGTGGTCGAGAGCATATCGGGACGTCGAACCTTCAGGCGTCCTATAGCGACCATCGTACTCGCCATCGTAATGCACACCAAGCACCAGCTTGTAGTTTCGGTACCGCACAGCAGCAATCCCATCTTCGGGCTCAATGTTGTAGAGGAACTCGGCACGAGGAGATGGTAAATTAAGCGATAGCGCACGCCACATATCTTTTCCATCCATCTGGCCCTGCAGGAGCTTAGAATCTCCACCTGCAAACAAAAGAAATTTCGTCTGTACAGTGAACGAAATATTTTACGAGGATGAGCTAGGAGAGCATCATTCTGGATTCGTACTAATTCGGGTGAGACTTCATAAATTCTTCTCCCTCGCCTTTGCTATCATGTTGTAGGTTGTTTTTGCTGACAGTGGAATAAAAAAAAGAGAGAAAAAAATCCTTCAAAGGTACTGCCCTATGTCAATCTGGTCAGAGGGTTGACTTTGAATTTGCGTAACATTTGAACAACAGCAGTCAAAAGTGCCAGAAGAGTTGCAGGAGATTGCGTTGACCCATTCTTGTTTTATGAATCGCAGAGGCGAGGCGCGTATTGCAAGAAGAATGTTCAGTGAGAGCAGGAACAAATAAAGAACCTAATGAGCGAGACTCGAATAGAACAAGCGTGGTAGTGCTTGCTTGTTGGTACACACCTAATGTTTTAACAACAGCACTTAAATGGGACAGAGAAGTGACAGAGCAGGCCTTGCCCAATCCTTGTTTGATGGAAAATGTCAGCAACAAGTAAAAAGCCAACTCAGCGAGACATTTGTTCAAACCACATTGTCAATCTTGTCTTTAATGCTTTATTGTCTATATATGCTAAGAATTTTCAACTAATCCTGTGCTGGGTTCCAGGCCATGGTGGAATCGCCGGAAATGAGACCGCGGATTACATGGCTGCCACTGCTGCACTTGCAAACCGAGTGGACATAACAACAATACCCTTCACTGACCTCAAGCCACACATAAGACAACACCTTCGAAAAACATGGCAAGCCAACTGGAGCACACAGACAGACAAAAAGTTGCACTTAATAAAACCACACTTAGGACAATACACTAGTGACTCACACAACAGATTCATCGAAGTTGCTCTAGCTAGATTACGGATAGGCCACACACACGCGATACACTCCCATCTGCTCACTGGATCTCCAAGACCCCTGTGTAGCAGGTGTGGGGAGGGCGTATCCGTACTTCACGTCCTCATTACATGCAAAGCACTCCACACAACAAGACGTAAGCACTTCCCTCAACTTTACAGACAACACATTCCACTACACCCAGCACTCTTTCTGGCAGATGATCCCGTCATTCCTCTACAACGCACTGTTATGTTTCTTAGTGACAAAAAGTTTTTACAACTCCTTTCCTATCACGCGTAGTCTTTTTTTTTAACTTTATTTCATGCCATGCACATCACAACCTGGCCTTTTACACCAGCAATCCTCATTGTCGTTTACTGATTTTACTTTTGTTTTAATAAACGATTTTAGAGTTTACCTTTACATCCTTCATACCTAACCACTGTTTTGGGGTTCTTTGCGCTCGTTGGCCTAGCGCCATTAAACGTCAACATCATCATCATCATGGAGACATTTGTTCCTCCTCTTAGGAACACATAAAAAGCAAGCTCACTGAGGGAGACATTTGTTCTTTCTCTAAACCGAACCTTCTTTGCTCCCTAACCAGCTCTCCAGTGCAAGTTGCAGAGCCCGCCTTCTGACATTTCTCATTCGACAAGGATTGGTCAGTTCTCTGTAGTGTCGCTGTTCTGTCCCATTTAACCGCTGCTGTTCAAATGTCTGGTATTAACCAACAAGCCGCCACTGCAATGCTCTTTCAGTTCAGGCCTCTCTCAGCGGGCCTTTTATTTCTTACTGCTTTCATTCAGCCTTCTTTTTGCACAACTTTGGTCGCCACAGCAAGTTTCAGAGTCGGTCTTGTGACGTTCTTCATCAAAGACCGGCCATGGCCGAGACCTGTCACTCTTCTATCCCGTTTCATCGCTGTGCTGCAAATGGTAAATATTTATCAACAAGCCCGTACTACCGTGCTTTTTAGGTTCGTGCCTATCTCAGTGGGCCTTTTATTTTTTTCGTGCTATTACTTACTCGTCTTCATTCACAATCCTGATCGCCGCTGCAAGTTGCTGCAGTGCCCATCATTTGACTCTTTCTATCAACGAAAGACTCCTCAGCACGAAGTCCTTTCACTCTTCTGTCCCTTTTAGGCGCTGTTCAAACGTTAACTATCTACCAACACGGCTGCACTGCCGCGCTTTGTTTTTGCCGTCTCTGCAAATGCCGGCCTGGCAACAAGCTCGGAGTTTTTGTTTAAATTATCTTGAGGATCAAATATAACTCAGATTCTATATGGAAGCCTGTTAGTAGAGGTTGGAGACGATAATTAGGCAAATTTGCGGGGTTTGCGGCGGAAACGCACTTGTAGGGTATTCATAAGAGTTCGCGTTATAACAGGGTCACGAAAACCGTAATACAGCACTAGCAACTCTCTTGCTACACAATACCTTTGAATGAATTTGTCAGGCTTTATTGGGAATTCGCTCTCGCTCCCGTGCTTTTGAGACTCTTGCAATATAAACTACACTTGCATACGTATCCCATTCATTATTAATATTTTAAGAGTAGCGCCGATATATCCTACCAAGAAGCGCGACACTCTTGATAAAGTTGAGTTTTTGGGAGAGCTGTAAAACCATCTTGGCGATGAGCCTGAATCAATTCCCCTCTGTATGTACAGCGATATATTGTACAAGCACGAAAATATTAGCAGGGCACCAGCATTCACATGGTGTGTATTTAAACGTGGCAAAACGAGGAACTCTATTTGCGGGTCGTTTCTTCAAAAATTCAGGTGATAATGAAAGACGCCGAACCCCACCTTTCACTTGCACTTTGCCCTATGTGAAATAGAACACAGGTGCATTTGACCGTTTCAAAACAGTGACTATTTTATAACAGTGGATTGGAGACTCATGGTCAATATAAATACTGAAGAAATTATTGGAGCTTTTTCTGTGGAACGTAGGTTAAGGCGTTCGCACCACCCGCATACGACTTACCAGCTGCAGCATAGAGCGTGGGCACCCAGTCAACAATGTGCATCATCTGCTGAGACACTCTTCCCCTCATCTTGAGCAAAGGTGACCAAATGAACGCGGGAACTCTACAGGCACCTTCCCAGACGCTGCCTTTGGCACCTCGTAGGGGCCAATTGAAGCCGCGGTTAGAGTGTGGTCCAAAAGGCAGCCCACCATTGTCAGACATAAATACTATGATGGAGTTTTGCAGCATTCCCTCTTGGTAGAGTGTCTGTACAACACTGGCTACGGACTGGTCGAGTGTGTCCATCATGCCTGCATTATGTATGACAAAAATCGAGGAACAATTAACAATTATTCTTCACAAGAAAAGACCTTCAAACTCTTATACAGATAAAAGTCGTCTTTTCCAATTACCTTACCAATATTTCTTGGTACCAAACAAAAAGTGCGCTTTCAGGTTTGGTTATTTATAAATGTATGCCATTACCCATGTCCCTTTCAAATTATTTGTATCTTCTTGGGACCACACCCAAGTTTATTTCGATACCCTGCAAGTTTGACATTGACAGTGTTTTTTTATATATCTCGCGTAGTAGTGCGCAGCTAACGCATTCATCAAGCACATTCAGCTGCCCAGCAACTAACAAATTTCTGCGATTCAGCTAATGTTTTTCTTAGCTTGTATATCTTGTCAAACTACGGGTCGAAATCAAAGGTTGGACGGAAATCCGTCTGGTCAGCACCGTGAACGTCCAAAAAAGACGTTTCGGCTCCCGTACGGGTGCCTTGTTCACAATGTGTTTTGAATTTTTTGGATTTTAAACATTCTTGGTTGGTGCCAGTTTTTATTGTCAACTACAAGTCGAAAAATACTATTACCTGCGAAAGATTTATTCATTGTTTGAAGAACGGTGGAACGGGAGCGTCACCTTGCTATAATAACCTGCCCGTAAGCAGGGTATTTAAGAGACCGGTGTATTTCTAAGACAACGGAGAAAAAATCTTTTAGCTTTTCTGCCTTACTGTAACGCCATTCAATCTGGCATAGCGCACGACGAAAAAACCGTTAGAGAGGAAACTAGACGTGCTTTTATGTTCCTTTATTTCTCGTGGCTCGTACCGGTTTCGTGAACTATTCTTTGTCTCATTTTACGCGAAATGACATGCGTTACATGAATGAACGCACTCAATCATTAGTGACGCCTCAAAACGGAACTTGATTAAACAAACCTTCATTGCTTTTGTTATACAAGATAGGACGGGACGGGAAAATGGCGTGATTGATGGAAGCGCGAGATCGGAGAGGAACGAACTTGGGAGCGATAGCAGCATGCTCCCGTGATAGGGACGATATTTGCAGCGAAGCATGTTGATAGGCGGCCCATTTATAAAAATGGGTGATTGTTGGCCTACCTAATGAACATATATTTCCTTTCATATAGAAGACTTTTAACTTCAGTATTAACATCGCAATATTTTCGGAGTTTGTGGTCTCAACGATAAAAAAATAAATATAACGAAATTTTAGATATAGCTATTTACCCTTGGCTACGGCGCTGGAAAATGTTTAGAAGGAAGGAAGGAAAGAATAGTACAGGAAAGGCAGGGAGGTTAACCAGAATACTGTCCGGTTGGCTACACTACTCAAGGGGGAGGGGATACGGGAAATGAAAGAGAAAGAAAGGACAGTGGCCCAATTAAGGAGACAATGAGAGAAAGAAAAGTTGAAAAAACACAAGGCGTGACCAGGCAACTAGAAATGCGGTACAAACAACGCACACAACCAGAAAATGCGCAAAACTAATACGGTCCACTGATAACATTTGCGAACTAAGGGCACTGCACTATAGTATTGTCCCTACCATCGTTCAGACAGGCCCGTGTCGTTCAAAAAGAGCAGTTTAGAGGATTGTGAAACCCTTGCACAAACTATTCGGAAAACTATAGGTAAAATACCGCCATTATAGGATGTAACCAGCGCAACACTAAAAAAATACAATTGATTTCGAGCACAAGGCTTGCCGCTGGTTTAACAACTTAGGTTTATAATCAAGAAGGGCGAATGTAAACTCTTAAACCACTTAACAAAAAACAATAAAAACAGTACACTTGAGCGAGATGAGTTTACGAAAGCCACGGTGATGAGGCAACTAGATGGACACTGATTTTATTACTTTGTGTAAGTTCGCACTGGTTTCATTCAAGAGTATGTCTATCCCACTAGCCGAGCCTCCAACCTTTCTGCAAAATACCGCTAGTGTCAACCCTCACACACTTTTTCGCGATACCGGTCCCAAACACCGTGTTCCTTATCACCCAAAATTAATTTAGAAAAATACTCTCCGCATCCCCACATTACACGTACATTAGTCTGAATTGTTTACAATGCACGAAAACGCGGTGTCCATTCATCTAACGTAGCCTGGCTCTGTTTCCCGTCGTTACCAGCGACATTAGGGGATGTCACTGCGCCTGCCTCGCATATGTAGAAGCTTTCGTTCTTGTAATTTTTTAGAGCAGGCAGCATGGGTCCTAGTTGTGTTTCTGTTTCCGATAAAACAACTGACGTGTGAATGATAATGCGGGTGATTACTTCAGAATTTTTATAAATCACATATCTTGCTTTTAAAGAAAACTTCTATTGTTTGTATTACCCGTGAGTTAAGGCATACCCCGAAACCGATTAGGGCAACACAAACTTTATCTAAGGGCCCGAATGACGATGATGGTGACAGCCACGACGATAATCAGGATTTTGGAATAAACAATAGGACAAAGGTATTGAGAAGACATAGGTAGCCGGCTAAATCTGCAACCGCCTACAACACTGATTTTATCATTGGGAGCTAAAGTGCTGGGATTTTGCCACGAAGATCTTTGCCGTGGGTTACAGTCATTCATACTAAAATCATGGCACCTGCCATGTTAGCTATCATTTTGCCCTGTTTGGTTCCCCTTGTCTAATCTACGCGCCTTGATCAATGCTTCGACTGTACCACATTCTCTCTTCGTTATACTTACTTAATTTTCGGGGTTTCTTTTGATTGCTTGATTGTAGGGGTTTAACGCGCCGACGCAGCGCCGGCGATGAGGCGCTCTGTAGTGGAGGGCTCCGGAATAATTTTGACCAACTGGGGATCTTTAACGTGCGCCAAATCTCTTACACATGGTCGTTTTTCCTTTTCGCCTCTTTCAGAAAAGTGCCCTCCACAGCCGGGAATCCAACCCGCGACCTGGTGCTCAGCAGCGCAACGCCTTAGCCACTGAGCCACCGCGGCGGGTTCGTGGTTTCTTTTATTTCTTTTCTAACTTCAATCGATATTCTTGTACTTTTATTTATTTAGTCGTCCACTGTTAATTCATTCTAATATTTCTCAATCTCTCCCACCAAAAAAACATATTTTCTTTCCGTAAAGCACCCATTTCCTGGCCAATACCCTTGAGTTGGTAGGACCCATCGGTCTGGTACCCGCACCACCATTATGGTTTTGGATGTTATGAATCTTTCGCGAATCCTAACGAGTGTGGTTGGCAAGGGATGAAGTATTGAATACGGCCCCGTTGGAGATTAGAACTTGTTGAAGCACGCGTTCACAGCTGGTTCGGGGCGTTAGCAAAAGTGTCGGGAGATATCCCGCCGTAAAGGGAGCAACTCAGCGTCGCTCACTTCAGGCCACATCGCGCGTACGCTCGTGTGCACTCGTCCAGCAGTTCTACTTCCAGCGGCGCCGAAGAACTACGGGTGTGGTTGCCTCGACGTTGATGGTCCTGCCATTTAGTGACGTAAACATGTATTATTCGCAGTATGATATACGTAAAGTATACCGAGCGTTTGCTTTCTGCTAAAGCTCAGGGAAATCAAGGGGTGTCACTTATATGAAAGGTATATTACATAAGGATAAACCAGCATCCTCACCACGGTTTATAATGTGATGAACTTACTCCAGACAGTAGTATTCCGGATACAGAGGGCTTAGTGTCAGCTTATTTGTGATGTATAGTGGGTCTAAATTTACGAGTGTACACGCTTCGTTCTATTTCAACCTTAGCCACGGAAAGAGGTACGCAGTGGGCAAAACGTCATAACGTCATATGGAGTGTTCGTTGGATTCAAGCATTTTGGTTGCCTAATTTTAATTGCTTCTTTTAGGCAATTTTTATATTAAAGGGCAATAAAATATGCTCTGCTTTCAGATTAATTATTATCCTCCAGCAATATATTCTCATTGGTATTGATATTTCGGGAGGTTTTGACGCATGGCAAGTTATTCGTCTGTGAGATTGAAATTCGCGCTTCTCTCCTCCGGTGCTCTTCCGGTTTACCTGCGTATATGGTACGGTTCCTTTCCCCGATGTGAGAAAATTTTGCGATGTTTTCAGCTGGGGCATCAAGGGGAATATCGGATCCGGCGTGGGGTGCTTGCTGACTGAGGAAAAGGAAGAAATGCTGAAAAGTGAAAATAATGAGAAGTAAAAGCAGTTGCACTCAACGGGAAAGCTGACAGGTGCGCAGCAGTGGGAGGTGCAAGAGGTGCACCGTGTGGGCACCACGTCCCCAGAGGGGACGTGGTGCCCAATTTTTTTTAACTTCCTATAACGTTTGTATGTGTGACATTAGGCACACACAGATTTTTTGCCTTTGGTTCCACAAACGCGGAATACAAAACTGTTATGTGTCCAAAACACACTATAATAGGCTACAGTGTAACGTTAAAAAAACTTTGACGCCGTTTCATCTTGCTATTTCTTTCCAACGCCTGGTTCACTGTACCACCACATTTGGGAGTGCGAGAAGACCCCAGGATTTTGCCCCAAAAACCTCCCCCTCCTACAAGCAGTGGGTGAACCACCTGACAAGCCCGGACCTTGGGATTCAGCGTGAACTGGTGAAGAGGGCCTGGACCACCAGCCAAGCTTAGGGTATCCCGGAATAGAGAAGCCCCCCACCGGGCGGGTGTCCTAACATCTGCACCAGCTTGACAAATAAAGATTTATTCATCTTCATCATCTTCCAACGACAACCAGAAAAACTAAATCACGGTTGATATGAGTTCCGAAATTAGGGGGTATACGATGAATGGTCGAAAAAAGCATGTTGCCATTTTGCACCCTATAATTACTACACAACAACACAATCGGCCAAACGTTTCTTTTCTTAGAAATCATCAAATTCTGATGGTTTGGAAAGACTATAGGCTATATTTACGCCTGGGTGCGTAATACTCTCTATCAATTGCTTTTTATTTTAATCCTGTATATATGAAACGTTTCAGCAAGGTATATAGTGTATCAACCTTGGATGATACCGAAAGTAGTCAACAGAGGGTGCCGCTTTTGAGTAGGCCTATAAAAAGACACGTGGTTGAGTTATCACAAATTTGCACTAAATATGTGTTTTGGGTATTTTAATTTTTATTTATGATATTGTGTACTTATACGAGTCCTAGCAACGCCAGGCTTCATAGCAGCGACCCAGTGCAGAGATCACAAACAATACTTTACGTATGTTGTTAACCCACACAGTATCCAATGTCTGACACTTTACACTGTATTCTCTTTAGTATTATTCTCTGCAGAGTCCCCCCATGTTATCCTACTCCGGCGTCACCTGCTAATGTTGATGTTTCCCTCTGCTATTGTTTTCTGTCTCCGATGCCTTCTGCCGATTCTGTTGTGCCCCCCAGTTTTTCTACCCCGTTCCCTATGCCACCAGCTAACTCTGGTGTGACCCCCTGTGCTCTTTTTCTGTATTCGGTACCAACCGCCAACCTTGTTGTAACACCCTGTCATCCCCGCCTGCCCCACTGTACTGCGAAATTTACGTGTGCGACTCATGTTACCTGCCACACACCTTCTCCCTACTCCTCCCCCCCCCCACTTTACCTACTCTTTCGTCTCTCCCACCCTCCTCGCTTCCGTTCGGCCGGTTGAGGTGTCGGCGTAACGCCAGACAGTTACCGGCCTCTGTCCCCCCCCCCCCAACAACCACTTCATCATCATCATCATGTTTAACATCCGCCCATGTGGCGCAATGAGATTGACATCAGCTTCCTAACGTAGAATACGATGTCTAGGTCCGATACCAATACCGACGAATGTTCGATACCGAGCACGGGAAACGGTGATCTATTAAAAGGTTTTGTTTGGGTGGGTGCCGCCGCGTGATTACAGTTGCCAGACATGGTGGCCCCGACGAGCTACGGCAACAAACATGTAGAAAGTGTTCAAAGCCTAAATCTCAGGTACAAAAGTGCTCCACAAGTGAGGTAAAGCTTGCGGGAGCGAAAAATGTAAAAATTCTGGATACTTACCTGCGTAAAACTGAAGTTTGTTTACAACACTCAGAGCTTGATTTGTTATAGAGCCTTGGTTATAAAGTTTGGTACTGAAAATGCATAATCACTATTTGCTGAATTAGAAAAGTTTTCCGCATACGCTGCACCCGACATACAATGCTCATTTTTGGGTTCGTAGGCGCAGAAAAAACAAAAAAACCTACCTTTGTTTTGTTACGGGATTGGATAACATGGATTGCTCGCTCAGTGAACAAGTTTGTGGAGTAACGCCCGCTTTGGTTCCGAAGGGGCTCTGTGCCATCCCACAGGTCCAGTCCGGTTTTATTATACTGTCGAACCAAAGTCGCCATTAAAAATACCGAAAACAAATATAGGTGGGTAATTTGGCTAAGTGTGTTCTCTTAAGCTAAGTATCAGTCGTTGTAGCAGCCATATATTCCGAAATTTATACATTTATTTTCTATTCAATGGCCTGGGAATCTCAGACACATAGTGGGTGGCTCGAATATGTCTAAACTGCAAACCCTAACATCCACATTGTTACATAGCTTTGGGAGAGTGCCTTGGCTAGCTACAGCCTCTAAGATCCACGGCGCTTGACCGAAAGGGCAGTAGACGCGACCCACGCTCAAGGCATTATTGAATAGGGACGCCTCTCTGAAGCATTTCTCAGATTAATTAAATTTTAATCTCTCTCTCTTCCTCTTGACTCATCAAGCATCTGCTGCTATAATGTCTTTTGTTGCTCAAACCTTCCATAATGTTTGCTCGGCGTTCTATAGTGTGGTTACCAGCAGTCGCGAATTACCTGGTAACTATTTACCGAACAATACATGCAAAGAAAAACTATTCGCCCTACTTAGAAAACGTTTGGGTAGATGTGTGGGTAATTGCGGCTGTTACGCTGCCGACAAATAAAAATTGAAGTAGTTTCACTAAACGCGAAAGCTGAGGGAAGTGTACAGGAGCGATTCGCTAAGGGAAGTTTGGGGCCGTCGTCCATTTTTGCTACCAACGCACAAGCGCTTCCCCTCCTTGTCTCGATCCTCGCTTCATGAGCGGAACACCGGTCTTGTCCAATGCAATTCCAATTTCCCGCCTTCGCGGCGCTCGCGCGCTCTCTGTATGGAACAGCACGAGCAGGAGTTCTGTTCTTTTTGTGCTTGATTTCCTCTCGCACAATTCTGAACCCTAATGATCCGTTTTCAAAGCGTTGTTTTTTACTTTTGCGGCCCCTTTTCTCGCTTACTATCGTAAAACCTAACCGAACGAGCGCTCCTAACTAACAGGACGCGGAAGCTGCCAAATAGTTACATATATTTTGCATCAATATACCTGCACCTGTCCTCGCCATAAATAATGGGGACGTGCATGAAGAGTGCCAGCCCTATAGGAGTTTCGAATGGTTATGATTTTGCAAACCGTTGTTCAAACATTCTGTATTTCTGTGCCGGAAGACTGTATCGAGAAGCAAGTGGATATCTTCCCTAAGGCTCTGCTTATTCCTATTAGGTGTGGCCCAGCTACTATCTGATTAGTGCCCACCACAATCATATTTCTTTAAAAACGGCTCTTTGCTTTTGCGTTAAGATTGATATCGTTTCTAAGGCAAAAATACTCCCAATAAATCAGAAAGGCTTCAGTCAGCTTCACGACGTTGAACAAAAATTCTAAAATGAAAGAATCACGCCACAATGAAGGTGCAACCGCGAAAAAATAAAACGCAGAAAATTTGAAAACATATAAGTGCTCGATTAAACAACAATATGGCGTTTTCAAAGTGCATCTGCGACTCTTATCAACTTCGCATTTGCAAGGCGTCATGGTATAGTTTTTAGCGGACGTGTTTTGCACCAGCACAAATTATGGTGTGTGCTTGTAATGGCGGGATTTGTAAAAATATTGAACGGTCACTAGTGAGTGGTCGCCAACAGTAACTTTTTTCTCGTAATAGTTTACTCAACTGCAGTATCACAAGTACGTAATGAACTAATATTTTTAATGCAGGTGACACTGTCATCAGGAAAGAAACGCCAGTGTCACACTCGCTTGAAGTATGAGATAAATATTTAGAAACCAAGTCACCAAACTTTCAGCTTCATTCATAACGAGTACAAACGAAGAGATATGAACGACTTGGGGACGTTCATCTTTTCGTTAGATTTTAGGCGTTTTGGAAATTGTCCGCAACTTCTTGACAGTAACGCATAGTTAAAATTTCAGTCAATACCACAAAAACATTTTGGCGAGTCTTTCCAAAAGATATTACCATTGTAGCAGTGTAGGAACGGTAGTCCACCTCTCCGCCATAAAAGCCGTAGAAGGTATCAAACCCTCGGTATACTGGTGTATACTCAACCGCGAAACTTCCAAGGTGCCACTGCAAATACCAAAACAATATTATCGCTTCGTGTAGCACAACCAAAGAACTCTCATTTAGCGGGTGTTAAAGAATTTGTTGTAGGTTCCCCTTACGCAGTGTTCAGTTTTGTTTCCTGCAAAAGTACAAAGAATAAACTTGTCAGCTTTTCCAGGTTCAATATTTGAAAATGCATTTCATGCGCTTGAATATGGTTAATTTATTAAAACCATTTCCGGCAAGGTGTTTGTCGGGAACCTGTATATTACCCAAAATTACAAACCATAAAAAGACACAAATAATTACAAAACATTGTATGCTTCGTTGGCTGTCAACCTATTTCCCCCTGCCTAATACCGCCATGACCTTCAGGATACTAAATAATTAAATAAATATAAAAAAAAACAGAAATTAAAAAAACTTTAATTTAAAATTCAACAGACCAATAAGTAAATAAGTAAATAAATAAATAAAATGCTGGTGGCAAGCGACTTCTTGAAGACACGCTGGACACCATTTACACCTGGAATTTCAGCGGCTTTATTACCCTACCGAGTTCCCAGCACTCCTACGAATGGGCTAACAAGATAAAAAGCAGTAAAGAAACACACTCTCGTTTTCCTGTGCAATGACACTATGATGGCTTTATGGTGTACCTGTCGTTTTGAATCCAGTAGAAGCTTATTACATAGAAGTTGTAAAATTGTTTATATTGAGTGCAAAACGCGAGTAAATTAGGCCTAAGTCAAAATGTTGCTTGTCTCTGCTGTCATCGTGGTTTGTGCATAAGCAGGTCCTTCCCCAGGAGTGGCTCTCTGTTTCAATTTTATTGCGCTCTTTCTATGCCTACTTTTAAAATGTACCGCTAGACGAAGCATGTTAGCCAAATGTTTAGCTCGCTTCACACACCCGCATCGACCGGCCAACACATCTATCAAAAAGAGCATCAAACTAGGGTGTATAGACTGTGCCTTGACAAAGATGGTTTAGAGAAAGAAGAAAGCTGCATTCACAATAGTGCGGACGTTTCCAAGGTGAAGTCCAGTCGTAGTGCGTACGTTAAGTGTCTCACCGCGATTCCGACGGTGTCTTACCTGCCGCCTCCACCTGAAGGCATCGTTAAACACAACGCTCAGCCTAATTCACGAAGCCAAAGCACTAAGTCGCAAGATGGCCAAATAAAGCAGGCGCAAGGTCCGGAGGGAGATAGATATGGTTACACTTGCTTTATCAGGCACTAAAAAATTGTTTTTGAGGTGAGAACTACAAGATAAACGTCTTTACATAAAGTTACCCACACCGGTGGGTCGGCACAAGACGGCCCCACTGCTGTTCTGCCTTGAAAAACATCCTGTCACCATGAGGCGACGCTTTGTCATTTGTTATACGGTCTCCGACGCATTCATCACACGGAATGTATATTCATACCTCTTAGGGTGAGTGCAATTGAATATTTATAATTTTGAATGCAATATAGCTTCCCTATGCTATACCAAATGTGTAACTGTCACGTGTCCAAACATGCTAAGAAGGAGAGAGCCGGTCACCAAGGCAGGTCTTTAAAAATATACATTCAACCAAAGCAAAGCAAACCCTCCACACACACAATAGAGAAGAAAGAAGCCACACAGAGGAGAGCACAAGCAAAAAGTATTAATCATACTAATACAAGGTGCCCGACACAAATGTAAATTGAAGTCCGACAGGAAACGTTTGCAACCAAGCCTACCCCAAGTAATCGGCGCTGATGTTGAGTTGGCGCTGCGTGGTGGTATTGGGGTAGCACCCGCGTTCTGTGGGAGTGAATAATAGCAACCGGTCTCCTATCTGTTCTCTGAAAAGTCGGTCCCCAGTCTCTGGTTTCCGTAACGTCTTAAGGCACCACCCGGAGCCGAAGCAGTGCTGTTAATCGGGCCGTCAAAGCGCGGGTCGACGGTACGCTGCCGCTGCGTAAACTCCCCGTCGGTGCTTTTTCATCCAAAGTGTAGGTTGGCGGGTAGAGAAAGAGCGTGAAACCGCAGTGCCATCGGCTCACACCCTCCAGGACGTCATCCTGATGTCACTGTCCCGGCAGCGGCACCTCTTACTTAGATAACCTAAATCTTCTCTCCTCAAGTCACTGCTTCTCAAACTTGTCATCCGTCTTCCTCTCGTTCAAGCTGTTCACCTTATATTTCTCTGTTTGGTCATTTAGCCATTGCCTGATTGCTTGGGCGTTGCAGTTTTCTTCAACTCGTACCTATTTTAATTGGCACTGCCACAACGTTTGGACGCAGCATATTTCTGACGTGCTTAGGCGCGACATTGAATTTTGAACAATTGTGGGTGACTTGAACCAGAAATTGTCAACTACCGCAGATCGGACTGAACTAGCCGAGCTGTCAAAACAGATTACCAACCGTAAAAGAAACGTCATTCGTACATATACCCTGGCAGTCATCCACAAAACGCGGCAAATAGGAGGAAGCATGAAAGCAACAAAGAGAAAGCTAGCCATCGGCAGAGACTCGATGTATGCGCTGCAAGACGAGAAGAGCAACATAACGCACCACGTCGACGAGATTATAAAGGTCAAAGAAAGATTCTACGCCTCTCTGTATGGCAGTGATGTTATATAAGGGGGAAACTACACAGAATACACGTTTAACCGACCATGGTCCACTTGGAACTAAAATGAGGTATTAAAGGTTCTCAGAGTCGTGAAAAGGCAGAAAGCTCTAGGTGACAATGACGTAACCGTATATCTCTTGAAGGAGAGATAACATATGATTCTATGGAAGCTCTTTCTACTATTTTCTGAACGCCCGAAGACTCAAAAAGTGCGCATAACCAAGAGAAACGCAAACATTTTTCTCGTTCATTAAAAAGGAGATCCGAAGCACCTCAAGAATGACAGATCCGTCAGCCTACTCTCGGTTGTATACAACCTTCTTACCACACTCATTGTTAGCCACATAGGCAACAGTCTGCATTTCAACAGTACAGAGAGCAGGGCGGGTTTATCAATTGGTACTCAACCATGAATCACGTCCATGTGATCAATCAAGTGATAGAAAAATGCATAGAATACACTAACGCAATTATCATGATCCTTTTAAACTATCAGAAAACGTTTGATTTCGCATTCACCATGGTCGTTCTAGAAGAACTAAAATAACAGGGAATAAATTATACCTACGTGAGACTTCTACAAGATATATATAAAGAATGCGTCGGCGCGAAACCCCTCCACAAGCAAAGCGACGAATTCCCGTATCGGAAGGAAATAGGACAGGAAGTTACCATCTTGCCAAAACTATTCACAGAATGTCTGGAGGCGGTGTTTAAAACGCTTGAGTGGCAAAACAGCATGTTGAATAAATGAGGAATACTTGAGCCATCTGAGTGTGCGGACGACACAGCATTGCTGAGTATGACTGCAGAACACCTGCAAACAATGTTTGAGCAACTATAATCAGAAAGCACGGCTGAGGGGTTAAGGTAAATATCAAATATGATAAAGAATTGATGAATAGGCACACGAAAAACGTCCTCTTCCTGTCAGGAAACGAAATTCTAGAAGTAAAATTATACAACTACATCCGACTTATCGTTGGCGCTGAACACAATCCCGAAAGAGAAATACACCGCCCAATAAGTATGGGTTAGGGAGCACTTGGCACGCACTCCCAAACATTGAAACCTAAGCTACATCTGTCACTGAAAAAAACTGCAACCAGTCCATACTGCGGGCTATGAAGTATAGAGCTCAAGTTTGGCGCCTTACTTAAAAACTTTAAAGCAAACTTAGGTTGCCTCCACTGTCCATGGAACGCATAAAGTTAGGAGAAACACTCAGGGATTGGAAAGGAGCTTCCTCTATCAGGGAACAAACTAGAGTGTAAGATACCACTTTTCAAATAAAGAAGGAGATATGGACTTGGGCTGGCGATGTAGTCGGCGAACCAAGAACCGGTGCACAATTAGGGTAACGGAGTGTATACCAAGGGATAGGTCCAGAACAAGGGGAAGGCAAGCAATCCAAGGGAGGGATGAAATAACAAAATTCGGGGGAACAGTGTGGACTCCTGCAGCACAAGAAAAGATGCGTTGGAGGTCAATGGGAGAGCTTCGTGCTACATTGGACCTAAGAAGGGTGGTGATGATAATGATGATGATTATAATGGTAGTCAAGTGCATTTCGTGCTACCTTCGAGGATTGCCCTTGAGCCTGGGCACAGGTTTTCTCGAAACTCAACTCACCATCTCACCTCACGAACTCAATAATTCACAGTATTTTCGCAACAGGTGTTCCCTTTTCGGGAAGCAAGCGTTCAACATCACCGTCAATATTCTATGTGCATGCACAGCAGTTCTCTTCGCATCAGTTCTGGTTTTTTGTAAGGAGAACGTTTATCGATTGCCAAACAAACACTGCACCGTCTCTCACCCGCCAGTACCCTTATATTCCACTCGCAACATATCACTTAAATATACTCCCCTCCAAACATTTAGGGATATCAGAACCCACCATCCCTACTTTTATTCCCTTCTGGCACACTCCTCAATATTTGTGCCAATAATATCCTCGATATCTTGAGTCTAGGCTCTATATACATGTACCCTTCTATTGTTTATTTGCACAGAACTTCAGTTAGGTTTAAAAATCTACACGAATTTGAATTGCCCTCTCTCTAGAAGTTCTATTTTTAGATATGTCAAGTCCATGTTGCCCCTCTGCATGGTAGGCCGATTAGTTTTTTTGTTATCCTGTTCTGGATAGTCAGTCTGTTCGATCTTCTTTACGGACAAATTGGCTCTTAATGATGAACTTTTGTTTTTTACTCCCTCGTGGATCCTGAAAGTGCCCGCTCAACACCTCTTTTCCCTCCGCAAAGTTGGTTTTAGGCTAGATGGTATTAGAACTTGTTTGGGAATTGAGCGTCGTTCTGACCATTTTTATCCGTAACTTCTGGAAGCGTGCGGGCGCTACGAAAAGGCGCCCTCTCTTTCCTGCTGGGACAGCCAACGCAAATGTTGGCGGTTTTCTATTAATACTGGAAAAACAGCGGCGCAGCTAGGTTTATGCCCTGCTTGATCACCACTTGGATTTTCAGTGAGCCTTGCCCGTGGCTTGGTTCTCCCGCACCTTCTTGTCTCTTTGTGCAGATTTGTCCTGGACTTTTCCGCCATCTGGTTATCTCGTGAGCTCTTCGCTTTTTTTCCCCTCACAGGTCACACAGGCCTTACCTGATTGGGCGCATTTGACTTCATTGACGCGCGTCTGGTTCGTCTGCCTCACCTCCAAAGCTTTTGCGTTCATTCTTCATGTAGGTCATCAAGACATGACGTCATTCAAAACTCTTTACTTCATCAAAACGTCTCACTTCCACATAGTGGTTTGGCCAAGGTTTTTTCATGGGCGCTAATTAGGTTTTTTGGGCGCAAAAATAAATTCCATCTTTTTCTATTCTCATTGGTATGCTTTTTCTGCACCTCCTTCGGCAATTGGCCATTACATGTGACACTGTGTAGTGAAATCATTGTTTACAACACAGGTATTGAATATCCACACGAGAAATTTGTTATTGAAGCCCATCTGTACGCTTCTGTGAAGACTGCTGTACGCTTCGGTGAAGACTGCTAGGTCAGTTTAATGCAGACTTTCTTTGCGATTCCAGTTGACTTGACTAGCTGCAAAACGCCTTCTTAGGTAAATACCGCCCTTTACTCTCCACAAATAATAAAGTGAGTTATGTAATTGCAGAGTGCATCAATCGCCACGTACCTTTCCCTCCGCGTGCGTCACCTTTTTTTTATTTCATGTAATGACAAGCGAAGTTTTAGTAGGGGACTTTGAGAAGAGGAAAAGAAGCATTGCATGTTATTTATATCTAACGCAGAGGGAAACTTGCGGTATCTTCAATGAATGGATGTGCCTTGCTTGGGTTGAGTGTTTAAAGATCTCCTATTATTCAGGCAATCTCCTATCGTGTATTTCTCTACTCTCTAGTTCGACAAAATTGTACTTCAAGAAAGTTTGCAGCTAGTTGTAAACACTGTCTTTTCCTGCCCTAAGTGAGCATAGCCGCTACCAAACATTGTTTTCTTGTGATATACTGGCAAAGATTTCTCAGTGGGACCAATGGCGTAATGTGAAAAAAAGGTAATGCATTTCCCCACACACAGGTTGGTCGACTGCAAAGCAGTGAGAAGTGCTCTGGAAGCACGCGCATAAGACGGGCCTCCATTGTGTCAAAATAGGTACTTAAAAATCGCTAAAACTAACGGGTCTCGATATTACAATACCCGCAGCGATAATAAATAAGAAGAGAATAGCAGATCTTTATGTGATAATCTGCGTATCATCGTGCATATCAATTGTTCGTAGATGCCTTTATTAGAGCCGAAAATTCTTCGTAGGGGTTTGTTCTTCATTTTCAAGCAGGGCGTTCGGAGTTTTAACTGTCGATTGGATGCACTATCAGCGAAGGTAGAAAGCACTGTTAGCTAACGTTTCGGCGCACGTTTGACACAAGTTTCATGTTTACAAGCTTTCGCGCTTCTTCGAGAGTTTTCTAGGAGGATGGCATATATTTTACCTTAGAATACTCTGCAAGTTATTATATACAAAATGGAGGAGTGGTGTCTACAGTCATTGTTACAACGGAGATAGCATACGCGAACCTTCAAAAGGCATGCCATTTACCTCTTCGGGAGTACGATTCGACGGTACTCATTGTAGCGCTGCTTTGAAACATAGTATGAGCGGGAACGACTTGTTTGGTTGGAGCACACAATTGATTATCCGGTGAAGTCTAAATTTTTTGATGATCACGGGACTTACTTAACCCTTACTGGTATTCCGAACATCTCAAGAATTTATCATGTCTTGGCGATACAGCTACATGACGGATACAAACATCATACAGCGTGGCAAAGGATTATATAATTGTGAGTATTGTACTTTGTGTATACGTTCTGTTTTGGGAATAATTAGGTGGTAATTGAGAGCAGCTTACATACTGCTGGTGAATGTTTTCAGCTACACCACCCACAAATGTATGGGACACTGCTTCGATATAGGGGGAGATAGTGCGAACTGACTAGGAAGTATATCGCATCATTCCGCCGTGCGTGTGAAATGACAGCGATTTTCTGCAGGTAACTAATTTTGTAACCAGTCTCGTGTGCAGAGTTTAGGAGTATTGCTGCGTGGTTCACGTGTCTTACCTTATACATGCCTTACATACCTGCAGGTGTAAATCCTCTTTGTATATAGTGTTGCCTCCTTCCAGATGGACACACAAATTGGCTACGCACAGGGTAGAGGACTTTATTATTCCACACGCCTAAGTGGAATGTGTTCAATAAGGCGACCAAAGCCAAATCACGCACACTTCTCCGCCGTCGTCTTCGGAGGTCCGTTTCGCTATGTGCGTTCACCAAGCCACAGTGAACGCACGTAGCCACAGTGGGAATAGCGGCTATGTGGTGAAGGCACCGAAGCACAATCCACATCGCCCCCCCCCCAGGGAAAGGAATCGTCTCGACTCGAAACATACTCCAAAGAGACTGGCTACAGCATATCAAACGTAGGGAAATTTGCAACACTATTAATTTTGCTTTGCAAGTATCTTTATTTGATTGGTACAGGGGCGCAAGTTTTTGCACACAAGTGGCGCATCACAACCACTTATACCGCGTTACCGCAAGGTGTAATTGCAAGGAAAATCTTTCTTTCTATTTTACCGACTGCTTTTACTCAATTTCATACAACGGGAGAATGCCGCTGTGGTTTTCTTATTTTCCAACTTTTTTTAGGAACAAACAATTATGATCCATTATCATGGTACACGGACATCGTAAGTCAGCCGTTCTGAAACACACTTTTTGTGTACATTGCAACTTTTCTTAGGGTTAGTTCTAACGTTCACAAACTGTGCGTGTCGAACCAACCAACGTCGCGTGCACCCTACATGGTCACCTTTGCTAATGACTCTGCTTGTTCTGTAGCTTTCGCAGAAAGAATTGAGTATTAACATTAGGTGCCGCTGCTGCTGGTGTGGGGTTTAAGTCCTCTATCTATCATAATATTGGGGTAATGATTGCTAATACCTTTCGAAAACCAAGAAATGTCTCCAACTTGGGCATGCGTGAAGCATACGTCTGGGGGTAACATACAAAAGACACAGCCCCACTGCAAGTAGCATTACCGAAATACGTATAACAAAAACAGCAAGGACGTATTCCTCAGCAGGGGGGGGGCGTAAACATGAACAATACGTCTTCTCACCTTGCCAACTAGGTGGGTTTCATATCCAAGCTCTCTGAAGAATTGTGGCATCAGGTTAACTTCCAACGGTAAACCCCAGGGCTCAGCCGGTAGGATAACTGATTGCTGCATTCCTGTACGATTGAAGAGAAACAAAGAAATACAGAGGTGAACTGAGTAACGACGTACGCTGACGCTCATACAGGTTGTACCGGCATTGTTTCGGTTCACTAATTTTTTAAAGTAGTTTTGAGTGGCTAGAATATAGATAACGCATCTGGTTTCTTTGCAAACCATGGGCTGTGCGCAAAAATCTGTGGGATGAAGTGAAGAAAGAAAGAATATTTGCAACACACTTAAGCGTATGAAACATTCTGATGCTTGCTTGCAAAAGCCCCCGCTCTCGTAGAAGCATGTCCGGGCAGATATATATAAATAAACATGTGTACCGAGAATATAGAACGTCACTGCATGTAACTCTGACATCATAGTTCCACTTGCCAACATAGACATCGACTAAGTTACTCTGATGGGCCGCATAGTTTGTCTTCGCAGAGCACGGAAATGGGCATCGTTCATTGAAAGGTAAAAAAAAAACGGCTCGGCTGCTTTGTCTATGGTGAAGTACACCGTAACACAATTCGGATTTCACCTAGCTAACCACTCCATCAAATTTGTCACTCAAGGCACAATGTACAGCGGAAAGGAGTACAGTTTTAAAAATATAGTGTTTTAGAATGGTTCTTAAGCGATAAAACTGCAATGTCAATAAGAACAGCCCTGTAAAGAACAGATTGAGCTAATTCTAAAAGTTTTATGCAACGTTTTTCGAGGTCGGTTACGTCTCCTCTCGGCCTTTTTATTAGGGTTTGGTCCTTGTTGCTTGAGTAATATCTTCGTCGCACATATATAACATCTTCAGGAATGTTTCCTCAAATATTACCAATAAAAGAAGGAAGTAAATTTTTAAGTCCCATAAAGTAGGATACATATAGTCTCTCCCTGTTGAGTTTCTTCGTATCGACTTGCCGGAGTCCTGCGTGAAACCCAAGATAGAGATTATATTGCCCCAGTAATACAATGCAGTAACGATGGGATCAATAATGCGACGAACAATCTTGGCATGACAATCACACTGCTCATCCACTTTTATACTGAACTTCAAATACAGAAGTTATTCAGTAACTACATGGAATTACCACATCGCTAGTAACAATACTTGCTAAATTTGGAAAACGTAGAGTACGTTTTATCAATTCTTAGTGATGTGTAAACCTATTTTGATCTTGTTTGTTAATTGAGAACGTGATTACGAGGAACAGGGTCAAACGAAATGGGTATATGTTGGATGACCTACTTGTGTGTTCCAATGCTGACCTAGGTATTTCCTAAATGTTCGCAAAGTTGTATTTCTGGGCTAATACCGAAATGTCGGCGTTTCATATAAGAAAGTTTGCGGCTTTAAAACGGCAGCTTTTTGTTTCGCCAACAACGATTTATACACATACATTTCTTAACCGTACATTCATTAACAAAACAATTTGCAGCTATTGTGACTGCTGCAGCTAACTTTTGCGGGACGGGTAATTAGGAACACCGGTGACTCGCATACTCTCGAGATAACGTCTTGTTTTGTTTTCTTGCAATACGTGACTGCAGCAAATGTATCCTGTCATTGATCATCATCTAAAAAGAGGCCGGAGATTTTCGTTTTGGTGTTGTACACCCGATGAATAACTTTGTAACCCGACACGTTCGCTCTTTGTAGAAGAAATCATCGCCTAACTGATGGAAATGTAGCTTGTGTATATGGCATGATATCATATTATTGACCTCTTCCCAAATGCAAACCACAGACGCTAGAAAGTTAGGCATTATGATAGCGATAAGTATGTTTGATCCGTTAGTAGTTTTGTTCTGCAACATCACGAGTTCATTGTTCGCGCAGAAGTTATGTGCATCCAGCCCGTCAGAAGGCGGATTAGTGTGTTTCTGTTCACTTCTTTGGGGAACAAAGACATTTATATATGTACAGTGCTCGATTAAGACCGCTTTTTTGTGTACGACTAGAGGCAGGCGGTGAGTGTAGTGCACGAGGGCTAGTTATGACCAGAGGGCTTATAAATGGAGCGTGGAGGTTCAATACGAGCAAATTCGGCCGGGCCCGAAGTCGTCCGGTATGGAGGATAAATAGTAGAGCATCAGAGAGGCGGTGATAATGCTTGCCATTGGCAGAATTCTGCGAGAAAATGGCAAGCGTCCCTGAGTCTCGACTATGTTTTTTTTTTCTTCTACTCTCCTTGTGATAGTTTGTGCTTTCCGCTACTCAGATACCAAATATTAGTTGCTCTGACTTCGCTCTGAACTTTGAAGCTCTGCACACAGAGTGGAATGTCGCACAGTCATGGTTGGAGTGTGGGCATTACGAAATTGTTTGTTTTTTCAAACTTTTGTTTGAAAGCATCACCCCATATACATGAAATGTATTTGATGTACGTTTTTGAACTTTGCATGTAAAAGGTTTCACGTGTGGACATTATGTATAATAACAATGGTTTTAAATAAAAAGCTTAATATTGTGCTTTTGAAATGCCTCCATGAATGCAAGACAGGACGAAAGAGTTTATAAAACAAGTCATGAAAAAACATTGTTTCGCACAAAAATATTAGTAATTCCAAGATGCTATAAGTAGCATAATCAAAAGAACACCTCGAGCAATAAGAGTGAAAGATTGCTTTTGGTATACGAGAACGAGTTCCTCTACACACGCGACATTCTCTTCAGCAGCATATACAACCTCGCAAATCGTCTACGGTTCCCACAAGTCCTCTTTTATCCTAGTAAATTACAAAATGGCTTACAGTGCTCTCGCTTGCAGTACGCAAACCACTGTTCATTATCCTAATACTCCACGTATTCTAGATTTTGTAAACCGTATACCGTTGTCGTAGGTTTGAACGTTACTCCATTTACTTTTCAACAGTAAAAACAATTTCACCAGTTGGTTTCTCTCAAAAACGTCGAATTTCTAATAGAGTAGATGATGCTCACAAAATGAAATGTCAAGTACGTTCCCAACTTGGCACTTTGCAAATTCTGAATGCGCGTGTAGGGGGAGAGGGACTTACAAGATTTTGCCATACACAAAGAAAAAGTCATCTGCATTCGCCTTCTCTGCCAGCACAGTGGCTGTGCGGTAAAGCCTAACATAAGACTCTGCTATCGTAGTAAAGAAAACAATAAGAAAAACAAACGATATTGGTGGAAATACCATGGCAGGCTAGCACTAGTATAAGCACTGAGCCACTCACTCTCCTAGCAGACCATGATCGCCTGGTAACCCATAGAGAAATACTAGATCATAACCGAAAAGGCGGTGTTTAGGACGTACGCAAATATAGTTTTACGTAGCTATTACAACCCAGCCATAGAAGACACAAGAAAAAAAACGCTCCCCGCATAAACATTCTTTGGGCGTTTCACTATAGCCCGCCGAATAAGATAAATGCTTGAATAAAATTCAATTCATAAAATTCAATAAAAAGCAGCATGTTCAATAAAATTGAATATGCTGCTCTTGAAATGTAACCGCAATTCACTGGGTTGTACGTTTCTATACTAATAATCCCTGTAGAAAAATTTTACCATCTTTGAAAAGAAAAATCTATTTCTGAAAAGTAATCCTAAGGCTCCAGTTCTGCATAAATTATGTGGCGGTGGACTATCCACAACAACAACCTACGATGGAAAAATGAGTCATTTCGTCTTTTACTCAGTGTGGACTATGTATCTGAGCCTGAATCACACCAGAAATTGATGATACGTTGGCGGACCAGATTTTTTCAGTTGCTGGAATAAATGCTTCGTGTAGGCATTTCATACAAACTACCAGAAAAGCATATACACAATTCGAAACTGTATCAGCTGCGGGGACCGAATTACCATGGCTGCAGTCCAATTGCAGGGACTGCATTTTTGGAACGGCTTCTACCCACGAAAAAGATTTTAAAGCGCTGGTGAGCGGTGAGGAAGATGCTCTACGTATTATACAAAACGGCCTGATTCAAAAATAACCGGAGTACATTATTTTATGACAGCGATAGCGAGGAATTCTGTGATAACAAAGCAACAATGGCCGATAGACCCCACCCCATTCCCATGCCGCCACCGCCCGTTGAATCTTCCCAATATCCTGAAATGTGTTGCCGAATCATGGCTGATATATATTCCGCCCAAGCATCGCCTTCACCCTCCGGTAGGTCAAACAGCCCTGCCGGATTTTCATATGTTGAAAGCTACTGCAGGAAGCGGTCGCAATGAGGGTTATAACAACACACATGGCGTCTCTTGACAGCGGTTTATGCTGGTTTCACCCGCCGACGCTCCACAAGCGATGACGCGCTCCGTAGTGGTGTACTACGGACATTTTGACTACGTGGGGATAATAAACGTGCGCCCAAATTTCGAACGCATTGGCGTGTTTGATTTTGCCCTCCTCAAAAGTGGCCGCCGCGGTCGCGTTTCTTGCTTAGGAGGCTGCATATAGTCCTTAATTTTATTTTAGCAAAAGCGAGTGGCCTACTTTAGTGAAACAATAAATCAAATATGTATTTTCTATAACACATTCGGCGTTACTCATGGCAATACCATTAACATGACAGAGAAGCAAAATGTAAAACTCTAGAAAATGGGAGAAGTTTGTGACGGCTTTTCACGCTGTCGGCTTGTCCGGACAGCCAAGGCCAGATTCCCCCTGATGACTATGGACACCGTCACAATGCAAGGTGAGGATATCTGGCCTACGGACATTACTGCCCGAAAAGGGCTGGTTGAAAGGCTACCGGCGCGGCGGCAATCAGGCCCTGGAATCCTTTCGTGAATCGGCCCTTTCTAACAACCAGGTCAACACGCCTGCTGGTCGCTCTCTCTCACGCACAGTCCCACGCCTGCCTCCTGTTCCTCGAGAGCACATCAGGATTTCGGCCCCACGGTGGCATGAGCATTGCCCGAACGGGCTCCGCCAACCTTTGAAATTCCATTCTTACCGCTGCTAATATCTCTGCGGCCGAAGCATTGGCAGACCTATCCAGCCTAAAATCCGAAAAAAACAATCTCGTGCTGAGTACGCCCAGTATAACCAGGGCAGGCCAATAGAATGCTATCACGGCTATTCACATCGACTCGCAGGACTTCTAGCTGTCTCCTTATGTCGGCACCCCCGAAGGTACCTCTAAAGAAGTCATCCATAGTATACCGCCTACGATACGCCGGAAGCCATCACAGCCAGTATCGTCACACCATTCAAACCCCAAAGCCCTCCAGCCGCACCGCATGGGGCACAACCAGCACCGCCATAATCTTCTTGGACGGCTAGAAGGTACGTCTATGCAATACAGTGGTGCCGACTACACATGCTACATCCATCGTCCGAAGATGGAGGCATGCCTCACGTGTGGTGACAAGGGACACCGCGCCGAGGTTTGTCAACGTCCCAACCCCCGCCTGCAGGAGATGTAGGGACCATCCCGTCGAAACCTCCTCCCACACGTGTGAACCAAAATGCGCCCTTGCGGTGGCGCACATACTCTGGGAGATCGTTTGTGCAAGCAACGCTTCAAGGCGACACCTCCCCATGGAAAAAACCTCCAGCCTCCGCAAGCATTGGTGAGAAGATAGCGCTGCACTGTCATCACCGCCAGAAGTCACCACCAAGTCACCACCTGCTTCCCACGAACAGCACCCAGCTGCCTCCCAAGAGCGACGTGCCTCTGAAGCTTCTGCAACAGCCACACCAGGGGATAGCACCAAAAAAAAGGCATCATCCGGACCTTCCAAGTGTGTAAACAGGGCAGCAGTGGCGGCCTCCAACTCATCTTCCCCATCACATGCATTAGTTGATTTAGAGCAGTTACTTATTCAGGTTCTCGAAGAAAAGTAGCAACTCACAGCCGAGATCAAACAGCTCAAAACATCTCCCCCACCACCCAGTGAATCCTATAATTCAGGCGTCACGGACAGTGATAACCTGCCTTATTTTCCCTCAACCCTTTCTATCCCTCCCGAAATCGGTTCTTCTACACACTACATCACCAAGCAAGATTTAAAGCCTTCTATTCAAACCATCACAGAAAGTATCTGCTCCAAGCACGCTACTGAATATGAACGGTTCATCAACCTTGTGACGAAACTGACCGCCCATGTAACTGCATTAGAATAGCGGGTATTGACAGTAGAGTCACGCCCTACTACCAAAAAAGCTTCCAAGCCTTACGACAGCCCATACACCTCCCAAATAACTGATCATGGCAACTGCTAGTTATACCATTTGGCAGGGGAATTGTTGTGGGCACCGACGTAAGCGCGACCACCAACAACAAACAACTTATAATCAAATTCTAGTTCCGCCCCCAGATGTATTGTGCCTTCAGGAGACAGGTGTCGTGGCAAAACAATCGGGAAATGAATCATTCCCCGACTCACAACCCATTCCTACAGAAACAACTATTTTGTTTCATCACAATATCCCTTCTTTACAACACACTCTTGAAAGCGAGATTCTTCGCGTTTTTGTGGAAATCATACCCCCCAGATAAGACGCCCTGAGTCTGTTTATTCTAAACATTTACAGCAGTCCTTGCTTTCATAAACATCGTTTTCACTCTATCTTCAAAAATGCTGCTCTTGTTTCACGAAAAACTCAATCGTCATAACAGGGAACTTTAAGGCGAACCATCCAGCGCGGAGCTACAGCAAGGGCACTATCAAACGCGGATCATTATGGGAGGCGGCAAAACAGGAACAACTGACCATCGCCACAGATCCAGCATACTCAACCAGGCCGGGCAAAATTGTTAGCGTAGACACTACCCCCGACCTAACCTTCAGCAGATATTTCAACCCCCAAATCCAGCGGGTTAACACGCAACATGATTTAGGCAGTGGCTACAAAATACTGTATATCAGTTTCCCCTAAGCAGATGTCCAGGTAGGTGAAATGTTGCCACCATCTTCATTCGGACGCCTTAAGACATACCGAACAATCTCCTCGTCTCACTGAGGACACCCTTTCTGAGTGGGAGGACGGTCAGCTCTACCGCGTTATATCGGCCACACGTGAATTAGAAATCGATGCGGATCTCCCCCAGCCAGATTCACGCCTCGCTCATATGTGGCAAGCTAAAGCTAGCATGCAAAAACGCCTCTCCCAACAGAAAGAGAACCGGAACTTCCGATGAAGGATCGCCCGACTTAATCGAGAAATAGAAAATTTTTCTTTTAAACTTGTCCTTCAAAACTGGGAGGCCCCATGCGAGTCTATTGACGCCAATTTCAATAAAAAAACTTAGAACGTCCTTGCCATATAATTTATCCCAGTATCACTAAAGCAGCTGAATCCCAATCTATAGATTACCTAATTCACAACTCTGAAGGATCAAAAGAAGATGTTATGAACTACATCAGTCAGAAGTATGTCCACAGAGCGCCCCCATTCAACACGCCTCATACAGAGGCTACTCGAACGACAGATTGGATGCACCCATAAATGAGGCCGAGGTAAATGCGGCCATACAGTGGCTGAACACCAGATCGGCTCCCGGACCAGATGTTATACCAAATAAAATGTTGCGTAACCTAGACGATTTATTAGTGGAGGATGTCACGCGACTTTGAGCGAATGCTGGGAGTGTGGTTCTATCCCGGAACGGTGGCGTACTGCCAAATCATCCTAATTCCTAAACCCGGCAAACGATGCCACGTAGATTACCTTCGCCGCATATTACTGACATCGTGTTTGGTTAAACTCTTCGAACATGTTATCCTTTCCAGATTTACTAGTTTTGGCTAACGGACACATTTCTTTCCGCACTCCATGTTTGGCTTTGGCCCTAACTTGTCCACCCAGGATGTTATGCTCCAACACCACTATCTTATTATTCAACTGGCTTTCGCTCCTGTGCGGACAACCAAGGCTATGGTCGGCTTGGACCTTACACGAGCATTCGACACTATATCCAATTCGGTAATTATCGCGGATATAATGAACTCGCATTTGGCAGAGCGGTCTTACAACTATATTCATTCTTTTCTATCGGACAGAACGCTCACTCTGCACCTGGGTCCCATTAAAACGTCCTAAATCAGTTTGGGAATCACTGGCACTCACCAGGGCTCGGTGATATAACCGGTTCTTTTCAATATCACTATGAAAGACCTTCCTCATTTACTATGGACCCCGCCAGACCTCCACCATTTTCTTTACGCAGATGACATCACTCTTTGGATCTCCGATGGTTCGGACGGACATATTTAGGATACCTTTCAAACAGCTACCCAAATTATCGAAACATATACATCCAGCCGCAGCCTCTCCTGATCTCCACAAAAGTCCGTGTTTTTCCTTTTTCGGCCCAACGCACATAACCCCCCAGCCACTCGATTACCCCCCAATCAGGCAACATCATACCTACCGATGACACCATCAGGGTCCTTCGTTTGCGGTTCCATAGCAATAGACACAACCTAGACACCATCCGACAACTTGAACGTCAAGTATCCCGAATTACGAGACTAATATCTCGAATAGCTTTAAAGCGTAAGGGTGTCAAGGAGGGCAACCTCGGTCGACTCATAGAAGCCTTTGTCCTGTCCCAAACAGCATTCTCGACCCCCTTCCTAACCATGAAACTAAGTGAATGAATAACAATTGACGGCTTGATACGCAAATGTTTTAGGGTAGCACTCGGACTACCTCCAGAAACCTCCAACGAAGGCCTCCTTCGACTGGGTGTCCACAACTGCTTTGGCGAGATAGTTGAGGCGCAACGCACCGCCCAATTAAAACACTCACTAAGAGTCACACCACTCAGCACTTGCTTACTTCCTTATGCCTTTCACCTCCCACCTCCAACTATCAGCAATTCATAGACATCTCTCCTTGCCTCCGCCAGACGCTCCGAATCAGACCTCTTCCGCCATATATGCATCCCGTACTCAATGAAGATCGCAGCCTGATTCGCCCGAAAGCCCCTAAAAAGGCATACCCTCCAGGCTCCCCCAAGCTATACACAGATGCAGCAACTTATCTTACCAGAGCGGCTGCTGTAGCCACGGTGGTTGATTTGAAACAAGTCCAAATCGCTTCCGACTTCTTACCTACGACATCCCCCACGGCGGGAGAAGAGATCGCCATCGTGTTGGCTATGACCTACAGTCCCCACCTTCCAGTGACTCTAAATCAGCGATCCTAAATTTTCTTTACGCAAGAGTTTCCCCAGCAACTTTATCAGTCCTTTCGAAGGCACAGAACATTAGATCCCGCCCTATCACTCTCGTCTGGGCTGCCGCTCAAACCGCGCTACATGGTAACTCAGCGGCCCTCGAAGGTGCTCCACCTTTGGTCTTCCGAGGGCTAGGTGGCGCCGCCAATGATAGTGAGGTATGCATTCTACGGGACAGGCTGCAAACATACGGGGACATCCTCGCCCATTACCACTTGGAGCGTGCCATGATTCCATCTCCTTACTCTTCTCTATCCCGACCTTGGCGGTCATCTATGGGCAGCTCCAAACCTGCCCCTTTCTCACCTTACCATATTGTCTGCGTTCTTTCTGACACCTACAAAGATGCACGTCCATATTTTTCGGTCCCTCACGCATCGTTATTCCATATCATATGGGCCTGTGATAGCATCCCACTATCCAGGAACCGATCCCGTCCCATTCTTCTTATTATCAGCTGCGAGTCGCGCAGGGAGGCCGCCCTGCGTGACCGAAACCCAAAAATTCAAGAAGACCTGGCCCGATTAGCCGAAGGCACCGGACCACTGCCCAATAGGGGCCCTGCGGCCAGACGGACGGCGCAGAAGACGTCGCCAGCTTAATCGCCAAGCTATGGCAAATAAAGTGGTTCTGTCTGCCTGCCTTTCTGTTTATCGGTGACTTGTCACTCGCCAATTTTGGTTGAGCACATTTCGCGGTAATATAAAATATTCAGCAATTTTTATTCTACTCACGGGTATTCTGCTGTTGGTAATTTTTATTTTGCCTTGAACGCTTTCTGAAGCAATAAAAATTTAAGGTGGAAACGTGTAAAAATAAATGCTAATATTGTAAACCACTAACGCGCACCGGTATGAATGGGGTACAGGCCCGTTAAAAGCGCCGCCCTGGAAGGAGTGCATGCAGGCAGGGCGTAGTAGTTGTTGAGGATAATGCCGTCTGCGGCAAGGCTGTCGATGTTCGGAGTGGGTATTTGGTCCGACCCATGGAAACTCACATCGTCCCAACCCTGTAAGGCATAGGAAGATTTTCCAAAAAACGTTAAACGCGCTCACCATGAGAGTGTGTCACTATGATGACTCGGTTTTACACGTTTTAAAAACAATAGCGATAATAAAGTTCAGCTTTTTCGACATCTTGTACTTGAGCTTTTACCCATTGCAATCCGCCGCGTAAGCATTGACAAGGAACCATAAAATCCTTAAATCAGATATTGAAATTTTAAAACGTGTAAATCAACCCACTTACCTCTATAACGTTGTAAGCAGTAATTATTGTGTCATGCAGCTTAGAGCATCTACTTGTTTCTACCGCAGAAAGTCTTTTGGGAGCAGATAAAACCATTTTGAGTTTGCAACTGAAAGTGATTTGTGTAATCTAACACAGCAAGGATTCATATCGTCTCCTGTTTGGTATTGAAGAGGGGTTTTTTGCATCGTTACTTATGCCAGACCACACTGACCTCCACTGCCATAAAATCGCGGCCAGCATACTGAGGTGGTGCTGTAAATAAGTATAAATATCTGTCTCCACAGCTGCCTTTAAATGATTTTGTTAGGAGCAGGGTTCCTTCGTAGACGAATTAAACCCAGCATTTGAGATAAATAAGATGGTATAGAATTAACAAGACACAAAGTGTGATCGCATCCAAAGTGATAAGTTGCTGAATAACCGATGTTGGTAATCCTCATTAACCATGCGCATCGCTGTACCCCTAGGATCCTTCTTTTGCCAAACTCACTACTAACACCTAAGGACGGATTCGTAGGAACGGGAAATCCTGTGCCATTTTCAAAATTCCTGTTGCGGGGAGAATTTAGGTCCCTTCTGAACTTTCAGGTTGGGAAGCAGCGCAGCTATCTGTGGGTAATTGGATGTCTGCCAACAACTACACATTCATTGCTGTAGGAATAAAGCTTTTAAAATAAAACAGAAGAAAAAGTCAAAATAACCTGCAAGCAATGTGGGCCACCGTACATATGCAATTATGTTTTGCAAATCATTTTTGAATTTTGAATTGTAAATAAATATACAATATTACCAAGCTAGAAAAAAATGTGGTTGTCTTGAAAGCATTTAGGAAGGATACATAAACAATAAACATACCATGTCGTCAGCCAGGATAAGAATAATATTGGGTGGCAGCTTTGTGGCTATGGAGTCTGACATGCGGGTAGCCAAAAACACCAGTAATTCACAGAGAAGAAACATCTGTTAAAAGAGAAATAAAAAACAACAACAATAAACGAAGTACTAGTACTTGCCCCGAAGTACGAAAAAAAATATTTACCAGAACTACAAACAGAAAGAGCAATGTTAGCAAAGGTGTTTCCGTAAAATTTCTGCTGTTGTAAAAAAACGTGCTTTGGCTAAAACTCTTTTAATGACACGTAAAAATGCTAAAAAGCACTTGGAAAGCGTCCAGTCGAGCTTTATTATTTTCGTATTTTCCTAAATCTAAATTACGTGGCTACTGCTACTAACTTTAAATCAACTTAATAGTCAGACAACAGCTTTATGTAAGCTGCTTTATTAGGGTTTGTACTGAATACGTAAATTAATAATAACCCAGAAGGAAAACCTGTTGAGGAAAACACCAGAAAAGGGTTTTTATTTTTAGATGGTTTTTATGTTTGGTTTACCTAAAAAATTTTAGATTGATGTTTGCCAGAGTATGAAATGAAATAATTAGGGGTCCGTATTTTGGAATTTAAAGAGCGCATTTTGAGCGCCAAAAATATGCACGCAAAAGAATATAACGCACTTTCAACGTCGTAGATAAAAGCACCAAACGTGTTAACCTCAATGCAAAAGATTTCACACAATGAAGTGCCGAACTTGTATTTCCCACATGGAAACAAAAAATAGAATTGTTTATTATGATGCAAAGCCGCCAATAGTTTCGCAAACCCGTCAATTGTCTCAACAAAAGTTTGGGGTAAATGGCGATATAGTTTCTTATTTTCACCAATGCACAACTCACATTTATGTTCAATGGCCACTCTCAATTTCTCAACCATACCACATAGTAAAACCAACATAAAAAGAGCCCTTAAGAGTTGGCAATACTGTGTGGAAAAGTGTATTGGCTGTGTGCCCTAGGCAATTGATTTGCGAAAAAAAAGACACAAAAAATAGTCTAGAAAAACCACAATTTATCTAAAAACAAGCTTCAAAAAGGCGAAGGCTAGGTACAGCTGTAGCAATTTTTATGGTGAATAATTTTATGCGAACGCCTAAGAGAAGATGTCCCAATGATGTCATATTCACTTCTACATGTTTGGAGGACCTTTTTGAAATGGTCTATTGCTGCAACCACTTTTTTAAAAAAGCCTGTTTGAAAGGCCATCGGCAGTATGAACTTTAGTCCGCAAGGAACCGCAGTTGCGCAGTTATTTGTCGCCTCTGGCTATTCAGTATTGAAGTGATGTGCTAACAAAGGTGTTTTCAATGATTAACCATTGAGTTAAAATTCAGATCAATACCAGCTTTTTTCCAGAAACCAAGATGCTGCTGCACGTCTTCGAAGATATCGGTACTAAAAAGACGCAGAACATACTGTACGAATCACGGTAAAAATTGTTCTCTATCTTTGTCTCCGTGTTATAGGATATAAAATGGTGCCACTTGTCACTGAGAATGACCGTCCCATTCCGTTGCTGCCAGCGGGTACCCTCAACGAGTGGACACCATGGAAAACCATGGTATTCCGAGCAGTTATTTTCGCACCATACATGAATAATAATCCAAAATAGCACTGAGAAGAAAATGTGGGGGAAAATATACGGCAAAATATTGGTTTATATTACGGTAATTTTGAAAAGAGGCCTTTATTTGCCTTTTATCAGAAATTAGGCAGAAACGACCAATAGGCACTTATGACCACTATACAAGCGTTAGAAAAGCACGGCTTAACATCTTTTTCATTCTCATATATTGGAGAGGGCGATAGGAGCACAAGAAACAAAAGATGCATTTGCCTAAAATCGGGCCACTACGAATCACAAACAATCTGGATATTTTTACGGGAATGTGCCAATCTGTCAAATACTTTGAGAAGCAAATAAATAGTAATAGCGTTGTTGTCATAGATATAAATTAGAAATCAATCGCGCTTTGAAGTTACGTATCTCACAAAAAGAATTCTTGGTAATACGTGCATTAGTACGAAAAAGGTAGTTCGCTTGATTCTATGGCTAACATGGACTTCTGAAAAGTGCAAGTGGGTTAGCAGGGAAGATAATTATTGACTGGTGTTTGCAAGCACCTATTTAAACATCCACTATTTTTCCCTAATTAAACCCATGAGGAAGTTTACCGGACAACAGATGTTGGTGAATTCGTGGAACTAAGATTTTGTTATTTAAATGTTGGTATTGTTTATTTAATGAGTACTTCTCCCTGTTCTTGGTGAAGTGGCCATGGAACCGACATGGCCATGGACGCGAAGGTTGCAACTAACAGAAGTGACAACCGTTTTTGTTAGTCCTGGCGCGCCCTCACAGTTATTTGAATTGTGTTGTTGATTCGTGGTCTTTGGTGATGTCACTGCTGCTGTCGGGAGATGTTGAGGAAAATCCTGGTCCCTCGACACAGGAAATCTTGAAACAAATTCTCGATAACCAGGCTATATCAGAAGCTAAAGTAGACACACTTAGAGCCGATATGACCGACGTGAAGGCTACATGTGAAAAAATGAACGCCGTGCTCGACGTTATTCAAGACATAAGTGTTAGAGTACGAAACTTGGAATCTCTTGTGCGGCAACAGGCTGAGAAGTTGGTAGAATATGAAAACAGAAGCCGATCCAATAATCTATCGCTTTATGGTATCGAGGACGACAAGGACGAATCAGACGACGACCGGAAAAAAAGCTGTAATCGAGAATATTTTTAAAGAAACCTTGGGAGTGCAAGTGAACACGATCGACAAAATTCATCGTCTTGGCAAGAAAAAAACGGGGGGTAATAGGCCGGTAATCATGCGCTTTTATGACTCGCGAGAAAGACAGCGTGTGTTGCAGAACTGTGGCAAGCTGAAAGGAAGTTCGATGAGTATAAGTCGAAACTACACAAAAGATACTGTTGAAGTTAGAAAAAAAGCTTTGACAGAGCAGTGCATCTCAAACCGCAGCTGGTGGCAAAGTAAAACTGCTACACGATAAACTCAAGATCGGCAATCGCATCTAGTCTGGGATCAGGAAAAAAATGAACGTTGCCTGTTCGGACAGAACAAGATAAGACTCGCCCAAAGGGGCGAAAGGGTAAATCTGCCAGCCAGAATTAGCAACGCCCGCCACTTCAGGTCAGATTTCTGGCACGGAAAGCGATTCGTCGCAGTCATAGCTTAGAATCGTACCTTTGAACGCACGCAGTATAGCTAACAAAACAACTGATCTGCAAAATTTATTAATTTCCCACAACCCTGATGTATTGCTCTTAACTGAGACGTGGTTGCATAATACAATTAGTGACAGTAGCATTTTTCCACCAGCTTACAAAGTGTTTAGATGGGACAGAGAAATAAGAGGTGGTAGAGTGGCTATCAGTGTGAAAAGAACAAAAGTACCATGCCTTTCCGCGAAACTCTACACGAAATGTTATGGTGCCGGATTACCTATGCAAACATGGTGTATTTAATAGGGGCTGTATATAGGCCACCATCCACTTCACCAAAGCATTTGGATGACTTGAATTGTTTTCTAAACTCGCATGTAAATGAAAATACAAGGCTAGTAATGGCTGGTGACTTTACGTTGCCACATAAAAATTGGGAAAATCTATCAACGGGTCAAGTTGAAGTAAATAGTACGGACAAACTCATGCAGATTATGTTTTCGCATAATCTTAATCAAAGCGTTAAATAATTTACAAGGGTTACCGCAAAGTCGCAGTCAGTGTTGGACTTGATTTGCATATCTGATTGATTGGCGGATTATACTGTATGAATTACTGTATTAATTGATGAAGGTTTATTTGATTATAAGGTGGTATGCTTGAATATACCCGTTACCGTAGGGGCCTTTGGAAAACTATATGAATTAGTATATGTTAAAGATTTTTGCCGTGTGGATGACACGTCCATCCTAGACGTTTTGGAGAGCAGATTTGACGCATTTAAATTAGCATCCCACCACGAAAGTGTCGAATAACTATGGCAGCGTCCTAAAGGTATTATAAAACGCTCCATTCACAAATTTGGTCTCACACGAACAAAGAAATCAAAACACAAACATCCTTGGATAACTAGAGACATAATTCACCTCAAGCGCAAGCTAACAAGATTACGAAAACGGAAGACCAACCCTACGGAAATTTTATTAGGTAAAAAAAGTCTGAAATCCACCTTAGTAAAAGCGAAGAAAAAGTTTTTCAATAAAACGCTAACAGATTTCCTAAAATGCTCACCACAAAAGTTCTGGCGATATTTTACAGACAAGAACAACGAAATGGAACAGATACTGGATGGCGAAGTAGTACTGACAGAAAAAAAAAGATATCGCGAACCTATTTAATCGTTTCTTCCAATCACTTTTCACAAAGTATAGCGGTGACAATAAGAGCGAAAGCCTAGTCTATTCAATACAGTAAATTAGGAGGGAGAGTGTGTTTGAACAATTGTTAAAGTTGGACCCAAAGAAATCATGTGGCCAGGACGAAAGACCGACTGCATTCCTTCAACCCTACGCTAAGTGAATGTCCTATTACCTGCAGCTTTTGTTTGAAAAATCATTAAGGGATCATTCAGTACCTCAGGACTGGCGTGCCGCGAACGTTGTTCTGATACATAGAGGTGGAAATAAACTGTCCGTAACAAGCTACAGACCCGTCTCGCTAAACTCGGTGTGTTGTAAAGTAACAGAGCACATGATAGCCAAACACATTCTTAACTTCTTTGAAAAAAACAATTTGCTATGTCAATTTCAGCACGGCTTCCGATCTGGCCTTTCGACTGTCACTCAATTAATCGAAACTGTCCATGACTTTTGCGAGGCTATAGATGAATGCAAACAGATAGACGTTGTATGTATAGACTTTGCGAATCATTCGACAATGTTTGCATCAAAACTGCTCTACAAATTGCGAAGGCTAAGAATTATTCAGGGTATTGTTTCGTGGATCGAGGAGTACTTACAAAATCGTTTCCAAAGAGTCAAAATCGGAACAAGCGTATCAGAAAAATGCGAAGTTCTGTATGGAGTGCTTCAAGGCTCCGTTGTAAAACCGTTATTGTTCCTACTGTACATAAACAATATTCCTGCCATTGTCAACCCACCTGTTAAGATGGAACTTTTCGCGGAGGATTGTTTGATTTATTCTCGTGTAGTATGCCCAAACGATCAGATTGAACTAAACAAATGCCTGCAAGCAATAAATTTATGGTGTCAACAGTGGGGAATAGAAATCAATTATAAAAAAACAACATATACGCATGTAACAAGAAAGCGGGATGTTCTAAGATTTGAATATAATACAGGGGAATATGCCTTGACCAAGGTACAGAGCTTCCAGTACTTAGGGGTGACAGTGGAGCATAATCTTGATTGGCGCATTCATGTGCATATTACCTACGCCAAAGCATATCAAAAGCAATGCTTTCTTAGGTGGAAGCTACCAAGCGCGACTAAAGAAATTAAGTTAGTTGCCTACAAGGCTTTTATACGACCTGTTTTAGAATATGCTAATGCTGTATGAAGCCCACACCAAAAGGGTTTAAAAAAAGTAGAAAAATTACAGCAAATCGCAGCACGTTTTATGTGTTTTAGGTATCGCCGCACAGACTCAGTTACAGATATGCTTCAGCAGTGCGGGTTTGAACTTCTCGAAAGCAGAAGAACGAAGCAACGGCTGAAATTTCTTTTCCAGATATTGCATGGATCATTAAAAGTGGACTTTTTTTTCATTGATGAAGGAAAAAGAAAGTGTGGTGTTGCTGACTGTGCTTTGCAGCCTATCGCGTTTTTTTTTTGCATGAACACAAAGTGAAGAAGAACGTGCATCGATTTTTAGGTTTAAAGAAATAAGTTTGAAATAGAAGCCGCTCATCATTTTGCTCTTTTCAAGAGGTATAGAACTACAACAAGGTTTAAAATACTATACAAATGAAACAATACAGGCAAAAGGAAAACCAAGAGAATGTTTGAGGCATCGCATGGATAGGTGCGAAGTCCAAATTTACCAACATTATAGTACTATTCGTTAAAACACTCTAGAACCGAGTACTGCCGGTACCTTTCCCCGCCAAATATTGCAATCTTAGAAATTTGGAGACCAACCCTTGCAATTTGCGAAAGAAAAAATATTCTATTAATATATTTTCATATCACGCTAGACCAGATAAACAGACTGCTGTCTACAAAAGGAACCCATTTACGACGGTTTGGCATCCCTGAAAAAATAATTGTATCTTCTGTACCGGTAATTTACTTGTGCACTGATTTATTTCCTATATATTTACGAACAGCTTCTACATCAGCACAGCTATTTGCGCCGGATGGTGTTGGTTGAATTTGTTTATACATATCGCTAATAGACGACATTGTGTCTGCAATAGAATCTAGCGCAAGAGCTACACCTTATCTCTTGCGAGCAAAAATTTCTTGCAGTTCTGATTTTTTTAAACTAAATCGCACGTCACCTTTTTCTTAGGCTTTTCCTCCAGCCGAACCGGCAATTCGTTGTATGATCCAAGGAACCGCAGTGCATGCACCACCAGTGCTCTGTCTGCCAATCTGAAAACTACTTTTAACAAACAGAAATATAATAGAATCACAATGCGAAATGGGCGCCGAGCGACACATCGATGCCAGGAATTTTCCATGGCAGTAATATTATGCTGCTTGACAGGGCATCGAAGGTTAAATAAAGGAGCTAAAGGAATACCGTCTGTATATGCTCCAGCTACTACATTTGTCTACCTCTACGGCTAGTAGGATTTTAGGCTCTAATTTTAAAAACCGGTGGCACAACCTGCACTCTCTCTCACCAGACTTGCCCCTTCGAGCACATTGGGACCTAAAACCTTGTGCATATAATAGCAGTAGCATGTAAAAAGAAAACCTTTTGATTCCTGGGTTGTTCGCAAATTTTAGGGGAAACAATTTGAATATTTTTATTTTAATGTAGATTCACACCTCATAAAAAGCGAGCGTACACCAAACAATCCCAAAGATAGAATCGAAAGGTTTTCCTAGTACGACCGCTATTAACAGTACAATCCAATAGTTTCAAAGGCAGCATTTTGGCAGTTTGCTTAGAAACGCAACCATATGTGCTGTTCACGTGTGAATAAAAACGAATTTTTGGTGTATATGGTACTCCTAGTAATAGAAACTAATTTGTTGTCTTTTCGCGTCACCAAAAATGGGAGGTGACAAAATCGTCTCACGAATACTTTTTTAAGGCTACCGGTTCAAACACTCTATAGCGAAGCCAGGATACACGGTATCTGCTCAGCGTCATGTAGGGAGGGAAGTCTGTAAAATACAGGAGGTCAGTGCCGCCTGTAAAACAGAGCACGGTTTTTACCACAAGGAAATAGCCAAGGCAACACTGGGACATACGCCGTAACAATAAAAGAACAGGCTCGAAGCCAGCGGGAACGATGTTCAACAAAAGCCTTCATCATCTTCGCAGACTACAGTTACGTGCCACCGACTAACCAGGTTAGCTTCCACGGAAACTGAAAGAAAATAAACGTGAACTATTCGGCTGAGCAACAAAAATAAACGATTGTACCTTAGCGCAGTATTATCTGATAGTAGCAAAACACTAGTGCCTGTCGAAATATAAGCTTTTATTATATACATCTGGGCTTTTTACTGAAAAATTGGACTTTTTTAATAAAACGCTGCCCTTTTTGCTGCGTACTAATCCTTGTTAATTTTGGTCAAAAGTGAATGGTTCAAAAAAGGAAACGATCCAGTTGTGTGATCATGACTGCAGTTGATACCGCAACTGAGTGCTGCGTTGCATTGCAAAAGGGCTTTGTGCTTTCTTTTTGTAAACGTGTTTCTACTTTGGTAACCAAAGTTGATAATGGGCATTTCCCGCTATTGACCCACATGCTGTGGATTGGGTTGGCATTAGGAAAATGAATCAGAACCTAAAGGTATCCTCCCCCGGAGCTGATGGTATCGCTGCGCAGTTATTGAAGCTAACTGAAACATACTTGTCACTAGTATTGTCAAAGCAGTTTTCGCAATATTTGCAGTTTTCTTTGCTGCCGAGCGATTGGAAGGCGGCAAGGGTGGTGCCAGTTCCGAAGCAAGGTATGCCTCCAACCCATTCAACTATAGGCCCATTCTACTCGCAACTACCCCCTGCAAACTGCTAGAGCAGGTAATTCATTCTAATTTCATAACTTTTTTCGGGGACAACAGTTTTTTTAGAACCGCCAGCATGGTTTAAGAAAGTATTTCTCCAATAATTTATATTTTCATAGGGGAGCCATTGTCTATTGCATTTTTCTAGTTTTTCAGAAAGCGTTCGATTCAGTTTCTTATCTACTTCTTTTGTTAAAACTAAGTGCTCTTAACATAGGAAGCAGCTTGCTCAAGTGGAGAGTGTGTTTTTTGTCTAACCGAACACAATATTTAGGTGCTAACAATTGTAACTCACCGTTGCAACACGTAACACCTGGAGTACCCCAACGTTCTGTTTAAGTCGCTTACTGTTCCTAATTTATGTTATGGACCTTCCTAACAACATTTCTTCTACAATTAGACTTTTTGCTGATGATTGCGTGAATTATCGTGAAAAAACTAAAGGGGAAGATTCCGTCTCTTTCCAATTCGACATTCAAACCGTATCTTCTTAGAGTAATAATTGGCTGATGCAACTTAACGTTACGATTGTAAAATATTGGGAGTTTCTTCGGGCTTAAAGCAGAATAACCCGTCTGAACAATTTTCGTAAGAATTTGACAATGTACATTTATCTTCTGTCTATTTTTATAGGTATCTTGGCCTCCACATTAGCACTAACCTGTAATGGCACGAACGTATAAATATGTGTCTAATAATGCTAATCGCATGCTTGGCTTCTTACGCATAAGTTTGCTCTTGCTCCAGTGTCTGTAAAAATCTTACGATATAAAACCCTGGTTAGATCAAAATTAGAGTTTACATCATCGATTTGGGACCTTCATATGGTGGTGTTGTCTTCATCCTTGGAAGCCAATCAGAACGGGGCTGCTCCATTCATTGTTAAAAATATTCACGAACCGCTATCATCACGTCAATTAAATCTTGTCTTAAACTCAGTGACCTTGCTCCTAGAAGGAAAATTGCGCGCTTGTGCCTTTTTCATGCGATATACTTTACTAACCCCATTCTAACACAGGATCTCATCACTGTTCCATCCCACAAGTTCACACGTAACGATCAAACATTCAAGGTCGGGGTTCCTAACTCTCCCGCAAACCCCTACTTTACTCGTTCATTTCCAAAACCTTCGACGAATGGAACCACCTCCCCGCCTTCATCGCCAGCATTCCGGATTCTACATCATTCGAAACGGCTGTAACTAATATTGTATAAAATTTTAACCACTCCTCTCTGTAACGCCTTCGGACTTTCAGAGTATTTTAATAAATAAATAAACAGATAAAAAAATAAAAAAATAAAATAAGTAAACAAAAATAAACACATAAAGAAATAAATACTTACACAATAAATAAGAAATAAATAAAAAAAATAAATAAAGGAACACACGCAGGTTATTGTTTTTGTCTTAAAAAGCACCATGTATATGTGCAAGAAATCGTCGTAGAAAGTGAAATATACTTCTGCAGTAAGATGGCCAGCAAGGTAAACAGATTCGGCTGCCCGACATAATAATCTCATGTATTGCTTACAAAAAATTTTCGAGTTCCTTGCGTGAAAATACAACCTGAGTTATAGAAAGTCGTGTTAAACTTTTCCCAGGAAGAAAATAGGGTAATATTCTAGTCCAGCATGCTGTATTGACAAGGATGGTGAGCATTGGGTTTCCTGATCTGGATGACTTCTTTTCTCGTGTGTGTAGAACTGGGATACATATATACAGATATTGTGAACGCCTCTATTACTGTCTTTTTTTTCTTTGCCGCAGTATAAAGACATGTTTTCTGGCACCCACATTTTATGAATAAAAAATTTGCCCCATCTTCCTGAAGGGAACGCTGAGTAGATGCGGAGCATCTCGGGGTTCCTTTGTGTTTCAGTTGTGTTCGTAGAACTTCATCGGAAGAACGGAGTGAAGTGGAGTTAACCACAGCAAGCGCTGAACGGAACGCGCGCAGCGCGCTATTTGATTTACTTCGAAGGTTGAAGGAGAGGAGACGAGAGGAGGAGAGATGCGCAAGCGCCGAGTATTCGCGCCGACGAAGGTCAGGGTCCGCCGCTCGCATCAAGCGTTTGCGCTCAGCGTCGCGTGCCCTTCGCTGCGCAGCTTTGTCTTCAGTGGACGTAGCGTTGCTTTTAGTTTGTGGGGTTGTGCTGACGCTTGCTTGCGCCAACCCACTAACTGACGGGAGTGTTGCTTCCATCACACTTCATCGGAAGAACGGAGGGAAGTGGAGTCAACCGCAGCAAGCGCTGAACTGAACGCGCCCAGCGCGCAACCCGATTTACATTCAAGGTTGAAGGAGAGGAGACGAGAGGATGAGAGATGCGCAAGCGCCCAGCATGCGCCGCGAAAGCAGAAGCGAGAACGCGGGAGAAGCGAAAGCTAAGTGCACGCAGCTGGTACGAGAGAAGAAGTGGCGGGAGTATCGTGCAGCTGTGGGAGAGAGGAAAAAAGGAGAGTTGCGCATGCGCAGTGTGAGTGCGGACGCCGACGCGGGACATGCCCATACTATTAGATGCTCCGCATCTAAAAGCCACAGCCCTAGTTTTAGTTTTAATATATTTTTGTGTGCGTGTCTTGAAGTCTTCCTCGGCAAGCCGGCAGAGCTACCAACAGCACAACCGCATGAGCGAGAGCAGTTAAGTTGAAATACAAATGTTTGAATTTTTTGTTCGAAGTTTGCGTTACTTTATTGTTATAATCAAAGCTACAGAATTTTCGAACAGACCATTTCGCGGGGGCGACAAATCCAACAGCTGCGCAAAGTCTGAAGAAAACTGGTCTTGGGAACATTTCGCATACGAAACTTAAGGTTCGGTGGTAGCTTGAGAAATGGAAGACAAGAATAGTGATCATTGCATCCTACAACCGGAGAAAGAGGTAAATACCCGTAGGTACCCCAAAAACGCCGCCGTCTCCCACCGTATTGTCATGTGGTTAGTGGATATAGAGGGACAACAAGATTGCAATTATTTATTTTTCAGGGAGTTTTCCTGGAAGGCTGTTGGTTTTCCTGGAGTGGGATACCTTTATGCTGTGGGTGATGTTTCGGCAGTTAAAAACATGATAAAGTGTGGAAACTGTATGTGCAGTGAGAACAAATAGGTATAGGTAGGGAAACACAAAAAATTTAGCTACTAGGTACATATTGTGGCAGAAAGGGGTACTCAAGCGAATAAAATAGAGAAAACGATACCGCCATGATATCAGTCTTTGTTGGTCCTCGTGCACCAATAAAAATATATTTTTAGTTTAACTGGGTGCCATCAAAACTGACATTCTCTGAGTTGAATCAGCATGCCTTCATACAAATAAAAATAGTTTTTTGCCTTTTGTGCTGCGCACGTCTCAAAACAATCAATTAGTAGCAAAGGGTGATTGCTATAATCTGGCGGTTCCAACTGGCCAGATTAGGTGAACGGTGGGTGGTGTTGTCATTCGGCTGTAGAATATTCCGGACGTAAAATTAGTAGAGTAAGAAATGTGGAAAACATTTCAACTGAATCAAAATCTCGTATATCAGTTTTCAACTGTATGGCAGAAAGTGCGGGAAACTAAGGTCAAAAATTGGCCGCGTATCTGCTCCTTTCGTTGCAAATGTCGTCAAAAGACGAAAGTCTTTGTAGACATTTGCCAAAGAAATTCGCCCCTTCGCTTTCCTTAGCACCTGTCATGCTGTTCCTGTTCCGTCGCGCTCATCCCAAGGTACACACACTATTGTTTTGATCAAGGCCATTTGAATTAACCACGTTCTACTGCTACGGGCGGGGTCGTTCGATGCCAGCGCTGCAGTACGGCGGAGACGCACGTGAATTGAGGCGGCCAACTTCAAGGTTTATAGATTCGTGTTACCGTGCTCCACGTGCGTTCAAAGCAGAACGTGAAACCAGGCTAGTGGAACCTTTCTTTGCTGTTGCCGCGTGATTTCTCATATGCCGCCCGGAGGTGGCGCGGGCAACAGCAGGCGCTACGCGTTGTTCTGCACTAGATGTAGAATATCACTTGCTATCAAAGAACCAAGCATCCCGGAATTTTAATAAAGGATAATGACGTTCACTTTTGGCTGTGAGTATATAAGCCTATTGTGCAGTAAGCATTTTACTTTTCCTGGGTGGCTGAATCGAGTTACAGATAGACAGAAGGTAGACAGACAGACAAACATACGGACATACCACGATTTCTGGGTGTAAGTAGCCCAAGAAAGACTACCGTCTTTAGAATTCACATGGTTGCACCACAAAGTGTGCTGTGCTGCCACACAAGCCTATGGGTCTGGTATATGTTAATGTTCGGCTCATCACTAAGAGAACAAATGTAGACAACGTCTTCTTCAGGCGGTCTGTAGTAGAAGAAATTAGGAATTATCTATACAATATGGGGGCAAAAGAAGTACCAAACATAGATTCTACTAAGTGGGGCCTTTATTGAAGGTTGAAGCGCGGTAGAAAGCTGCCTGACTCAACATTAGCCTAATTATGAGCCATGTTAAAACAAGTTCTTCTTGTGGTATTGCAATGCCGACGGAAGAAAAATCGACCGCTCTTCGATCACGGGACAAAAGTAAAGTGATGACTAGAATCATTAAAAATTAAGCGCTATTGAAACATGGACAAGACATGAAAATGACATGAACTTTGGTGCCGTCTCCTTGGTAGCGGTTGCTGTAATTGCTCGTACTCTTTAATTAATAATATCCCCAACCTTGTTTTTTTATATTCTCTTGCGAGCTAACGTCGAAAAGGCATGCTGGCTACGTTTTCGACGCCATGGTAAACAAGCATCGTGGTCAGCAGTACTTCCAGAAGCAACGGTCAGAAGGAGGTCTTGTGTTCTTGAGACAGCAGAGCATCTCCATTTTTGGCGCAGAGACATACCCTGAACAGCGTTTTGATAGGGATGAATCGAGAATGGCATCCAGTTGAAGCGTTGATTTACTTCGCTTCCCACCTATGTGTAGTACTCCTAAATTTTTAAGACGATAGTATTTCTTGGCTACCTTAATGCTACAAAATTCGCTCGTCTGTGTCACATTCTGTGGGTTTTTCATCATATTCAGCCACTTGGGCTAAAATAAAAGAATTTTTCAACTGACGTGCACGTAGGCAAAACATTTCCAATAACCTAAACCTGGTTGCGATATTTAAATTTGTTAACATTGTTTAGATAAAACAAAACGAGTAGGCATATATAAGGCAAAACATCACTACGTAAGGGTTATTTGCAGTGGTTTAACATTGGAACATGCGTGGCTGTTTGACCTTTACAATCAAAAATAAAAATGCCCATTGAAATAAATCTTTTCTCCCACACACACTAAAACAGCCTTCTGACCGCATTTCAAGAATTCTTAGAGAAAGAAATGTTCCAGTGGAGGGTGCGCAAGCAGTAAAACGCAGAATTTTTAAGTGACTTGACCAGACCTGTACCGTGTTTGCTACGGGTGTGCGAGTCTGGAGAGATTGCTCATGGGAGGTGGACAAAAAAGAATAATAAGGCCTATACGTGGCTGGTGCGAAAAAAAACCAGTGCATCGTCTTGCGAACATCTTTCCAGCGCCATGAATACATACGCGGCATTTATACTGTCGCGTAATCAACCACGCCCCGGGTGGGCCTCTCTCATTTGTAAACGTTTTTTTGTGTGCTAGGTTGTTTTTGCGGAACAGTTTTTCTTTGCCCTATTATAAAAATTATATCGTTCCATAGGCAGCACCGTAAAAAACGCAAAAATGCCCGCACCAACATTATGTCGGCAATTTTCACTAGGGCGAGAAGCAAAAGCGCGAAGTACTGCGCGATGTTTTTTTCTGAAACATGCAGAACGCTGGTGCTCTCAATTATTAATATTAATCGTGAACTTATGTAAAATGATATCCGCAGGAATACACAATATGGCGAATTCTGGTGGCTTCGTAGCACACGAAAGCACCCCTATGTTTTTGAGAGGCGCATACTGTAAGTAGCCCCACAAGTTAATCCTCAATGCTGTGTAGGCGTTGGTAAACAAGCCATCTGATTTTGGGTAATCATACATGGTATAAATAAAAACGCATGCTTAATAAATCAGTAAGCACAAACATCTTGGTAATAGCTTCATGTTACACTGCTCAAAATGAATCCGTACACAGGCCTAAGGGTCTAAAAATTTTTTTTAATGCGGATCACGCTGGTTGAAAATTTTTAAGGTGAACTAAGTGCGCAGAAATAAAATGTGCAATAAAACCACCACAATAAACACTGGCGCTGTCACGTACGGCCGGAAAAACACAATATAAAATCAACAAGAGAATAAAGTACAACACACACCGCCACGCCGCGGTTATTCTGGAGAACACTTGCATGCATCTAAGTGAATTCACCTGCGTCTGCAAAGAGTTTGTTTGGTAAAATATTCTTTTCAGTATAGCATACCGGTGCAAAACTCTTTAGGTGATGTATTGTTGGTTGTTTAGCACAAAATCTCCATGAAATACTAAGGGCTTTCAGAGTGGCACAAGTTGCAGGCTGCGGTGCAAATCCATATAATACTGCCGTATCGTGTACGTTATACAGTTAGTGTTCAATTGTACTATGAACTCGGAATTGCTTACTTATTAACTCCATGGCCAAGGGGCTAAAACGCCCACAGAATCAGCAGTACGCACCTTTTGATCCCCAGCTGGCGGTCACGTAAGGAAATGGTTACTCTCAAATTCCGTGGCGGGTGTTTCAAATGAAACAAAGTAATACCCATTGCTTTTTTTGCTAGTGCGTACTTGTTTGACATAGCTTTTTGTCAATTCTGCAAAAAAGCATGATAAAAGCAACCTCAAATATGGTCCAGACAGAGACTGTGCAAAAAATGATAACAATTCTTTACATGTACGCTTTCCTAACAAACATCCGCGTTCATAAGGAATTGTCAGACCTCGAATTCCACTAAACAGCTGTGGTATGCCGCCATATCTCTAACGCCCGAGCTAGGGCACGTCGCCGCAACTGCAGTCTCCACCAGGCCTAGCGGACGAGCTTTTGGTGTCCAGGTCAAAAGTAGTTGGCAGCGTTTTTACCGTTATTCCTCTACTAATGTACCTATTGAGAAAGTGAACCATGCGTTGGCAAGGCTTCCGTTGAATAAACGGTACAGACAAAAGACCTTGCAAGTGTATATATCAATATATATATCTATATATATATATATATATATATATATATATATATATATATATATATATATATATATATATATATATATATATATATATATATATATATATATATATATATATATATATATCTATATATATATATATATATATATATATATATATATATATATATATATATATATATATATAAATTTTTTTTTCACGAGAAGAAGATACAGATGGCAATGCAGCGTGGCTCCGGGCTCTGTCATCCCAGCCTATGATGACGAAGATCTCGGGTTGCGTGCTGCCTGCGCGCGTTCTGGCTCTTCCGCCATGTAAATGAGCTGTAAATAATACGTTCATCATTCTTCGCCATGGTTCCTCTCATCTGCGCTTCCGCCACGTTACATTTTGGTGGAGTGTGCGGATCCCTCCCGTCCTGGCCCCAGCATCCCACCTCATCGGGATCGGCGCAATCATCGAGAGGGCGTGAACCGCTGCGGCAGCCCCAGCCCCGCCGCTATCAGCACTCGACGTCGTCTCCCCGCTTTGTATGCCCAGCCCATGACGACCCGATGCACAACTGCCATGACCCCATGACGTGACCACACGACGATGACGTGCCCCCAGTCAAGTAGTCCCACATGGTACCGGATACCTTCTTCGTTTTGTCAGTGCCTTAACGAGGTCGTGTTGCGGGACCAGGCATCGCCCACACCATCATCCTCCTATGTGGCGACAAGGAGTTCATTGTCCATTGCCATCTCATCTCTCGTCCTCACCGCATCCCATACTACTGCGGCGTCGACCCGGACGGTCGCTTTCAACCGGGGCGCCATGTCACGATGAAAGGATGAGGGGGGCAACGAAGCGTGGCTATGTATCCCGGCCTACGACAACGAGGGTAAGTAGGTGCATGCTGCCAGCGCGGGATCTGGCTTGGCGGCCTTGAAAAAAAGCCGTAAATGGATGGTTCATCATTCTTAGCCATGGTTCTATCTCGACTTCGCTGCCGCCACGTTACAAGTTATATATATGTGTGTATATATATATATATATATATAGGGTTTGTAAATGAGGGGCTCGTTAGAAAATACAGGAAGAAATGCCGGCAGTCTACAACGCCAAAGAAGGCAGAGGGGAATGGTTAGAATATTTTTTACTGTTAGTGATGTTACATTATTATTTATTTTATATTAATTACGTGAGAAAGAATGAAAGAAAAACACTCGCCCAGAGTGGGGACCGAACCCACGCCTTTAGATTAGATCTAGATCTAGATCTTTAGATCTAGATCTTTAGATTAGATTTAGATTAGATGTAAAGGTTGTCTCAAAGCGTTCAGTCATTGTCCAGCTCTGACCGCGTGTATTGCTTTCCGTGAGTGTTCCATTTTTATGTATAATTTGAGCTGTTGCTCGCTACAGCCCCGAGAAATATTGTTTCAACTTGATAACCTGCTTTCGAGTGAAACTTTTTGTCCTTCCACCCTGTAACGGCCCACTTCTGGGCTAACAGTATTAATAAATGAAATGAATGAGATCTCGAATGCCTTACCAATTTGGCTATCTGGGCGACTGTGTTCCGCTTCACTTTCTGGGGTATTTATATATACTACAACAGTATCTGACGCTTGAGGGTGGTAGCCAGCGCCACTCCGACTACACGGGGAGAAGAAACCTTCTTTTTCAACCCCCGGGGCGTGACGCGAACGTCTACAGCCTGTCATAAGCTGGTAACTGGCGGGAAACCCTCTTATGCTACCTTGGCATCAAGGCTGCCAGAACCGAGGCCCTCGCTAAGCTTTCGCATGATAATAGGGTTTGTAAATGAGGGGCTCGTTAGAAAATACAGGAAGAAATGCCGGCAGTCTACAAATATTCTAATCATTCCCCTATGCCTTCTTTGGCGTTGTAGACTGTATATATATAGACTATATGTAGACTATATATATATATATATATATATATATATATATATATATATATATATATATATATATATATATATATATATATATATTTATATATTGTTACGCACACCAAAGGCGTGTCTTGCCTTTCACGTGCGGCGAGTTCGATTCTTTCTGCTGATTTGCCACTTTCTTGGACGAGGCGCAGCTTCAATTCTAGCCGTTGTATACCTTCTTGCAATATTGTCCTTTCTGACTCAAACGCCTGCTGCTCTCTGCGAATCTCTTCCTCGACTATCTTAAACGCGTGCTCTTTGTTCAAACCGTGCGTTTGAACTAATGTTAGAAATTTTCCTCAATCCATTCTTCCAAGCAGTCAAGACGCGTGACTGGGCCAGTCATGGCAGTTATTGCGCCAGTATCCTGGCAGGCTCGCCAAATATTAATTTGGGCATTGTGCACAAGTGGCGACATAGCGCTCAATAGTCTTGCGCATGTTCGGCCAGTAAAATCGTTGTTGAGCGTGGTGCAGAGTGCGCGCGAGCCCCATGTGGCCCGATGTGACGTCGTCATGCACAAAACTTAGAACAGCGCTATGGAGGCTTTTTGGCACAACTAAGAGACGAGGTTGGACAGCCGAATAGTTCTTCTTGTAAAGTATTTCGCTTCGCACGCAGAAACGGCTAGTAGGCTTCGATTCATCGGCTAAAGCGAAAAGCGAGTCCAAAGTTTGGCCGTTGCACTGCTCCCTTTTGAAAACAGCCGGCTCAGGGAAATATGTCAAAATAGAGGCGAGATACTGGTCAAAGTTGTCTTCGTCAGAGGCCACTGATTCCAGTGGCAGCCGGGAGAGGCAGTCAGCGTCGGTATGATTGCGGCCGCTTTTGTATGATACGGTGAAATCATACTCCTGCAGACGGAGAGCCTAGCGTGGCAGCCGCCCACAAGGGTCACGAAGGTTGACGAGCCAGCAGAGTGAGTGGTGGTCTGTGACGATGGTAAAAGGATGCCCATAGAGATAGGAGCGAAATCGCTGTGTGGCAAAAATTACTGCCAGACACTCCTGCTCCGTGACAGTATAATTCCGCTCCGACTTGCTGAGAGTGCGGCTGGCGTAAGCAATAACATGCTCACCATCACTGTGGCGCTGAACAAGCACGGCCTCAACTCCAACCCCACTGGCATCGGTGTGAACTTCAGTAGACGCCTGGGCATCAAAATGGCGGAGAATCGGTCTGGACGTCAGAACATGTTTCAAGTGACGAAAAGCGACGGCACAGTCGGTCCTCCATTTGAATAGAACGTTTTTCCGCAGAAGACATGTCAGAGGATGGGCTATGTCAGCAAAGTCAGGGATAAAACTACGAAAATAGGAGCTCAGTCCCAAGAAGCTGCCAAGTTCCTTCGCAGAGGTGGGTTCTTTAAAGCAGCTAACGGCTCGTATCTTGTGTGGATCCGGTCTGACGCCGTGTTTGTCGACAACGAGGCCTAAGACAAGAGTTTGCCGCTCTCCGAATCGACATTTTTTTAGTTCAAAATGAGATCAGCTTTTTCTAAACAGTCGAAAACAGTGGCCAAGCGCGTGTTGTGTTCACGAAATGTGCGACCAAAAATGAGTATATCGTCGAGGTAGCACATGCACACTTCCCACTTGAGGCCCCGAAGTACCGTATCCATGAAACGCTCAAACGTAGCAGGGGCGTTACTGAGTCCAAAGGACATAACATTCAATTCAAACAGTCCATCGAGTGTGATAAACGCTGTTTTTTCTTTATGGTCGGGGTTTACGGGAATTTCCCAGTAGCCTGATCGCAAGTCGACTGAAGAGCAGTACAAAGCCGAATGAAGACAATCTTTTGCATCGTCTATGCGGGGAAGAGGGTAGACGTCTTTTTTAGTAATTTCGTTGAGGCGCCGATAGTCAACACAGCAGCGCCATGACCTGTCTTTCTTTCTGACCAATATCACCGGAGCTGCCCAGGGACTTGAAGACTCTTGAATCACGCGATTCTGCAACATGTTTCGTACTTGTTCATTGATAATCTTGCGCTCGGATGGTGAAACGCGGTACGGCTTTTGTCTTACGGGCCGGGCTTCCCCAGTATGTATTGAATGTTGGGTCCGTGTGGGCGGTATTGACGAGCATCGATGTGTTCGCCCGAAGGTAAATACGCGTGAGTATTGTGCAAGCACGGCAACCAACGCATGGCGTTTTTCTGGTTCAAGGGATTTGTTAATCATACTTTGCAATTTGGCAGGGTCCACCGGGCAAGGATCAGTGGATGAATTTGTGGCTTCGAACAAAACTCCTACTGAAGTTGAAACATATTCGATCGCTTCGGCAAGTTTCAGCCCCCGTGGAAGTAGAGTGGGTTTGGGCGAAGAGTTGATAGTTCACACAGAGTTTTGTCCCCTGTTTATCGTAACAACCGATCGAGGCACCAATACATTTTTCTTTGCACAGTTTAGGAGAATCGGCTCCAGCAAAGCTTTAAATATATCCAGATCAGTTCCCCTGCAAGGAACTGGCACGAATGCGGCTCACCGCGCCGGCATGATGGTTTCGCTCAACACGCAGAGTGTGCGGGTGGTACCGGGACAAGAATCTTCTACAAGGGCAGATAGGGCGGTCCCCTCCAAATATATCTCCCCATTACGACAGTCAACTGTGGAACCACACTGCTTCAAGAAGTTTAGACCTAAAATACAACGTGAGTTGACCGCAGCAATACTGCAAACTCCGCCCTGAATGTGTGGCCGCTAAACGAAACAGTCACTTAGCAGATTCCAAGTGGGCATAGGGACTCACCACGAACACCTTGAAATATTACCATTTTGTCCCATTGAAACATTACTTTGCGGCCAAGACGGGATTTAAACGCAGAACTCATTACCGACACTGTTGCGCCCGTATCGATCAAAGCTATCGTTCGGGTGCCATCGACTAATACTTCCACTGTGTTTTTTAACATTGATACAGGCGAAGGTTAGTTCCCAGTTAGGCTGTCCGGTTAGAGGCATTTCACGTGACAGTTGGGCCACGGCCTCACCTCCATTGGCCGCGCTGACTAGTTTTCCGGCGCCGGTGACCGACGCCGGGGTGATGGTGAACGCCACTGTAGTGAAGCGGGTGGGGTTAAGCTGCGGTCAGAAGCCGGTGAATCGCGGCGCGGTGGTGCCTCGGAGAACAAAAGCTGTTGGAAGGCGAGTGTCGTAAAGGGCATTTCGAACGTTCGGGCGGTTCCACATGGGAGTTTGCTGGTACCGTTCCGCTTGGTGGCGATGGCGGCAGTAGCGAGAAATGTGGCCCTCAAAACCACAGTTGTAGCAGACGGGAAGGTCACGCTCACGGGAAGGGAAGGTTCTCTCGTGGACGCCATCAAAACGGCGATCATATGCCGGGCGCTGAGGACGCTGGTCATAAGTTGGACGTTGAGGGTGCCGAGAGAACTGCTGGACATCGTGACTGTAGCGTGGTGAATCCCAATTGTCGAGGCGCTGCGGTCTTTTATTGCGAGGCGTATAGCTCGGATCACGGAACTGAGCACTCGAAGGCGAGAGGCTATTGGGCTGTAAATCTTGCAGCACGCAACTTTCGTGAACGTGCAAGCCGAGGCTCTTGATGTCGCAGCAATTCCTCGCGGACGATGCGCCGGATAGTTTCAGCGAAATCCGGTGGTGGGGTCACATCAACGCTTGCCACAGTAGTTACATTACCCAAGCGACCGAACTTTGGCGTATTACGACGCTTCTTCAACGCCTCGAAGGTGCGACAGTGCTGGACAACGTCCGACACCTATTCCAACTTTTCACGCCCTATAAAAGTTGTAGACGTCTTCAGCGATCACCTTTATTAAGTGACCCACTTTATTGTCCTCAAACATTTGCGGGTCGTTGAGTCTGTAGAGCTTTAGCACCTCTTCAATGTAGGTGGTGCATGTCTCACCTGAGACTTGGGCGCGATGGAGCAACGTCTGTTCGGCCTGCTTCTTTTTTCCGACGGAGTCGCCAAAGCGGGATGAAATTTCTTTGACAAAACGGTCCCAGGTTGTGAGCTTGCTTTCGTTGTTCTCAAACCAGGTCAGGGCAGTCTCATCTAGCGATAACACGGCGTTCGAGAGTTGTACAGCGGTATCCCAGCGGTTGTACCGGCTCACTCGCCGATAGTGCGTCAGCCATTCCTCAACGTCCTCACCGGCGTTCCAAGTGAGCATTCGGGGCTCTCGCGGGGGATGCCAGCCACGCGTGGGGGCCGGCACAGTGTTCCCACCTTGAGGCATCGTAGGAGACAGCGGTGGCAGACCCGCGACACGTCGGCTGCGGGGGAAATCCTGGAGGTACGACGTGGCGTACCCAGCACCTTTACCAAACTGTTACGAGATGGATTTATTTACAGTGAGGTCTGATGGTGTAGGACGAGCGTAGATGGTAGAGCAGTCTGTAAATGATGGTGCTAAGCCGGAGTGCAACCTCGTTCCCCTCTGCCTCCAATCAGCTTGCTCAGATGGTTGACCATTGAAATGTCATAAACGCATCTGCGAATATACGGCACTGATGGTGTGTGTAAATATATATATATATATATATAAATAAATATATATATATATATTGTAAGGCCGATGGTAGGACAGGCAGACCAGTACGCACAAACCGCTTTATTTGCAGGCCGAGCTGCAAGGCGGCAAGATGGCGACCGAACCAGGTTACCGATGATGATAGTTCGAGAAGGTAGAAGAATAGGTGATGATGAGTATATACAGAGATGAAGAAGCCGTGGCCGCAACCGAGCGCCAGTGAAGATGGCATTCCACTGGGACATTGCATTCAGCGTTCCGACCTTCCACAAACGAGGCTACCACTGGTCTCACAATATTTTCCCCCCCGGGGCGAGAGCGGCCGCCTGGTCGCGTTTTACTGCGAATTACGCCGGTGGAACGCCTTGAGGCGGGAAACGTGGACAATCTCCGTGCCACGATGACGGCGGTCCGAACTTCCGAAACGGGGGTGACGCGATAGTTCACCGGTGAGGTAGCCTCAAGAACCTTGTAAGGACCAAGGAACCGGTGTAGGAATTTTTCGCAGAGGCCTGGAGAGCGAACCGGTGTCCAGACCAAGACTTCGTCACCAGGTCGGAAAGAAACGGACCGGCGAACAGCGTCGTAGCGTTCTTTGCGGTCTTGTTGGCTTGCTTCTGTGCGCATGCGGGCCAGGCGCCGACAGTGGTCGATGCGAGACACGAATTGTTCCGGAAACGATGCAGCAGCGGACACAGGAGCGGTAAAGAAACAGGTATCAAGCACGTGCGATGGATGACGGCCGTAGACAAGGTAGAAAGGCGCGTACCCTGTAGTGCTTTGAACTGCCGTGTTATAGGCAAAGGTGACTGAAGGTAATATAGCGTCCCAATTTCTGTGGTCAGGTCGTATGTACATTGATATCATGTCAGAAAGCGTGCGGTGAAAGCATTCGGTGAGTCCGTTCGTTTGTGGATGGTAGCTTGATGTCATTTTGTGGGAGGTATTAGAGGCACGAAGGACTTCGGCAAGGATCTCGGATAGAAACACCTTGCCGCGGTCACTTAACAGTACGCGAGGGGCTCCATGTCGTAGCAGGATGTGTCGCAAAAAGAAGGCAGCGACGTCGCCAGCGCTAGCCGAGGGAAGTGGCGCTGTCTCCGCGTAGCGAGTCAAGTGATCAACGGCCGTGACGATCCAGCGGTGACCAGTGGACGTCGTCGGTAAGGGCCCATACAAATCAATACCGACCACTTCAAACGGCGTAGTTGGACACGGAACAGGCTGGAGGAGACCGACAGGGGGTGCCGTAGAGCGCTTGCGGTGCTGACAGGGTGAACAGGATGCGACGTATTTCACCACACTGGTCGAGAGTCCTGGCCAAAAGAAGCGACCTCGAATGCGGTCGTACGTCTTTTGAAAGCCAAGGTGGCCGGCGGTGGCGTCGTCATGAAAAGCTTGCAAGACGCGACTCTGGAGAGAACGAGGCACAACTGGCACCCACGTGGCGCCATTTGGGTGGTGGTTTCTGCGATACAGTGCACCGTCTATGAGCTGGAACTGCCGCAGTTGGCGACGTAGGCGGCTATTCGGTGAACGTGTCGAACCAGCGAGCCGATCCATTATTTTCTGGCAGTAACTGTCTGCTCGTTGATGATTGACCAAGTCGCGGCGGTCATCAGCCAGTGCATAGTCGACAGGTGCGATTGATAATGGCGGTGTATGAGGAAGCGACGCCATGTCGTTTGAAGATGGCATCAGTGGGCACCGCGAGAGTGCGTCTGCGTCTACATGCTTGAGTCCGGACTTGTAGGTAACTGTAAAGTCGTACTCTTGCAATCGCAGAATCCAGCGTCCCAGGCGTCCCGACAAGTTTTTCAATGAAGACAGCCAGCACAGAGCGTGATGGTCTGTGACGACGGTGAAATGTCGGCCGTAGAGATATGGCCGAAACTTTTGCACAGACCAAACAACGGCCAGACACTCCTGTTCCGTTATTGTATAATTCGTCTCCGCTCGTGTTAGAGAGCGGCTGGCATAAGCAACAACCCTCTCGCGGTGGTGAGCATCGCGCTGCAACAGAACGGCGCCAATGCCATGCCCACTAGCGTCGGTGTGGAGGATCGCCGGTCTCGATTCATCAAAGTGGCATAATACAGGTGCGGAAGTAAGCGCATGCTTGAGGTCTTGGAAGGCCTTTTCGCAGCCATCACTCCAGTCGAAGGGGGTATCCGAATTGAATAGCTGGTTCAGAGGTGCAGCGAGAGTAGCAAAATTGCGGACAAAACGGCGAAAATAGGACGCCAGACCGAGAAAACTACGCAGTGCTTTTTGTTGCTGAGGTCGAGGAAAATTGGCTACAGCAGAAATTTTGTCTTGGTCGGGGCGTATGCCATCTTTACTGACGACGTGACCAAGAACATTTATCGATTTGCTAGCAAAACGACATTTCTTGGTGTTCAGAGTCAGACCAGCCTTTGCCAGGCACGTCAACACCTCGTCCAGACGCTGCAGATGTTCCGCAAAACTTGACGAAAAGATGACGATGTCGTCAAGGTAACACAGGCATGTTTTCCATTTAAGCCCGCGAAGGACCGTATCTATCATGCGCTCAAATGTGGCTGGGGCGTTGCATAAGCCAAAAGGCATTACGTTAAATTCGTACAAGCCGTCTGGAGTCGCAAACGCCGTTTTCTCTTTGTCAGACTCGCGCATGGGGATCTGCCAGTAGCCAGATCGCAGGTCCAGACTAGAGAAGTATTTAGCCCCTTGTAGAAGGTCCAGCGCGTCATCTATGCGCGGCATCGGATACACATCCTTCCGGGTAATCCTATTCAAAGCCCGATAGTCCACGCAAAAGCGTACGGAACCATCTTTTTTCCTCACCAGAACAACAGGAGAAGACCACGGGCTCGAGGAAGGTCGAATAACGTTTCGTTGAAGCATGTCCGCGACGTTTTCTTCTATGACTTTCCGTTCCGACGACGACACACGGTACGGGCGGCGGCGAACAATGTGAGTCCCATCTGTCTCAATACGATGTTCTGCAACAGACGTCTGTCCAAGGTTGGTAGAGATGCAGTCAAATGAGTTTTTGTGTTTTTCGAGCAGCTCAAGTAGGAGTCTCGTTTCGAACACCGTGAGGTCTTCGCTAATCGTGGTTGCCAGGGTGGGACGTGAGGACCCGGAATCTGAAGACAGGGGAACGGAAGACACAGAGCAGAGGGGAACCAGAGACAGACTGTCATCAGCCACAACGGAAGCGAGCGTGGTGCCTTCAGGGAGGAGTATCGTCTCAGAAGTGGTATTTGTAACAATGAGCGGCGCAGACCCACGTGCAAAACGGACAAAGCAGGTCGCGATAATGATTCCTTGGAAATAAAACGCGCAGAAAGAACGATTAACGCATCACCGTCACAAATTTGGGTTGAGTGAACTGAAAGGACTGTATCGTGGCCCGGGTATAAAACGTAATCGGCACTTGCTGTCAAATTCAGTTGTGGCTTTTCTTCCAGAATGTTGGTGTCCTCCGTATCTGCGAGTTCAATTTGCGGTTGCTGGCACGGAATGACGGCGGATGCGGATGACAAGAAGTCCCAGCCCAAGATGAGGTGATGCGCACACGGTGACAACACTGCACACTGAACGTGATGACGAAGTTGACCGACTGAAATTCGTACCGTGCACTGTCCGGATGGCCTGATCGTGCTGCTATTGGCGCCATGCAAAGAAGGTCCACTGTAGGGTGTTCGAACCTTGCGTAGTCGGGCACACAATTCCATACTTATCACCGAAATACTGGCACCAGTGTCAATAAGGGCATCTACACAAACACCTTCAACCAAAACTGACAACATGTTCGATGGACGCTCCGGAGGCATTGTAAGTTTCCCACGTGATGCAGTTTCCCCTCCCAAAACTGCATTAACTAGTTTTCCGAGTGCTGGTCGGTGACGTAGGTCGCAGGCCGAAGGGGTGACAGCGCCCGACGGCCTGGCGATGGTGAGCGGCGTCGCGTATCGCGCGGCCTACGAGAAAAGTCGGTTGGTGGCTCAGGTGGCGATGGTGAACGGCGTGAGAAAGACGGGTGTGTACGATGCACGTAGTCGAAGTAATTCGGACGTAAATAATCGCGTTCGTAGGCTGCGTAGCCGCGTCGTTCGTCACGTTGGCGCCTTCGACAAAATCGGGAGATGTGGCCCCGGATGCCACAATAATAGCAGACTGGCCGGCCAACGTTGGGGTCTTGGTGTGGCGGGAAATAAGTCGGCGTGGTATGCAATCGAGGCATGGCGGCCACATAGCCGGGCGGGGCCCGTGTCGTAATGGGACTGAGCGGTAGAGGATGCCGACCAGCCACATCCGAGTAGGATGGCATTCCACTGGGACATTGCATTCAGCGTTCATTGCATTGCATTCATTGCATTGCATAGGACATTGCATTGCACTCGTCGGCATCATCGTCACGAAGGCCAGCGAAGAAAGGAGGTTCACGCTGGGGGGTGGTTATGATGCACTGGGGGGTTGGTGGGGCCGTGGCGTTCGCCGATTCCAGCGTCATCGCTGTAGTTTCCGGCATTAGGCGGCGACCCGAACGGAGCTCCAGTGGGGCAGCTTGAGAGGTGGATTACGGGACCGAAACGCACCTTCCACCACTTGTAAGGCCGATGGTAGGAGAGGCAGACCAGTACGCACAAACCGCTTTATTCGCAGGCCGAGCTGCAAGGCGGCAAGATGGCGACCGAACCAGGTTACCGATGATGATAGTTCGAGAAGGTAGAAGAATAGGTGATGATGAGTATATACAGAGATGAAGAAGCCGTGGCCGCAACCGAGCGCCAGTGAAGATGGCATTCCACTGGGACATTGCATTCAGCGTTCCGACCTTCCACAAACGAGGCTACCACTGGTCTCACAATATATATATATATATATATATATATATATATATATATATATTTATTTATTTATATATATATATATATATATACAGAAAAAAATGCCGGCAGCCTACAACGCCAAAGAAGGCATAGGGGAGTGGTTAGACTATTTATTACCGTTAGTGACGTTACCTTATTATTAATTTTTATTAATTACGTGAGAAAGAAAGAAAGAAAAACACGCGCCCAGAGTGGGGACCGAACCCACGCCTTTCGATAAGATCTCGAATGCCTTACCAATTCGGCTATCTGGGCGACTGTGTTCCGCTTCACTTTCTGGGGTATTTATATTTACTACAACTGTATCTGACGCTTGAGGGTGGTAGAAAGCGCCACTTAGACTACGCGGGGAGAAGGGGACCTTCTTTTTTAACCCCCGGGGCGTGACGCGAACGTCTACAGCCTGTCATGAGCGATCAACTGGCGGGAAACCGTCTTATGCTACCTTGGCATCAAGGCTGCCAGAACCGAGGCCCTTGCTAAGCTTTCGCACGTTAATAGGGTTTGAAAATGAGGGGCTCGTTAGGAAATACAGAAAGAAAAGCCGGCCGCCTACAACGCCAAAGAAGGCATAGGGGAATGGTTAGACTATTTATTACCATTAGTGACGTTACATTATTATTAATTTTTATTAATTACGTGAGAAAGAAAGAAAGAAAAACACGCGCCCAGAGTGGGGACCGAACCCACGCCTTTCGATATTTATATATATATATATATATATAGAGGCCTTCAAGGAGACGTCGCTCACTGATAGAGCGTAAGAGACAGACGCCGTTTATTTGGCGAACGCGCACCCAAGCAGCACTAGCCTCAGGGATGATAATGATCATGTACAGGTGACGAAGATGAAGCATTACTGAAAAGGATGACAAGTGATGATGATTACAGAGAAGATTGAAATAAGCGAAATATTGTGCCACGGAGAACTACAGTGCTTACACTAACTGCCCCCCCTCGAGGAAGGCGGCCGCCCGGCCGCTGGCATTTGGGAAGTGCGAGAGTGGAACTTTTTGAGACGGGAGACATGCACACTTTCGGTTCCGCGACAGCGACGGTCCGTGCTGGGAGACACAGGGGTGACCCGATAGTTGACTGGCGACGTCTGCTCCAGAACGGTATAAGGGCCGATGAATCGCCGAAGAAACTTTTCGCATAGCCCAGGCACACGAACGGGAGTCCAGAGTATAACCTGGTCCCCTGGGCGGTACTGGATACACCGGTGAGAGGCGTCGTACTGGAGCTTGCGGTCCTGGTGACAAGCTTGCGTGTTTTCACGGGCAATACGGCGGCAGTGGTGAAGGCGAGAGATGAATTCGTCAGACCCGGGGACAGATCCGGTCGCAGGTGCCGAGAACAGACACGTGTCTATGACGAAGGAGGGATCAAGGCCATAAACAAGGAAAAACGGAGCGTGGCATTTGAAGGCGTCTTCCTGAACGTAGCTCCAGGGGTGCGCTAGGAGAGCCAGAGGGCGGGATCGAGGTGCACCTCCACCACGTGTAAGAGGCCTTCAAGGAGACGTCACTCACTGATAGAGCGGAGGAGACAGACGCCGTTTATTTGGCGAACGCGCAGCCAAGCAGCTCTAGCCTCAGGGATGATAATGATCATGTACAGGTGACGAAGAGGAAGCATTACTGAAAAGGATGACAGGTGATGATAATTACACAGCAGATTGAAATCAGCGAAATATTGTGCCGCGGAGAACTGAACTACAGTGCTTACAATATATATATATATATATATATATATATATATATATATATATATATATATATATATATATATATATATATATATATATATATATATATATATATATATATATATATATATATATATAATGAACCTTGACCGGATTTTCTGGGCGGCTTCTTTATTCTTCTACAGAATGAGCTCCCGGCTTCTTGTTCTCATCCAATCGGCCGCCGTCTTTTTAGGTTTGCTGGTGGATGTGCCCCTGACAGCACTTGGTGCTTTTCCGTGGCAAATCTTCCCGTCCTTACACGAGGCCACACTGCAAGCTTGCCTCCAAACGAACCGTTTCAGAGGGCTGCTGATTTTTGCTTAACGGTCTACCCGCGAACAGCTGAAAAGCCTGTTTTACGTCTCCTGTCGGTGATTGTTTATCAACGCTACGTTCCAGTCTTTCTTTCTCTTTTGTGTCAAAACTACGCTTTGTACCATTGTCCAGAAAGTCAAGACGGCTCCCGGAAGGATCATTTCCAGTGATCCCAAGTGGCGCGTCATGCTATCCTTGCTTTCAGATTGCAATAGGGTGGTACTGTCTCTCGTGCTATTCTGGTTCTTACTGAGTTCGACAACAGCCACTAGATTATCATCGTCTATCTGGCCTCTTGATGGCCCTTCATTGGTTCCTTCAGTTACCTGTCATCGCACTCATTCGCTTCAGACAGAGCTGAAAAAATGGCTTGTTCCTAATCGGAGGCTTCAGACGCGCTGACTTCTGCGTAAATCGGGGTGTAGGATGTTGTTGTAAGCACAAAGTCGTACTATCGGTCCTCGGGTAGTTAACTCTGGGGATGGAGGTGAGATTCGCGAACCCGGCCATTGCTCCGGTGGGCATTTGGATGCCGGCAGTGAATCCGCCGAATTGTTGGCGGCACTGGTCCTCATGTTGATGAAGTTGAGTGTGCGCCAATTCTCTGATGACGTTCCCGGTAGACCTCTTCGCCGACGCAGGTGTTGGGGTTATGGACATCGTTTGGCTTCGTCGGATTTCCGTGATTTTCCAGTGGACTGAAGTTGCAGGACGGCACACAAAGGCCACCAAGGCAATCTCATCACTAATAGGCACAAAATATTTTTAGTTCCCCATGAGTTCGGTAGAGATCTGTTTAGTAGCCGCGACATCCAGGATAATACCTAAGGAGAAATTAGTTCACACGAGACAGATATACCACCAGTAACGACAGAAGACGTCAAGAAGACTTTGAAAGAAATAAACGGGAGCAAAACACCTGGTGAGGAACAAATGTGTGCAGACTCATTGAAGGATGGCAGGCAAATTGTACTAGCAAACGTGGCGAAGCTGTATACGCAATGCCTAATGATCGGGAGTGTACCGTATTCTTGGAAAAACGCTAACATAATCGCAATTCATATGGAAGGTGACGTGAGGAGCTTGATAAACTACTGGCGAATCAGCGTACTGTTACTTGTCTGCAAGGTACGTACCCGGGTAATCACCTACAAATTTACTAACACCTTAGATTTGAGTCAACCTAATCAACAAGCAGGGATTTCTTAAAGGCTATTCAACGATAGACCATATTTACACGATCAATCAGGTGGTAGGGAAATGCTTGCAGTATTTTGAACCCCTATATACAGCCTTCATAGATTAAGATTAAGCATTTCCCTCCATCGAAACCTCAGCAGTAATTAAGGCATTGCGGAACGAGGGTGCAGACAAGTACTACGAAACAATAGTACAGGGTATCTACACAGGTGTACTGCTACCATCTTCCTTCATCACAAGAGCTGTAAAATACCAATATGAAAGTGGGTCCGACGAAGACACATAATCCGTCCAATGTTATTCACAGCATGTCTACAAGAGGTACACGGAACACTGAATTGGGAACAGGTGGGCGTAAGGGTCAACGAAGAATGCCTCAGTAAGCTTAAATTTTCTGACGATGCCTCGCTAAGTAACTCGGAGGACGAATTATAAAGCACATAAAGAAGAGTAGAATCGTGGGCCTTAAAATATGCAGATACGTATAAAAATGCTTGACAATATCGGTGGGAGAGCAAAGCGGTTTGAGTTGAGGTGGTGAGGCAAAGGAAGTGCTAAGTGAATAAATGTAGTTCGGCCATGTAGTCACCCCGCATCCCCACCATGAGACAGAGATAATACGAAGCATAAGAATCGGGTGTACTTCATTCGGTAGGCATTCTCATATAAGCAATAACGGCCTGCACCGCCCGTAAAAATAAAGTGTATGCCGCAGAATCTTACCGGTACCCACATAGAGGGTAGTAGCGTGGCGGCTCACTAAAACAGTTCAACTAGAATTGAGGACGAATCAGCGAGCAATGGAATGGAAGATGTTACATGTAACATTAGGGGACAAGAAGACAGCGCACTGGATCAGTGAAGAACCAGTTGTTAAAAGGATATCAGTAGAAATTAAGAAGAAATGGGTCTGGGCAGGGAATGTATTGCGAAGGCAACATAACCTTTGGTCATTAAGGGTAACCGAGTTGACCCCTAGAGGAGGCAAGCGTGGCAGGGGGCGCCCGAAATCTAGGTGGGCTGATGAGATCAAGAAGGGATAAATTGAGGGTTTTAGGGATAAATGGATAAATTGGTCGCTGTTAGCACAGACTGGGATAATTGGAGGTTTATGGAAGAATCCTGTGCCCTGCAATGGTGTGAATATTTGTGTGATATATATATATATATATATATATATATATATATATATATATATATATATATATACAGAAAGAAATGCCGGCAGTCTACAACGCCAAAGAAAGCATAGGGGAATGTTTAGACTCTTTTTTTACCGTTAGTGACATTACATTATTTTTTAAATTAATTCCGTGAGAAAGAAAAAAAGAAAAACACGCGCCCAGAGTGGGGACCGAAGCCACGCCTTTCCATTAGATCTCGAATGCCCTACCAATTCATCTATCAGGGCGACTGTGTTCTCCTTCACTCTATGAATATTTAGATTTATAACCACTGCATCTGACGATGAGGGTGGTAGCCAGCGCCACTCAGACTAGGCGGAGAGAAGGGGACCTTCTTTTTCAACCCCCGGGGCGTGACGCGAACGCGAAGTTTTTGAGATGCCCGAATGCCAGTGTTGGCCATGTTGTGGATGGCGTCTAACATGCGGCGATGATGTGAGACAGGCAGGAAGGGTCGGGGAACACCTGCGACGTGTCACAGACGATGGCACACCTCGAAACAGTACAACTTTAAGCTTTAGTGCGGTAGCTGCTCCACGTAAATGGGAGAGCTCGTTGTCGATGGCTTGCGTCGGATCCAATTCGTGCACGTCAAGCGGGTCGGTAGGTCCTTCCTGCGTTCTCGGTGGAATGGCATTAACATCGTTCATGCGGCTGAGAGTGTCTGCGGGGGAATTCGCCACACCACTGACGTGCTGGATGTGGGACTTAAACTCCGAGAGGTATGCTAGTTGACGCACCTCTCGTGGAGTGCAGCGGGTGTCGGAGCGGTTTAAGGCGAAGGTGATCGGCTTGTAATCGGTGTCACGTCAAGCCTGCTCCGTGCGTAGCGTCGCAGCCCCTGCCTGCAGTTATTCCTTCTTGTGTGTTTCACGTAAAAGCTAGCTGCGCGAGCCCTCTGCAGCGAAAGATCTTCTTTGCCGATCCATCTGCCTGTGTCTACATTCTCTTCAGCCCGTTTTTTTACCACGGCCATGATGCTGTGCGGTTGCTCTTTCTGCAATCATAGGACCATGGTATATGTGGTTTACCTAGAAATTTAAAACTTCCCATGGAAAACTTCGCAATGAAGCTAACGTCAATCTGCTGTAAGAATAAAAGTCGTTGCTATTGCATAGGTTAACAGTTATGACCGTGGTCGATAGCTCGGTCAGTACGTTTGATTGGACCATATCGAGGAGGTGGAGCCGTGGAGGAAACACTGGTGCATGATCACACGCTTCTGTGCCGTTGGTGGCGCTCACGTTCCCCTGGCAGTGCGCAAAATTTGGGCCCCATCGACGTTAAACCGGGTTAGAACATCCGTGCGCACTTGCGTGTATTATCTTTTCGATAGCTAGGATCGTGCTCGTCGAAATGACATCAATTACCGATTTTCATGTCGCGTGATATTTGGCTGGCCTCAAATACGCCAAATTTTTATATTCTATCTATAGCACTGATGCTTTTAATTTGTACTCTCGTGGCCTAAATTTGCGGAACATACCACAAAGTTACTATAATTTGGGGCGTATGTGGCTCAATAAAAGAGGTTACTTTGAAACAAAAATATCTCATTTTAAAGACTGCAGTGTCATTTTATTTGATACGGAAAATGTGTTGCATCTTTATGTGGCGGATACGGATGTTTACAAGCACTTGTAGGAAAAACTAAGTAGCCGTACCTAAAATAACAGTCAAATGTAAATGCGATAGAATATTGTTTCTATGTTTTCCAAGATGGTAACTGAAACGGACGAACTAGTCTGTCTAACGCGAACTGGGCCAAGATATTTGTTGTACGAATAAAAGCGGAACACTATTTATATCCCGTTCTAATGTTTTGCTATTTTTTGTTCTTGCAGTTTCATACTTGTAACAAAAGTGCCAAATTATAACCGTAACAGTCTATGAGACACGTTTCGCAGCTACGTTTCTGTCCGCAAGGCTGCGGTGATATATAATGAGTAATGTGTGTCTGTATGCCAAAAATTTCGCTTGTATTCTATTGATATGCAGCATATGCAGCATTTAGCAACAGCTCATTCCATCTTTAGTACCCTAGTGCTGAGGAAATGTCTCCTGCGTAAATTTGGTAGAAGAGATTAGAAGTTCAGGGCTGAGGCCGCCTTACATGGCCACTATAATAAATTGTATTAGTACACCCGTTATTTTATTCTCAGAATCCACATACTATTTTTATGCATTAGCCAATGCCACAGCATCATTTATGCACCTCCTTTATATAGTGCTTTTAAAGTAACAAAAGTTTGCAAATTTTGGGTAAATAAAACGCGCACTCATTTTAAAGAAACATGGTTTAGTTTACGACAATGTCGCTGTGTACACGGAAGGTTAAAAATAATAAAGTACGACTTCATAAATTCTGGTTCCAAAAACAGAAAGTGGGAGGTCAATGATAACCAAAACCTAAATATTGTGACCTCTTATGCGCTTCTTTTGCGATTTTTATCAATAAAATTTTTGTTACTTGGTTCACAGTTCAATGTGTATACTGCATTTTGTGTATTTACACCCACATCGCGGTTTAAACCAGGGTAATATCTTTTCGCGGCATTCTGTACACCTAGAAGCATGGTACGGGTAACGAGAAATTAGGTGAATTTGATAATATACTCCCTTAGCAACTAAATAGAAGAAATTGGTTTATTACGCCTTGAAATAATTTTACTACGGCATGTTATGTTCAGACCCTCAGGCGAGTGGGACATCCGCTTCCAAACTAATTACTTAATTGTAACTACTGTCCAAGTATTCTGAGCTATTACCACTTACATCATTCGTCCATAACTCCGAAATTCACATTGCAAAAGTTCACTCAAGAAAAAAATTATACTCACCTCACCCCATGGAAGTGGATGTCCTGCGTTGCTGTTTTAAACCACTACAAATGCTGATGAGGGAGCCTATTAAATGTTTCTGGTCGTTTTGGCGGCTTTGTCGTTTGCGTTCGGAGTCTCTGGCGGAAAATGCATGGTCCCACCTATCCTGACGCATGCGCTCAGCGTTTTGGGCAATAACTTATTTAGTAACACTTGTCTGGCCTACACTTTAAGCATATTCTGCAAACATGTTGTTTACAGGAACACATTGTTCACAGGTGCCTTATCATTCATGGTGTGCTTTCGATGCCAGTTTTGTGTGTTCTAAGCGAATAATGAGCTCTATGCTGCATGGCTGATAAGCCTGGCACATGCTCTAGCCGTCTTCGGCGAGAACTGCTGAGTCCTGCCTGGGTTTCTTGTTGACGACGCTAAAATGTTCTACTAATTACCGGCTTAAAGCTCCGCTGTAAAATACTAAACTTGGTAAACCGCCTTTAAGAGAAAACTCAGTACTTTTCCTAAGTTTTCAAACAGTTACAAATATTCGATGTACAAAAGCGAAATATATGTTCCTTAAAACGTCAATGAAACCGCCCGCCACTGGTACACTTTCGAAAAGTGCCTTAAATCCACTAATGTACAACAGCGGTGAAACGAGGAGCAAAAAGGCTCCCCTACTACAAGTGTCAATTGCATTTGTGGGTGCAATACGCCATAGAGAGTCAATGAGAACAGTTGAATTTTTTATCGATGGAAAACCCGCTGTCTAATTTTTCGGAATTGCACCTAAGTGCTACACTCTGGATCAAGGCACTGCCAACAGTGTCATCTTGTTAGTTTAGGCTTCCAATACAACCTCGAATAGCCTAGAATCCATGTGGTGAAATAAGTTTTCCCCGTGATTTCTGTAAGTTAGTTTCCTCTCAAAAGCTTTCTCGTGGCGTTTTATTTCCTCTTTTTTGTTTGCGGAAATCAGGAAAAAATAGATTCCACATTGTTTGTTGAAGGTCTTGTAGTAATTATGCGTAAAAGTGGGCATACGGACGGCAAAAGAATAAGAGATGCCGGACGAGCGCATGGGAATTCGAATACGATGTTCGTCTCGTATTGCACGAAAAAAAACTTCCTGCGTTATTGCAGCCGCCCTTTTCTGTAGTGGCGATTTCCCGTCGAAGCCGGCTGAACTTTTTTTTCTGGGCTCGTCCTGTCTCTTCTTTTTCTTGTCCCGTCATTATGCGGCCTTTTAGTTAGAAGTCTGATAAACCAACTAGCCCAACCACATGCGTTAGAAAGGTCTTATAAATTAGCCGAGCGACGAGAGGTGTTCTGAAAGAGTAAGATTTTTTTCTTGGACGCACAGACCCATAAAAAACAGTGGGGAATTCGATACTAACTAAACCAAAAAAACGTAACCTCATAGTTTTACATAAATTTCCAACAAACCCCAACGGATGCGCTACCGGTGTTACGTTTGTATGTTCTCAGTTTTGAATGCTAGCAAGGAAACTGCGGGAATTGCATAAACAGCTGCACTCATTCTTTTGTTGCGTGGGGCTCTTGTCTCTCTTTGTTCTCACAAAAAACCAGGTGCAACGGGTTTGATTTTGAACGAAAGCACAAACGTGATGTAGTACGCGTTGTTTAAAGCTTAGAGGGCCATGAACTTCCATATTATATTGATAAAGCTTGTGTACCACGGGTATATGAAGGTATAAAAAAAGATCAGCTCTCAGAACTATTAGAAAACAATATTGGTGTGAGGGTTGCACATCATACATAATAAAAAAAAGTTCCATACTGTTATTCGATATAGGGCTCATTAGGTATGATTTACATGTTGAAAATGACTTCTATGCTCACAATCGATAATAAGAAGTTGTTTGAAATTTTCACGCTGATGAATTAGACGTCATCCCTTGGCTAGCCAGGGAGTGTGAATAAATCGGACCATGGCAGCGGTCCGCGATAACTATCGGCGCGACTCCTTCCGACCGAGCTTCTGCTGTCGAGGTAGCTGAGGGCGAAAGTGCGTTCTAGTCTCATCAATGAATGTCAGTTTTCTCGATTTCACCCACGGCGCTTTGTTTGTCTCGAATGCGGTCTCAGGCGGCGCGGTATGCTGCGCTTTGAGCGAGGGCCACGATTTCTTGCAGCGGCCGTAGCGCATGGCATGCGTTTAACGCGCGGAACGGTGCCGTTCGTGGATATTTGCAATTCGTTGTCCGGTGCTACTTTTATTGCCATCATCTGTGACCAGCGTGCTGTCGATGTCAAGCACTGGAAACAGCTGCGCCGGTTATTTCGTTTAGAAAAAAACAAAACAAAATACGCAGTTATGCTACAATTAAGTACTGTGCTATTCTAAAGCCACGAGGTGTTTCAGTCCTTTTAAGCCCCGTCCACACACGGCACGAGCAGTGAGCGCTCTCCTGGAAGACCACGTGTTGGATTGGCCACTGTTGCTTTCAGGTCGGGCTGACACGAACTCTACTGATAAAGTAAGAGAATAAGAAACTTGTAGCTGGCCAAAAGAAAAGACTCTGACCGCACGGCTAACGAGTAGTGAAGTGTAGTCAGAGAGGTATGGGAATGCCTTCGCTCCCACCCAGAAATCGTAAAGTTTCTTTACGAGACCCTTCCTCTGGGCATTCGTGGGGTGATCGACAACGACTGCAACTTTTCCCACACCTTGTCGGCTTGTAGAAAATCACTCGCTGTGTCGCCTACATTTTTTAAGAAGCGAATTTTAAGAATCGCGGTTGTTTTCAGTAGTTGTTAGCAACTGTGAACGTTCTTCACATAACAGCCAGCACTGGTTCTTCATAGCATACATTTCTACATGCCAATTTTGTTTACAGGCAGCAAGATAAAAATAAAAAGACTGCGAGACAATATCTAAGGATAAACGGCGCTGTTGTGCAAGATAAGCGCCAGTTAACGGTTTCGGCCTGCGCCACAAATCGTGCCACTCACTCAGAGCACCGCGCAAGATACGAAGAGCTCAGGCCGAGATAAAGAAAACTGACATGCATCGACGATACTAGAACGCGCATGCGCCCTCTGCTATCTGGATAGTATGCGCTCGGCCAGAAAGCGTCGTGCCGATATTTATCCGATTTATTTATCCGATATTTACCCGATATTTATCCGATTTATTTTGCGACCGACAGTACGTCTAGCATGTATGATATTGCGAAAAGGAAGCTCGAGGTGAAGAAATTTCGAAGTGCCGTCAACGGGAACATCGCCCGTGAACCTTAAACCATCACCTTTCGCCTTAAAGGCACCAAGAACAGCCCATTTGACAGACCCAGTTTGTACGCTGTTGCCCAGGAACAAAAAATCGTTCACATAACAAAGAACCTTTGTGGCAATGCCCAATATCATAAATCACAGTTAGCCTTGCTCTGAAAAACGGTGCTCGAAACTGGGCAACCTTCGACCCAATGCACACTCCCGACTTCTGTACCTAGACCTTATCTTTAAACCCCACAACAGTACTCCGAATGTAGAAGCTGGGCAGCTTGAAAAACGTCTCCACGGGGATCCCACGTCGTTTCACAAAGGCCAACTGGTCATTGTTATTTGTAATGAAGTCTCTAGTAGGTCACATCAGCTCATAATAAGGCAGGCAGTAAAACAGGTCCTCAACCTCACTCTAATTCCCGAAACGTTTACGCAATCACCTGAGGAGGGATACTCCACCATTGTCTCCGAGTTTCTCACAGAAAACAAATCAATAATGGCCAAAGATTCCAAATGCGTTTGTAAACAATAACAGCATCTTCTCTTGGGGAACTCTGATGAGGTTACGAAGCATCATGAAGGTTTCGTGTGGTTTCATTGTGTTGCCGTTATGTTGAGTGATCTGTTGTTTAGTAGCGCCAGAGGCAATTGCGCGTCAGGGTGCACACCGGTAGTAAAGACACGCAAGTACTGTTGTGTTACGGTCAGTAGGAGGTGGTTCTCGAGATGCCAAAACTTGTCCCTCCTGTTCTTGTCGATGTTGTCGTCTCTGTGGTAGAATCGCTGGTCTCCGTCAGCGTTGGTGATCTACAGCTTTTTGGGGTTGGTGCATCGGCTGAGAGCAACGGTCACGCCCTCTTCTTCCCAGCTTTGTCTTCTTCTCCTTCTTCTGCAGCGGTTTCCCTACGGGAAGATGACGACGGTGGTTGAACACGAAGCTATCTCGTGATGGATTCTTTGGTTGGCCAATCCCTAGGGGCATCCTGCCACAATCATTATCGGAGGGGCTGCGAATGGGGAACGAACGCAGGACATCCCCTCGAGCAAAAGATGCTTCGCATCTAAAAAACCAGAAACAGCCACCTGCCACAATTGTGGCTGTGCAGACTGCGCCGACCTGCGCAGAGTGTGGCTGTACGCTATGCTTCGCAGACACGCAAGTCCCTGAGCATTCTAAATAAAGAAGTGTTACTTATTAGGGGAAGAATTTGAAGAGGAAAAAAAGAAAAAGCGACGAAAGGAAAGGGGGGTGGTAATCCTCATTTACCGCCGTACGTACCGGCGACGGTCACGTGCCTGATGGTTGGGTCTTGGCATGGTATATAGGTGCTTTCGATTTTATTAAAACATGCAGTAATAGTGATCGCTGATGTAGTTTCCTTTTCTCGTCAATGTGCCAGTTCCTGCTTACGTTTCACTCATGAATGTCCACAAAATAGCTCGTCTCTTTATTGTGGCCACGTTCTTTTTGTTGTGTTTACAAATTGGCAGTGTTACGTCATATGTAGCGAGTGGGCGAAGGGAAGACGTATTTATAATTTCGCAAAGCAGCAAGACGGCGATTCAAGAAAGGAGCTACAAATCCGCTCTTTTAAAATCAGGCACGCGCATTTATTATTAGGGCATTCTTTGCCCGCTTGTGCTGGTTTTTAAGGTAGATGTCGGTGTTTCTCCTCCTCCACTTAGGCCCATTTATTTTTCACCTACCAGTCATAACCTCATAAACACGCCGCACACAAGGTGAGAGACGCTCAGCGCTCACACATGCACGCAGGCACACAATGAAAACGCAAGGGAACATGCCTAACCAAACATACCCAAACACCTATCCACACAAACACTCACACAAATATCCAAAATGACAAACAAGCCGACGGACGCAAACAGACACGCACACACATGAGCACGCGCATGTAAGTATAACCTATTCTAAATATATTCAATTTCCTCTTTTTTCACGGCTGCACTACTTGCACCTACATTATTTTTACTGGCAGTAATTTCTCTCATTTGTTGGTGCACTTCGCCGTACAGTGTTTTTTGGTAGTAATATCGGTATATTAATTGTGGATGACTGCGTAGCAATCGGAAGTTGGATACAAAGAATGGTTCCCATGAAAAACCAACCATGGGAGATAAACTCTGGTTGTAGTATTTGATAAGATATTTGGTTGCTTGTTTAGATGGCGCCGTAAACACTTACGGCATAAACCGTAAACACTTACGGCACTTACAGCTTTTTTCCTTGCCCCTTCGATGTACCTTTTTCACGTCGATGTAACTATGAGCGAAATGAACTTTTGATTCGATTTGATTTGATAATGATGAATAAACATTGAGTCGAGGTGCTAATGTTAGGGCATCCGCCCGGTGAGGGGCTTCCTTAGTCCGGGATGCCTTGGGCTGTCCTGGCAATCCTAGCCCTTGCCACCAATCGTCGCTGGTGTGAGAGGTCAGAACAGGTCAGCAGCTGCACACAGTGTTCATAGGTAGGGTTGGGTGTAAGGGTGAGGGTAGCGATTGCTGGCACTCCAATACCATGCGGAAGAAGGTCCCTGGTTGTGGGCACCTTTTGTTTGTGTCAGGTTATATGGTGAGAATTATAGCCTGTAGCAGGGCGTTATGTGAGTATGAGTTAGTCTGTAGCCGCCCGAAGGTAGTAGCTTCATCACGAGAGAGATTCGAGTGTTAGAATGGGTCTTTGCGACGCTCGTTCCTGTAGTGGGCGAGTGTACCGGCCTATGTTTGCAGTGGGTGGGCTGAACTGTTGCTTCAGTTGGGTGTTCGTGGCCTTGGTGGAAGAACTTAAGAGGAAAAAAATACGGGGTATTCCTTTTCACTTAAAATTTGTGATTTGTCTTATTTAAAAAAACCGCCGCAGTGGCACTATGGCTAACGCGTTGTGTGGCCGACCCTGAGGTTGCAGGTTCATTTCCGGACACGGTAGCTGTTTTTTCCATGAAGGCGATAAGCAGAAATGCCTGTCTATTAATATTTTCGAGCGTGTTTAAGATAGTGAACTCGACGAAATAAATCCTACCCTCCTCTACTCCGCGCCTGATAGCTCACGTTGAGTATGGCGCGTTCAAAACCCCACCAGTCAATCGTATCTGCTCATTGTTTCAGCAATAGGAGAGCGAGTTGCAGAACAGATACTTTTTGCACAATAAAAGATTTATCGACTTCAGAAGAATATTATGTGTGGGTGAAAGTGTTGACCTTCGTGGTAGGAAGTGGCATAAAAGGTATCTCACTTTCGTCACCTAATTTTTTATGGTTGAAGTAATGAGGGAGTGCATGAAGGTCATTTTGTGATCACTTCTCAAAGCGTATAATGCACGAAGCAAGAATGCAACGCAATTTCTTGATGAACACACCATTTCGACATTCTCCTTCAAAATAAGAAATGATTTGGCGACACTAACAAAAATTCTCAGAGGAAAGAAAATGGTTTGTGTCGAATGCGCGGCTGGTTTTGAAACTATTAAGTTTAAATACGGTAGTGTTCGAGACAGGTTCAAACATTTTCACATCGCATAGAACAAATAATATGTCTTGTATATCGAAAGACTTGTGGTTCAATGTGATGGCTCTTTTTTGAGTGCAGCTGTTTATTGGGTTCGTGACTCTATGGGGCTAGTGACTTCTTGTATGCGAAGTTAGCCATTAAACGCCGCTTCTGAAACTAATGAGGCGCTAGGGGGCCATACGGTCCTTGTTAAAAATATTACTCTAGGTATTAGGACTGCGTGTATTGGTGCTGAATACACGCACGTTTCGTGGATAATGGCCGATTCCTGATTGCTAATTTCCCACACATGAGAGCTAACAGCCTAAGCTGTTCTTGGCTTCTGTGAGCACAAACACTGCAAATATGCCTGTACAAGCTCGGAAAAGCGATACTGTGTTTTACCATCGGCCAGAACAGAATCCTAATAACGCACTGAAGGCGCCATATGGCGTATTTTGTCAGCCTCAGTTCATTAGGCACAATATAAAACGTTTCGCATGTGCGGGACGTGTCTCTAGTACCTATAGAGTAAAACGTTAGGAGATTTATTAACTCCCAACTAAACTGTCGTGACGGCGAAGCCGTTAAATTTGCTACCACTGACGTTTCCACGTTAGGCGGAATTTTGTGTGCACCCTTTTTATGAATATATGACGGAACGGTAAATTTTACGTATATGTGCGCAATTAGAACTGGTTCCAAATTTTGTCTCAATATTGAAGCCATTGTCACATGGTCACACAAAAACATAGGAAGTGACCATAAAACAAAAATATTATATCGACATAGATGCTATAAAACTACACTGTAGATGCGGTTTTTTAAGGACTTGCCATAAAAAATGGGCGCCGTAGAATTCTTGTTCACTCAACGTAACACTCATTCATTTTCTCATTATACTTCAGCTTGCCGGATAGCCACGCAGCCATGTTTTACCGGTGCCTATTATCACGTGGGAGACCACGGCGGCTGGTGGTCTAACTTGCCTTTTTCTCCATACTGGTAGAAGATGTCTGCAAGGGCAGAATGTGTACTAAACAAAAGTTCACACAAACTGTGTACTTACAAGAAAACTAGTAGCAGGCGGCTTACGCTTTCAAAACCGTGGTTGTATTCTAACCGAAAATAACAAGCATAGAGCTTTGCTATTCCCTTTGACGGGCATGTAATTGTTACGCTAGAGATCCTGGAAAAACCCATTACACTGCCTATGACCTGGGATTGTTTTTGTTTTCTTTTCAAGGTAAGCTTTTTGGTGGTGCTATGGCATACACGCCCTCCCACTGCTGACAAAGGAACACAATAAACAGGTTGTGATAAAATGTATGAGCTTTTTATTTTTCCATTTTTTTGTGATGGGTAGCATCTTGCAACCAACAATTTTGCTTAGATGCAATACCACTCATCTAAACGCTGAACTTCAAAAGGAATTCAACCAAACAGATTCAAAGCCCACGCACTTTCCCCAGTGCACACACTATACATATGAATATGGCCATAGGTGGGTGTGCCTACAGCAAATATCTAATTGTTATTACAGTCTTTAAAACGTTAAAAATATGTTGCCGGGCCTTTTAAAAGTTAGAATTCATTATTCACCAATTATCGAAACCTATAGTGCGTGGAGTGGGGATTGGTGTTACAGCCACGGCCCCCACGTCCCGTTCAGCTGTTCGGGAAAGCCTCTGGGATCTACTGGCCGATTCCTCGGTTGAAGGGACGAAGCGAAGTACGCGTTCAGTCTCCTCATCAGGGCAGCCACCATCTGTACGCAGGCGAAATGTAAATTTTAATCATACCAAGCGCATCAGACGCTGTTTGAAAAACGTACACGTGCGCAGCATAATTTATTACCTGCTATATTTTTAAGGGTAGTTTTATTAGCAGAACTGTTTAAGCTTTCTTATTTCCGTTAACATTCTTAATATGAAATTCGTCTTTGCAAAGTGTACAGCGGGAAAATGTTTCCACAAGAAATGTTAGCGAAAGTGACGATGAGTCAACAAGCCCAACAGTAGGTGTTGGGTGCAGGCGCCTCACAAAAAATGATTTCTGCAGACGGAATCGAACTTTTTCCTTCACGTTGTGAAAGCGGCATCCATTCGATTGCCATGTCATTGCATATGGGGTGCACATGATGCGGTTAGGGTTCCGAGCACCTGCATTCGCTGTGGACTTTCGCTGAGTTGAAGGGGACCTTGGCTTCGGATTTCGGGAGCCCACATTTCTTACTTTAGGAGGGTGGATTGTGGACCTTGGTTTAACTCAGTTTGCCTTGAGGAAGCATTCCTGTTTAATCATTTTTCTTTTAAGGCAGGAACAGGTCTTAAAAAAAGCGAAGTTTTTGCAAGTGAGGACCGTAGTTTCGCCGTTTATTCGGTCTTCGCGTATGAATTTTATTGTTTCCGAATTCGTACTTCGCTCCCCAAGCTAAATTTAAAATTTTTAAAGAATATCACATAAAGAGTTCAGAATAATGAAACTCTGCAAAAATGCACATTATTTGAAGCACAATATTTTGAATGCATTGCTTCTAAGATGGTAAATAAGATTATCATCAGTGAAGTACAAATCTATGGACAGAAAAATATTTGTTGGAGTATAATAAAAATAAAAAGTGGAAATTTGGTGTATGTTTTTATGGGATAAGAAATAAAGACAAACGTTTATTGAATATTTAGGTGACCACTGATTATAAATATCACGCAACGAACTGAAGAAGTCGGAGGACATGACTACTTCAAATGAATGTGGGGTGTTGACGTAAATCGTGGCGTTAGGCCTAAAACAACCCTTCTTTGCAGCACTTTACTCATAATACCTTGAAGCGTCGTTGTTAACTAAAATTATCTGGATTTATCGTGCCGAAAGTTTTGTTTTAAAGTACCTTCACTTGGCAAACTCGTAATCCAGTTATTTGCAATCTAACGCAAGCAAAGCGCAGACAAGTTTAAAAACCTAAAAAGCTGCCACAATGAAATTGTATGTCCGAGTCATTCGCCAGCCAATTCCCCTCATAACGTAGCAAATCAAAGTACACCACTTGCACATTATTATCTTGCAAGTAACAGTTGGTCCTTTTGTCCTTTTAAAATTGTGAACTAGACATTAAACATGAAGGCCGCTGTAAGTTGATCTGCACAAAAAAATGAATTCTGGACGTTCACGGGGGTATTTTTGAACAGTACACTAATGATATTCTCAAATTCAAAAATAAAACGAAAAAAAATTTGCTTTTGGCAACGATATTTTCATTGGTTTTTCAACAAAATTTTTCGTTTTTGATGTTTTTTCTTATAGGATGGCGAAAATGAGTCCACTGAGGGCCGAAATTTCTTTGGGAAAAAGGAATTTCTTGCATTTTGTTCCAGTTCACTATTCTGCGGCTGCTAGTGTTTCGTATACGCAACAGACAGGCATGGCAAAATAGTCAGAACTTCGTAATACAGATAGCATGGTTACACTACGTATTTACGGATCAAAAATTGTTTCAGCATAAGGTGGTTTATGGTTAGCACTGAAGAAACACCTATTACCTTTTTTCGCTTTCTGAAGGGCCCTGCATACCCATTTCACAACTTCAACTTTTTCTTTTTTCAGTGGACAAAAGGCACACAGCGACATACTGATTTCTTTCCAACAACCTCCAAACGAAACGAAATAAACTATTTTGCAGTACACAAATTTTTTACCTTGCCGTTTTTGGAGGCCAAGTTCTTCAATTCACAGGGATCTTTTGCCAGGTCAAACAAGTATGGAGGTTTTCCACCGACAAAGTTTGAAGACAAAGTTGCATACCACCCGCAGTACACTGATGCCCTCTGCCGCCAACGGTACGGGAAATTTACGAAGGAAAAATTGTAGAAGCGCCTAGTGAGAAATGGCAAAGGCTCTGTTTACTATCAATTGCCATTTTATACGTATAAATAGTCGTAAAACACAGAAACGTAGTTCCACAAACAAAACGTTCTCCTAAAGGCGAAGACAGCAATATTATCAAGAGGCTGCAATCAGTGCTGCCCACAAAGTTTTATTGTATTCTGCCTGCTACGCCTTATCTGCAAACAAAATGGCACTTGAACAAAACTTAGAGTAGAAATCTTTCATGTTGCCGCATAAAAATCAATCGATTTGCAGTCTTAAAATAAAAAGGCACAATTTTGAGCTACTTGCGCTATGGACACTGATTACTTCCGGTTAAAATGTATACAAGGTATTAGAGAGTTTTAGTATAGCGGAAAGCACCACTTTAGCGCGCCCATAGCGTTAGCGGGCACGCTAACCGTAGCATAACGAGGCGCTATCCGTTCGCGATTGCGGCCCGCAAAACGTTAACGCTACAGCTAAAACGCTATACTAAAACTCCCTATTTTCTCGCGCATTGACTACAAACCAACCTATTCTTAAATCGAAATGGAATGTGCCACACACACAAAACACTTTGGCATAAAGTATTTCAGGGCGGCGACTCTGCTTCATACCTAAGTACGCGTGTGACTCTTGATTTTTTCATGAGGCGGCCGAGAGCATATCGGGACCTTGAACCTCCAGGTGTCTGATAACGACCATCGTACTCGCCATCGTAATGCACACCAAGCAGCAGCTTGTAGTTTCGGTAGCGCACAGCAGCAATCCCATCTGCGGGCTCGATGTTGTAGAGGAACTCAACCCGAGGAGATGGTAAATTAAGCGATAGCTCACGCCACATAACTTTCCCATCCATCTGGCTTTTGAGGCGCTTCGAATTTCCACCTGTGAAAAAAGAAATCTCGTCTGTACAGTGAACAATATATTTTACGAGGATGAGCTAGAAAAGCATCATTATGGCTTCGTAATAATTCAGGTGAGACTTCATAATTGTTCTATCTGGCTTTTGCAATGCTGCTGCAGGTTGTTTATGTTGACAGTGGAATGAAATGCGAGAAAAAAATATTCCTTCCAAGTAACTACCCTATCTCAATGGAGCCAGAGCGTTGACTTTGTCTTTGCATAACATTTGAACAACAGCACTCAAACGGGACAGAAGGGTGACAGGACAGGGAGCTGACCCAATATTGTTTGGTGGGTTGTAGCGGCGAGCAGCGTAGTGCATCGAGAAGGTTCAGTGAGAGCAGGAACAAATAATTGGACCCACTGAGCGAGACTAGAATAGAAGAAGCGTGGTAGTGCTTGCTTGTTGGTACACACTAAACGTTTGAACAACAGCGGTTTGAACAAACGTTTGAACAAAAGCCAACTAAGCAAGACGTCTGTACCGGCTCTGTGGAACAAATATTATTCTCACCGAGCGAGACATTTGTTCTTGCTCTAACTCAACCTTTTTTGCTCCCTATCCAGCTCGCCAGTGCAAGTTGCAGGGCACTCCTTTTGACGTTCTTCCTCAAACAAGGATTGGTCAGTTCCCGGCACTGGCACTGTTATGTCGCGTTTAAGCACTGTTGTTCAAATGTTAGGTACGTAACAACAAGCCCGCTCTGCAATTCTTCTTCAGTTCAAGTCTCGTTCAGCGGGACCTTTACTTTTTAAAGCTTCCACTCAGCCTCTTTTTGCACTACTTTTCTCGCCACTGCAAGTTGCATAGGCATTCTTGTGAAATTCTTAATCAAAGATTGGCCTCGGCCCTGTTCTGTCCCTCTGCAATTCCATTTATTCGCTGTTCTGCACAAGGAAAGTAATTATCAAGAAAACCATACTACGACGCTTTTAGGTGCCGAGCACGTTAGGACCGCACAATGTCCTTCCGCTTTCGTGCGCATAGCATTTACATTCCCAAAAAATCCCAGAGGCATTTGCAGATTTCGAGCCTGTGTCCGGTACACCAGGCAGAGTTATTGTAAGTCTTCTTACCCTTTTGTTACGACTCTGAGTTGGTAACCGTGAGTCAAACGGCTTACTCCCTCGCCTGTAATGGTGCGGATTACCTTAAGACCTCCCAATGTCTGTCCCCGTCCATCCGTGTGCACACCACCATCAAGAGAAAAATCTACAGAAATCCAATTTGAGCAGTGAGTTTTAGTTTTATTTAGGGAATACTCAAGGTGCAACTCACGACTCAAATCGAAACGGTCGGGCGCAAATCGGATGTCACTGGGGTGAAACTTAGATGTCATTTCGAGTCGCCAGACTTCGCAAGCTCCCAATCACCCACGGAGTGGAGATGCTGCTAGTTTTAATGTTCATGTCTCTCTCAGCGTCCCTTTTACTTTTTTTTTCATGCTGTCACTTACTCTTCTTCATGCACTATCCTGATCGCCGCTGCAAGTTGCAGTGTCCATCTTGTGACTTTTTCCATCAAACAAAGATTCCTCAGCGCCCTGTCCTCTCAGTCTTCTGTCACTTTTAAGCACTGCTGTTCAAATGTTAAGTATCTACCAACAAGGCTGCACTGCCACGCTTTGTTTTTGCAGTCAGTACAAGCTCAGGCCTGGAAACAAGCTCTGAGTTTTTGTTTTAATCATCTTGAACGCCAAAAAAACACCCAGATTGTAAATGGAAGCCTGTTGGTACGATTTCGAGAAATATCTATCCAAGTTTGCTGCGTTTGCAACGAATATGCATATATTCATGGAAGTTTACGTTACAACAGGGTCGAGAAAACCTTTATTCAGCACTAGGAACTCTCGTGCGAAACAATAATTTCGAACGAAATTGTAAAGCTTTATTAACAACTCACTCTTGCTCCTGTGTTTGAAGGTTCATGCAAAAGAAACTTGAGTTGCATACATATTGCATTCATTTTAATTCGTTAAAAAATGGCGGTGCTCTACCCTCCGCGGTGGCTCAGTGGCAAAGGCATTGTGCTGCTGAGCACAAGGTTGCGAGTTCGATACCCGGCGGCGGCGGCCGCTTTTCTAATGGAGGCGAACAGCGAAAACGCCTGTGTGCACGATATTTCGTCGCACGATAAAGATCCCCAGGTGGTCAAAATTAATCCGGAGCCATCCGTTACGGTGCGCCTCATCGCTTGCGTTGCGTCGGCGTGTTAAACATTACAATCAATTATTAAAGTAGCGGCGTTATATTCAACAACGGAGGACTACACTCTCGATAACGCTGAGTACCTGGGAGAGCTGAAAACCATCTTGGCGATGAGCGGGAATCAATCCACCTAATTAGACACGTACAGCCCTGCTCGCCCCCCTCTCACTCCCCCCGGTTTTTAAAGTCTCAGTAACCAAATATGAGCAACTGCACAAGCATTCAAATAGTCGAAATTTAAACGTGGCAAAACGAGTAACTCTGGATTGATGGATTCTATCCGCGCGGATCTAGGCCCGTATGAATGAAGCCAAAACGTTCAGCTTTGTTTCACGTTGAATAGAACACTGTTACAATTCACTGTTTTAAGGATGTGAATAATTTCTAAACGCAGATTTGAGAGATATGATCAATGAATATTGAAGACGGTTTGAGAGCTTTTTTTGTGAAATATAGGTGTAATGAGTTTGTACCAGCCGCATATTGCTTACCAGCAGCAGCATAGAGCGTGGGCACCCAGTCGACAATGTGCATCATCTGCTGAGACACTCTTCGCCTCTTCTTGAGCAAGGGTGACCAGACGAACGCGGGCACTCTACAGGCACCTTCCCAGACAGTGCCCTTGGAACCACGTAGGGGCCAATTGAAGCCGCGGTTGGAGTGTGGTCCAAAAGGTTGCCCGCCATTGTCAGACATAAATACTATGATGGAGTTTTGCAGCATTCTCTCTTGGTACAGTGTTTCTACGACAGTGGCAACGGACTGGTCAAGCGTGTCCATCATGCCTGCATGGTGTATGATAGAAATCAAGGAACACTTAGCTATTCTTCTTCACATAAAAAGAGCTTCAAGCTTTCATTAGGATAGACGTCGTATTTGCAAAACTACTTACCAATATTTCTTGGGTATCAAACAAGGAGTGCGGCGGCAGGTCCGGTTATGTACAATTTTATACCATTACCAATACATTTACTTTCAAATGATCTGTATCTTCTTAGGACAACACAGAAATTTATTCCAATAATGTGCAAGTTTGACATGGTCAATGTTTTTATATCTGGTGTCGTAGTGCTGATATGGTATTCATCAATCACGTTTAGCTGCACCGCCACTAACAAAACAAGTTTCTGGGACTCCACTTGTTTTGCTTATTCTATATATCTTGTAAAACTACGGGTCGAGAAGAAAAATAGCGGGATAATGATTTATTCCTTATTAAAGGAACGGTAAAATGTAAGCATGTATTCCTATACGACTCTGCATGTACGCAGGGTATTTGAAAAAAGCAGTATACTTCTGAGACTATACAGAGAAAAATCTTTAAGGTTGTCTCTCTACCATCCCGCTATTCAATATGGCAAAGTGGAGGCCAAAAAAAACAGCGAGGGAATAAGCAAGACGTACGATCATGTTATTTTATTTCTAGCGCCTTGTCCTTGTATTGTAAATGTTATTTGTCTAATTTTACAGAAAACGACACGCCTTACCTAAATGAAGGCACTCAAGCATTAGTGACGCCTCAAAAGTGAATTGAATTTGACAAACGTTTATTGCTTTTAGTGTACAAGATAGGACAGGACAGGTAAAGGGCGTGATTGATGGAAGCGCGTGATCAGAGAGGCAGGTACTTGGGACCGATAGCAGCATGCTATCGTGATTCGAACGATATTTGCAGTGAAGCACGAGAATATCCAGCCCATTTTATGCGGCTTTTATTAGAATACCTAATGAAAACCTTTTTCTGGTGGCATAGAAGATTTACAACTTAAGTAATAACATCGCAATATTGCCGGACTTTGTAGTAATAATTATAAAAACTTTAAATATAACCACATTTTAGATAAACGTACGCAGCCTTGGCGCCTTGGTTGGGAAATATTGAAGGAATTCTGCTACCCCTGCTCGAAGTATGCGGAAATTATCCATAAAATACTGCTATTTCTGGATAAAAACAGTGCAACCCTAAACAAAGACAATGGAAGTGAAACAAAAGTACCACCGCAATCTAACCACTAAGGTTTCATATCAAAAAGTGTGAATGTAAACACTAACTACCTTACACAAAACAATCAAAACACTGCGCATGAGCAAAACAAGTTTACAAAAGCCACGGTCATGAGGAAACTAGATAGACACCGCTTCCTTTGCTTTGTGTAAGTTCGTGCTGATTTTAACTGAGAAAATGTCCTTCCAACTAGCCAAGCTTGCAACCTTTCTGCAAAGTACCGCTAGTTGCAGCCATCAGATATTTTTCCCATACCCGTAACAAATATTGCGTTTTTCTGTAACCAATCTCTGTTTCGAAAGGTCGTCTCCCCTTCACTAGTTTACAACGCAGAATTGTTTACAACGTGCAAACGCGTGGCGTCCCTAAACATGACGCAGCCTGGTTGCAACCACCATCGTTACCAGCGACTTGGGGGATGTCACTGCGCCTGTCTCGAATGTAAGAGCTTTTTTTACGTGTAATTTCTTTCGGCAGGTACCGTGGGACCTAGTCGTGTTTCTGGTTTCAAAAATGAAACAAGCTGACGTGTGAATGATAATGCGGAGTAATATTCTTTTATAAATAACACACAAAGTGTCAAGCCACATTGTTGTCCTTGCCGATTCGCAAACATCCGCCTGCATGCTGAATCACCACGGCGCTAATAATAAATGCTTGTGAAAGAACCGCATCAATGGCGAGATCAGAACTTTACTGTTATGAGCAGAGGATAAGTAAAAACTATTGTTCGTTTCTGTCACATTCAGGTACTGTTTGCCTCTTATCTTGCGTGTCAAATTGATAATCGCATTCGCAATATCGTTCTGATGCCAAGCTACCACAGCGCCATCTGATCTTCTCCCTGGTGACACTGCTAGACATAAGCAGGCTTCGCGCTATATTTCGATGGCCACACTTTACCGCGCTGTTATAACAAGTTTTGTCACTGCACACTTGGTATAGCATGCGACACAATGACCGAAGTTGGCTTATTTTTAGAGCTCTCAATTTGGCAAATTATTTATTTCTTTTAATGTTTATTGTCAAGTTAAATTCCGAGAAGATTTGAAAATTTGGGAAGTTTTAAACAACCGTATGCTCACTTGGTGGCCGTCTTTCTGGCCCCTTACTTCCTGAATATTTCTGTTCAGTTTGTATGCCTGGGTGGTTTATTTTATTTTCTCTTCGCCAAATCAGCTCTACTTAGTATATAATTATTCTTCCCTGAAGACCAGCGCAGTAGGGGTAACGACATTCCAGCAGCTTTATATTTCTTAGCATGAGCATTTATTTAGTTTGGTCCAAATTTTGGGAAATTGCTGTGGTTGCTTTTACAGCATACGTCTGTTGTCTGACTTGCGCCGCGAGTAAGTGTACGCCGAAACGCATTCGGATAAAACCAATTTTATCTAAGCGCCCTAATTACGATGATGCTGAAGGCGACGACGATATTAAACATATTGATGTGATTATATTTCTGCATTTTGTGAATCTTTTGCGCATCCTATCGAGTGGGATTGGCCAGGGATAAAGTGCTGACTACGGTCCTGTTGAAGGTTAGATATTACTGAAGCTCGGCGTTCACACCTAGCTCCGGGCGTCAGCACAAGTATCGGGCGATATCACGCCATAGTGAGAGCCACCCGGCGTCTTTCACGTCAAGCCATAACGCACTTCCGCTCATTAGTTCACGTCAGCAGTTTTTCTTCCCGCGATTCATGGGAACAACATGTGTGGTTTCGTCCACAGATAAATTTCCAGCCAAATAGAAATGTACACGTTTTTATGAGAAGAATGATGTACATAAAGAATACTGAACATCTGCTTCCGGCTAAACGCAGAGGATTGAAGTAGTGTCCCTTGTATTAAAAGGTATAGTAAACGATGATAGGCTAGCTTCCTCGACTCCAATTATATTGTGATATAATAACTGAGGACAGTACTAAACCGGCTGCAAAGGGCTTACTGTAACCTCCCTTTCACGTATTCTGGGAATAAATTTGCAAATATACACGCTTCATTTTATGCTTCCAACCTAAGCCAAGTAATTACCTTACGCAGCATGGAAAACGTCATTTGGAGTGTCCGCTTGATTGAAGTGTTTCGTTTGTCTAATTTTATTTGTATCTTTTCAACCAGTGTTATAATCTGCAATAAAAATATTCCCCCTTCCCAGATTCAATATTATTTTGCAGCAATATAGTCTGATTGGTATGGAAATGTTAGGTAGTTATACCCAGCAAGTTATTCGGTTGTGAGATTGCAGTTTGCTCACTTCTGTGCTCCTGGCTTAATGCGTTTACCTGCGTATATGGTACGGTTCTTTTCCCCGATGTAAGGGAATTTTGCAATATTTTTATCCGGAGCATCAAGAGGAATATCGGATCCTGCGTGGGGTGCTTGCTGACTGAAGAAAAGGAACAAGGGCTGAAAGGGTAAAATAAAAACACAGCAGTTTCACTAAACGGGGTGGCTGACAAGTGCGGAGCACGGATTTCCCAGAAGGGACGGGGTGATATCTCTTGACTACCCTCGCGCAACATACATACATACAACATTAGCTGAATACAAATTTGGTGCACATTATGACACAGAAGCGGAGTACAAAGAGGGATACATGTCCGAAAGACACATCATTAAGACACGGCGTAACGCGAAAAACTTTGACACCGGTTCTTCTTCCAACGACTACAAGAAAGCGTGAATCACTGTTCGTATGAATTTCGAAGTACAAGAGAATACGAAGAACCGTCGGGGAATGTATGTTGCCGTATTTAACGGTTCAATTACGAGAGCAACGAGAAAATTCTGTGAAACAACTTTTTGTACAATTCGTTGAATTCCTGTTTTTGTATAGACTGCATGCTATGTTTAGGTCTTGGTGCGTAATACTCCGCATCTATTGCTTATTCCCTCTTTTCATTCTTACTGATCGTTTACGTAATGTGGTTTCTGTAGCAGCATAACTTTTATACCAAAAGTAGTCAACACATGGTGCCGCATTTTATAGGCCTATAAAGGAACAATTTGTTGAGTATTCACTAATTTGCACTAAGTACGTGTTAATGCTTTTTTATTGTTATTTATGGTATTATGTGATTACATGCGGCCGAGCAACGCCAGGCTTCGTTGCAATGACCCAGTGCAAGGATCGCAAACAATACTTTCCGTATGTCTAACGTCCTCCAGTGTGGCGCAATGGGATTGACATCAGCTTCCTAGCGTGCAGTACGATGTCTTGGTCTGATACCGATATCGACGAATGTTCGATACCGAGCACGAGAAGCGTTCATCTTTTAGAAGGTTCTGTTTTAGGTGAGTGCCGCCGCGTGATTACGCTTGCCAGATACGGTGTCCCCGGAACAGCTACGACCACAAACCGGAAGAAGTGTTCTAGACTTAAACCTCAGGTACACAATGTGCTCCACAGGTGATTCAAAGCTTGTGGGAGCACAAAAAGTAAAAATGGTGGATATTTACCTAAAAAAAACAGAACTTTGTTTACAACACTCAGAGCTTGCTTTGTTATACAGCCATGTTTATGAATTTGGTACTAAAAATGCGTAATCACTATTTGCTGAATTAGAAATATTGTGTCAATACGGCCACACCCCACGTACAATGCTCATTTTTGTGTTCGTAGGCGTAAACAAAACAAAAGGAAACTTACCTTTGTTTTGTTACGGGATCGAATGACATTGATTGCTCGCTCAGTGAACAAGTTTGTGGAGTAACACCCGGTTTGGTTTCGAATGGGCTCTGTGCCATCCCACAGGTCCAGTCCGGTTTTATTATACTGTCGAACCAAATTCGCCATTAGAAATACCGAAAACGAATATAGGTCTGTAATTTGGCTAAGTGTGTACTCTTAAGCTAAGTATCCATCGTTGTAGCTGCCATATGCCGACGAATGTTCGATACCGACCACGAGAAGCGTTCTTCTTTTAGAAAATTCATTATTATAATTGGCATTCAATAGCCTGGGTCTCCCAGACACATATTCAGTGGCTCAGACATGTCTACCCTACACGACCGTAGAGAGAGCTTTGGCTAGCTACAGCCCTAAGATCAGAAGCGGTTGGTTAAAGGGATTATAGACGCGACCCGAGCTCAAGGCATCCTTGAATGAAGACGACTCCCTGGTGCATATCTCAGAATAAAAAAACATTATTCTTACTCTCTCCCTCTTAACTGACCAAGATGCTCCTGCTCTAATGTCTGTTGTGGCTGAAACTTTCCACAACATTTGCTCGGCGTTCTTTCGTGCGGTTACCAGTAATTGCGAACTACCCGATAACTTTTTAAAGAACAATAAATGCAAATAAAAAGTATAGGCCCTACTTATAAAAAGTTTGCGTGGACGTGTGTGTAATTCTGCCTCTACGGTGGCGAAACATAAAAATTGAAGTAGTTTCAATAAACGCGAAAGCTGTGGGATGTAGAGCAGCGATTCGCCAAAGGAACTTTGGGGCCACTGTGCGTTTATATTGCATAAACGCACACACTCCTCCCCTCGCTGTATCACTCCTCACTTGAAGAGCTGAACACCGGTCTTGTCCAGTGCAATTCAAATTTCCAGCCTTCGCAGTGCTTGCGCGCCCTTTGTCAGGAACAGACCAAAAGGAAGTTCTGTTCTATTTGTGCTTGATTTCCTCTTTCACGTTTCCAAGCCCTAATAACCTATTTCCAAGGGGTCGTTTTTGTCTTCTGCGGCCACTTTTCTCGCTTATATAGTAAAAACTAACGGATCGAGTGCTCCCAACAACCAGGACATGCGAGCAGCCGGTTATTTACATATATTTTGCATCAATATACCTCCCGTTGTCTTTGCGCTAAATAATAAGGACGTGTATGAAGAATCACTGCGCCTAAGGAGTTTCGAATGGTTGTGGTATATAAACCCCTTGTACAAGTATGCTGTTATTTCTTGGCCGGAAGGCTGAATCGACAGACAAGCGGATATCTTCTTGAATACTCTGCTTGGGTGCTTCACGCTAGTATCCTAGTTTGGTTATTCGACGCCAGGTGATGCCGTGACAGCGGACCTCGACAGCGGACGAGCAACGACGACAAGACCGCCCCTAAAGTGCTGTGTTCTTGGAAAATTAAAATTACACGTGAAAAGTGGTTGAACTGCATAAGCAGTAATTCGCCATGGAGGTGCTGACCCGTGCAAATTCTCTTTGCTACTACCCCTCATGCTCTTTCCCTCTGTGTCTCACTACCCTCTTTTGAGTTTTGTTCGATGTAACTCAATTTTCCATCCTCCGCAGTTCTCGCGCGCCTTCTCCGGCGATAGCTCGCCTTGTTTTTGTATCATTTGTTTCCTGCTCTGCTTGCAGCGGCCAAAGGGGAGTTTTGTTCGTTTTGTGCTTGCTTTCATCATGCACGTGCTCGAGCCTTGCTGCGCCAGTTTACATGTTGCGTCATTGTTCTTTGGCGGCCACATATTTGTCGCTTACCATTGTAAAACCCAACCCAATCGGCGTTCCTGCCTGAATGAAAGTTGGGACTGAAGGTTAATTACATAAATTTTCATCAAATATACCTACAGGTTTTTCACGTTAGGCATACTTAAAGGAGCCATGAAGACAAAACACAAGTTGGGTTTATTAGAAAGATTACTTAGTCCCGATAACAATGATACCAATATCATCGCAGTCTTCGAACAAATAACGGAGATATTAAAGACAACGTGTGAAGCAGTCGCGACGCCCTAGCCAATTTCCCGCAACTTTTCTATGACGTCACGGCACCTTGTTTGTGCGATTGGCGGTCGCCTAACTGAGCTGTCACGACGACCCATGACTGGACGTCTGTAACGGGGCCTCTAGTTCCATTTGATCGCATCACGTGAATGCTAACGTGCAGTTGACGCACTGAAAATTATATTTTATTGTTGGCCCGTATGACGTCATTCTTGCTCATAACACGTCACTGTGGCGCAAAAATGGAAAGTTTTTAAATAATTCTTGCTTTTTTTTCGTTAAAAAACATCTTTTGTGGCTCTAATAGAACTGAGTCAGATACTGAATCCTAGTTCTTTTAAATTAAATGAAGTTTTATTTTCTCTTCATGGCTCCTTTAAGGGATGGCACCAAATAGCCCAACAACGTTCCTTATTATTGGGGCTATGTACCGCCAGTACCAGTGCGTGAATTGTTTTGAACGGTAACGACTACAAAAACCGCGTATTCAAGTATTCTGTTATCTCTTGGCATGAACGCTGAATCGAGGGACAAGCGGGTATCTTTTCAAAGCCTCTGTTTGGGAGCGTGACGCCGCGTTCCTGCTGTGGCTATATAGTGTCACCGCAAACGAGCTGCGATGGAAAGCATCGCGCATCAAGTCCGCAGCACTTAAAAATATTTTGGTTTCTCTCAATCAGTTTAACAGCACCAGAACAAATACTGACCAGCCATCTTGGTAGGTGGTCGTTGCAGCCGTAAGAAATGTCACGTAATATTGCCCGCAAAAGCAGTTACAACACGACGTCATATTGTCATGAAGCCAAAGACGACGCAGTTGTCTTCAAGGAAAACAGGATAATAGGAGCGAAATTCAGCTCCCCTACCAACTCAAAGAACCCACAGGTGGCAAAGCAGCAGTCAGCAAACTGACGTCTTCAAGCGACCGGCGGTGAGCCGAATACCTCTGCGTCTGCTCTGCAGACTTTTATCTTTCGGCGCGAGTGCTTTTAGAACCGTCCTTATACATCCATAACATGTTAGATCAAAGAGGGTTATTCTAGCCTAGTGACGTTACGGCGAAACGCTCTCCGTATCAAGATGAGATAACCTGTGCGGCATAAAAATAAAGAATGGAACACCCTCTTCCTTGGGACACAGATAACGCAGCCTAGCTCGGCCGGGCAGTAAAAACAAAACATAAATAAATAAACCCCATCCACGGTTCGCGGATATTTTTGAAGAGTTTTACACCTTCAGTAAAACAGACATGTTTTTTTTTTATTTTGCATCAACTGCATAACTTCCAGCGATCGGAAATGTTAACGCTAGTGTTCTTAGAAGGTTCGCTAGAGTTGCCTTTGTAATATTTATTTAGGAATACCTTTTTCTTGGAATACTTATGCGGTGCGCTTTTGCTCAAAGAAGCCTACCCTAATTGTTTTTTATTTGAATAGAAACATCCAATCACTCGACTCTTCGTTTAAAAATATTGACTATCTTGCAGCAATGCTTATTGTTACCCCCTAAACAAACAGAAGAAATGAAACTCCTTAAAAACTCTAAACCCATGCTTGCAGGAAAACTGAACCTAAAAATTCCGAGATCGTTTGTACCAATATATCCAGCTGCAATAGGGTTAACACAAATATGTTTACTATAACATAATACAAGCTAGTGGGATAAAACTGCTGTTTTCTGTAACTCTTAGTGGGGTATTTTTATTCACTACAAAGAATGTCTGCTCTTCTACTCTTCCTCAGTCAATAAAAATTATGCCGAGCCAGGAAATGGTCAACCGTATATATTTACATAGCGGTTCGTGAACAGTTGTGTTTTCTTAAGTGGTTGCAAAAGGTATTTCTGGTTATATATTTTAAACAACAATGTGGTGAAATTCGTGCAACCGACGTTGCAACTGGTTAACAGGGAAGTGATAGCTTTTTTTGCATTGCGGGCAATTGATGAGATATTTTAATGCAGTCGTGATTCGAACGGCTTTTGTATTATTGAGTTTCGTACTGTCTTCATTACCTTTATATCGAATTCTTCGACTGTCAATGTGGGCAGCATAAGATGGTCACTACCGCTGAGAGAGTTATGCAAAACGAAATCATCTTGGGGAATGTTTCAAGTATGTGAACATGTGTGAACGATGGCATGAAGCTGCGGTTAGCAGAGGGCACCTCTTTGAAGGCAATAGAAACATTACATACTGCCAAAAAACTTAACGGCATGTTCAAACGGTTGTGGATCGGGGAAAATCATTTTTGTGCCCACTGCAGCCGCAGACCGTCGGGTCGAGGCTAAAAAATTTTGCATACCAGCCACGCTTTATGCATGGCTGTGCTTTCTTTATTATAAAAAAAACTCTGGTCACTCGCTTCCACGCGGCGGGCTTCGATATTCATTGCCGCCCCGTTGGCGCCCCGTGCCTATGTCCACAGGTTCGCTCTCCCGTGTGCAAAAAGACGCATCGCTACAGTGACACTTTTGCTCAGGTATCAGCTTTGCCTAAATGTATGCTACCCGTGGGGTGATGTGCAGGTGGAACAATAAAATAATTACAGAGGAGCTGTTTTAGGCTAGGTTACAAAGGAAACAGCATGCGGCGACAAGGGGTGCTGCGGCCAAGCCAACTCTCTGGGGAATGAGCTCTCAATCACGTGTATCTTGATAAAAATATTGTTAGCATTGGGCGCTGAGGACGACACAATGGCAATAAAAAGGAACTGAAACACTGAAAACAACTCTTATTGGCCTCTGCGTAGCAGAAGGGAACACAGAACCCATACGTGCGTAGAAAATATGCCAGTTCATACGGAAGGGCTAACATGTACTGATGAGAAATGGCACTGATATAAAGGACGGGGCACACACGTGATCTTCGTTGAAGACAAAAAGAAAAACCGAGTATTCTTCCACTCTGTGAAGAAGGATAAACATCGGAGCTGAACCCAGAACAAGTGGAGAAACAAGCACGTTTGTAAATTGAGGTTGGGTGTTACTTCCTTGTTAATTACCTGAATAGAACTTCGATGGAGTAGAGTTTTATCCTTTCGGACAAAAACGAGGCTCTTGTTTTTGTGCCACTAGAAGCCCATGCATTCATCGGACGCAAAAAGTGCACAATATTTATAAACAAAATGTGAACTATCCACTCAAGAAAAAGTACATAAATTTTGTCCTAAAACAGAGTCGTCTTTTTTTCTAAATACCCACTTTAGATAAAGAGCCACGGAGCATTCACCAGAATGTTGCCTTTGCCGCAACACAACATGTCAACTCGCTCATTTTTCTTATGTGCCTATGTCCACTGCAATTACTTTAATGTTCGACGGCCACTCCTCTTTGTAGACAGCACATGTAGAGGGACTCTGAAGGCAGCAATCAAGTTAGTTTGAAAGGAAACCTAACTGTCCCATAACAATTTTAGCGTTTATTCTGTGCAAAAAGATCCCTAAATTGCTGACAATTCGCAAATTACACGTTCATCCAACATGACGCAACCAGCCACTGGAGGCGCGGTTTGCGTCAAGATACATATAACGATGGCGACGCAGCAGTGACGCAAAGCTCTATTTAAGCAACCGAATACAAGGGCACCCGGTAATGAGCGGCTTGATCACTGTCGGTAAAATCAGTCATGCTTTGCAACTTCCCACGTCCTTAGCAGCTCCGGTTCACTGAGCAAAATGTTTGTGTATAGAACCCGTGATTTACATTGACATATTGTTGAAGAAAACCATATTGTCTTTAGGAAACACTGCTAATGTTCGCGCCGAAACAACCGTTCGTGCGTAGCTCGCACGGTTTGTGAAAAGCGAAACCGCCTCCCACGAATCGAGGCCCCTGTATACGGACAACTTACAGAGGCCTTACCAAGTATGCACCAGTAGCGCCATCTAGCGCTAACCAGAAAAAAACGTTTCGAAGGCTAGACGTTTTAAACACTTCTAGTGCAAGTTCAGTGGTATAGCCAGTGGTGGCGGCACCCGTATTCATTTTTTGCTATCTTCTGCTTTAGCTTTCAAAATGCTAGGCACAATTGTGCTATATTCGTGTTTTCTAGGGGTTGCTCCGTCATTTACCTAAGTGTGTCCTAAATACGAAGTTGAGCCCCGTGCAAGCGTTGGCTGTGAGATACGGATTTTGTTGGACAAATGAGAGCCGACCCGGGCCAATGGCCCAGTAGTGCAATTGCGACTTTAGCGAATGTAGAAAGCGCGTCACGGGTGAGCGAGTGACCAGAGATTATTCATAAAGAAGTAATGACAGGCATTCGCAAAGTGCGTCTGGAGCCCAAGTTTATTGATACTCGACACGACGATCCACGGCCGCAGATGGCGCAGCCTACAACTTTGCGCCGCTACGCCATGCACTGCACCTACCGTGAATTTTCGCAGCCCAATGTGTTATGCTTAATAAGGGTAGCCCAGCAACTATCTGATTATTGCCCTCCACAATCATGTTTCTCTAAAAACAACTCATGGCTTTTGCTTTAACCTGTGATATGGTTTCCTACGGCAAGAATACTCCCAATAAATCAGAAAGCCTTCAGTCAGCTTGAAGACGTTGGACAAAAATTGTAAAACGACAAAAGCACGCACAATGCAGGTGCAAGGGCGAAATATAGAAACGCAGAAAATTTGAAAACAAGTAATTGCCTGATAAAACAAAAATGTGGCCTTTGCAAGGGCCCTCTGGGACTCCAATTAACTTCGCATTTGCATGGCATCGGTATACTTTTCAGCGCACGTGTTTTGCTCCAGCACCAATTATGTGGTGTACTTGTGGTTGCGATATTTATAAATACTGAACGGTCACTAGTAAGGGGTCCCCTGCAGTACTTTTTTCCCGTTTTACTTTATTCAACTGCCGTATATCAAACACCTAAATAACTAATTCGTATAATGAAGGTGGCACTCTCATCATGAAAGAAACGCTAGTGTCACACTCGCTGGAAGTATGAGTTCATTACTTACAAACCAACTCACCAAACTTTCCGCTTTATTCACTACGAGCATAAAGGTAGAAATATGCATGATTTGGGCACGTTCGATTGTTCGTTGGATTATACGCGTCTGGGAAGTTTTCCGCCACTTCTTCATACTACCGCATAGTTAAAATTTCAGTCAATTCCCCAAAAGCTTTGTGGCGAGTCTTTCCAAAAATATTACCATTGTAGCAGTGTAAGAACGGTAGTCCACCTCCGCGCCATAGAAGCCGTAGAAAGTATCAAACCCTCGGTATACTGGCGTATACTCAACCGCGAAACTTCCAAGGTGCCACTGCAAAAACCAAAACGATATTATCACTTCGTGTAGCACAGCACAGAAACTTTCATTCAGCGGGTGTTAAAGAATATGTTGTAGGTGCCCTTCCGCAGTTTTCAGTTTCATTTCATACGCTTCATTGAGGTTAATTTATTAGAAGACTTTCCGGCACAGCGTTTGTCCGAAACCTGCACATTACGAAGAATTACAAGTCATAAAAAGACACCAATAAATACAAAACCTTATACGTTTCGTCGGCTGTAAACCTATTTCCCCCTATGCAATGCCCCCTTGGCCCTCAGGGTAACTCAATCAATAAAATAAATAGAAAAATAAATAAATAAGTAAATATAAAGAATTAAAAATCAGTAATCAAAAATAAATAAATAAACAATTTTGGCGGCAAGCAATTTCTTGAAGTAACGCTGGATATCATATGAACCTCGAATTTCAGATGGTATTTTACCCTATCGAGCTGCCAGCATTCCAGATGAATGGTTTAACAAGCTAAAAAGCAGTTAAGAAACACGCACTCGTTGTCCTGTGCCACGACACTATAATGCTTTTATGATGTACGCCTAGTTTTAAATCCAGGAGAAGCTAATTACTTCAAAGTTTTAATATTGTTCGATATTGAGTGCAAAACGAGAGTAAATAAGGCCTATGTCCAAATGTTGCTTGTCTGCTTTGATCGTGGTTTGTGCATAAGCAGGCCGTTCCCCAGGAGTGGCTCTCTGTTTCAATTTTATTTCGTTCTTTCCACGGCAACTTTTACAAAGAACCCCTATACGAAGCACGTGAGCAAAATGTTTGGCTCGCTCCGCCCACCCGCATCGACCTGCCAAAACAGCAACCAAAAAGAGCATTAAACTAGGGTGTATAGACAGAGATGGTTTCAAGAAAGAAGCTGCATTTACAACAGCGTTGAAATTTCCAAGCTGACGTCTAGTCGCAGTGCGTACGCTAAGTGTCTAACCGCCGTTCCGACGGGGCCTTACCTCCCGCCTCCACTTGAAGGCATCGTTAAACAGAACGCTCAGCGTAATGCAGGAAGGCAAAGCACCAATTCGAAAGAAGGCAAAAAAAAGCAGGCGCAAGGTCCCGAGAAAGATCAATATAGTTACACTTTCTTTGTCAGACGCGTAAAATTTATTTTTGAGGTTCAAACTACTCGATGAAATTCTTAACACGAAGTTAGACACCACTCCTAGGTGGGCAGTTTCCTTCATATAAAAGGAATCCTAATTTTTTTTACAAGACGGCACCGCTGCCGTACTTCCTTGAAAAACCTCCTGCAACCATACGGCGACGCTTTGTCGTTTGTTGTACTGTCTCCTGACGCATTCAACTCACGGAATATATGTCCGTACCTTCAGGGTGAGTGCCATAAAATATTTATAATGTTGATTGTAATATGACTTCCTCGTGCTATACCAAATGTGTACCCCTTAAGTGTCTAGCCCAGCCAAGGAGGAGAGAGCCGGTCACCAAGTTAGGGGGAGGAGGAATAAATTTTTTAAGTGCGAATGCACTTTATAAGCGACCCCAAACCATCCACCGCCGGCGGCGGCGGCGGCGGCGGCGGCGTCCGCAGTGCTCCTCTATATTTAAAAAAGAAACAGCATCCGGCGCCAGGTTTCGATCCGAGGACTTTGCGGCCGCAGCGCGACGCTCTACCGACCAAGCCACGGACGCGACGCTGATATCAGTGTTAGTGACGCGCCTTATATTTTTAACGCATTCAAACTACGTCGTCAGCGGCGTCCGTTGGCGACTCAGCGGCGTTATAGCGGCTTGATAACTGCGTGGTGTACACGTGATACTACAAACCCGATGGAAGAGGTGGAAGAGAAGGCGGCGAGGCGGTGGGCTGCGGGGGCCGAGCGCAAGCGCCGCAAGCGGGCCGACAACCGTGCATTCGCACTTTCACATTCTCCCCCTCGGGGAAATGCGGGGGAATTTTTTTTTGAATCCCAATCGGACTCCGTGTGTGGAGCCAGACCAGGGGGGAAACTCCTTAGTCCAGGGGTCCGTGGCTCTGGCTGGCCATCAGGGCTAGTCTCACAAGGTTAAGCTAGGAGCTGGGTTCAAAGCTGGACAACTGCGCCACCCACTGTGGAGGCGAAAGGTGGGAATTGTGAGGTAGGCCAGGTGTGGAGGAGCATTGCCATACGATGTGGTAAAGGGTGCCTCTTTCGGGGCAAAATGTGCACTACGGTGAATGAGAGGTGGTGAAAATCAAATACCATAGTGTTTTGTGAGGGAAGGTCCGGGTTTGAAGTTGGCGGAGAGTGATTTCGTCAGCCTTTGTTTGAGAGGGGTGAGGTGTCAGGAAGGTGCGACAAGACCGCTTATAATGGGTTAGAATGTCGTTGTAGGTGAGTAGGGGGTGGGCATCCAGGGTGGGAGGGGGGAGGTGGGGGAAACGGCCCGGTTTATCACTTCTAGAGCCGCGTCGTTCGCGGCTTCATTGCCGGCCACCCTACAATGACAAGGGTGTCCATTGAATGTGGCACTTCTCGGGGAGGGAAGTGGAGTGTTCGATGATGTGTAGGGCAGTGCGACAAAGTAGATCTTTTTGGAGATGCCGACAGGCTTTCTGCGATTGCGTGATTACGGTCACGTAGTCGCGACGAGTGGAGGTAAGGGAGAGTGCAAGGGCTATCTCTTCAGCTTCAGTTTGTGTTAAGGCCCGCGTGGAGGCAGTGGCGATGATGCGTTCTTGGCGGTCAAGAATGGTGACGGCATAAGTTGATGGGTTTTGATATGAGGTGCGTCCACGTACAGCGTCTCAGGAAGATGCTGGTAGTGGGTGCGGATTTAGTTGGCGCGGGCGGCGTGACGACCATCGCGGATGCCTGGCTGCATGTTCCGGGGTAGCGGAGCGACATTAATGCGAGCGCGCAGTCTGTGGGAAGTTGTGCTAGGCGGTGAGGCTGAGCATGGTTCGAATAGCCCAGTCAAGCTAAGGTACTAGAGGCAGTGGTCGTAAGCTTAAGGCGTTGAAATCGCAAAGTTCGTTGAGCTTCGCACAGCTCGGTCCAGGCATTATGCATACCCAAGCGTAAGAAGTCAGTAGAGGTGTTGGTGGGGAGGTCGTGTGCAGTTTTGTACGCTTGCCTAATTAAAACCTCCATTTTCTTCTGCTCTGCTCTGCTTGTTTGAGGGACAGCTGAGGAGCTCCATATGTAAGGCGACAGATGAGGAAAGCTTGAAACAGATGGGCAGTTTCAGATTCTTTGAGAGCAGTACGTTGGTGGGTGATGCGCTTAACTAGTTGTGCCAATTGTGTAACTGTGCGTTGAAGCGCCAGCATGGTGTCCGAGCCTGAGCCGTCTCGTGGGATTGTGAGTCCGAGTACCCTGAGATGGGTTACTACAGGAATGGGACGAGTCTGTATAGTAAGAGCCGGGTGCAGCGTCGGCGCCTTGTGTCGTCCCAGAGGTCTCTGCTGAGGGGTTAGCAGTGCGGATTTTTCTGGGGAGCAGGTCAGAACACATTTAGAGAGATATATAGTAGTGATGTCGATGGCTCGTTGAAGTGATTCTTGTTGTTCGCCCATGGAACCTGAGTTGGTCTATATTGTAAGATCGTCGGCATATACGGCATGGTGGAGGGATGGTATGGTGTCCAGTACCGGAGGCAGATCTTTGAAAGCTATGTTAAATAGCCAACGAGAAATGACGGAGCCTTCTGGTGTTCCTAGGGGGAGCGCTGGCAAGGAGGGTGTGCGTAAGTGGGCAATCCCCACTGTGGCGGTGCGGTGGATAAGGAAAGCTTTCACATAGTTGTATACAGGGTGTCGGAACGAAGAGAAAACCGGAAACGAAAAACGAAAAAAACGATACTTTTGGCCGGAATAAAAACGAAAAGGAAACGTCATTTATAATTTCATTCCGGAGCGAAACCGAAAAAAAAACGTTTCGGTTTGTGGTTCCACTACAAAGTGCGTTTGAGTACGTGCGCGCTTGGGCAGATGCTTTGAGGTTGATTAAATGGACCTTTTCCAGTAGCGATCTGCGCATGCTTGGGCTGCCGGCCGCCATACTTGGAAATAGCCCCTGGCGAAACAAACAAAAGGGTGCCCCCTGAGCTTTCTGCTTGGGGAGCGGCTGTTGATCCTAGGGCTGCACGTTTTTATTTCCTCTTTTCTGACAGTTCTCAATGAGTTCATTTGTGCACACAAAAACGGCTTTCAAAGGAAAGGTGCAAAAATGTTGGAGGCTGACCATGCCACGAGAACTTAATGGGCTACCTGTGAGGGAGCAACGAAAATGAAAAAAAAAATGAAGGAAAATTGGCGATTCAGCCACTGCACATTAGTCACGCGAGCGTGCGGCTGCTGCTGTGACATTCATGTGAAAGGCAGGGGTGAGCGAGGTAGGGTGCGTGTGGTAGTGCAGGGCCAGGATATTTCGTGAACGGTTTCCCCGAAAGCCACACATTTCTGGGGACATTCCTTAGGTTCGCTGTGGAGACCGCTAGGAGGACCAGTACTGGAAGAAACGTCCATTGTACACACGCACTCACGCTTCAGCGCTACAGATTTATTTCCAGCACAACAGCAGCCGCACCTCATTACGATGGGCCACGAGAGAACATATCACGCTCGAAGATTTTTCGTTTATGACAGCATCTTGAACAAATCTATGTGCCAGATTAACGTCTGCCAGCATGTAGTTTCTGGAGATCATGGTAGAAACTTGTACGGGCATTTGGAGCGGCGCAATTCAGAGGTCTACGACACGTTGCGCGCTGAGAACGCCATGTCCACAAAGCGTGTTGCATCCGGCAGGGATGAAGACTGTTTTGCTGCAAATCTCAGGCAAGTGGACATATCAAGCACGCTTCAGCTGACTTCGTCAAAAAACGCTTCACTGGAAATGACAGAGGACGGCCTTATGAAAAGCTGCATCGAGGTTGTCACAAAGAATGGACGGCCATTTCGAGCGCAGGTCGCCCTCGGTGTTCTAGCCACCCAGGTCAGCGTGGAGCGGGCATTTTCGACGCTAAAGTTTATTTTATCTGACCAGAGGTCTCGCCTTTCCCATAGCACACTTGAGGACGTGCGGCTCTCTAGGTCATATTCAGTGCCGTAAGATGTGTCTGAAGAAGTGCTTCAATTTTTGTGAGCACTTCTGGGGGACATTTGAGGACGTGCAGCTTCTGAGGTCATGTTCAACGCCACAAGATGTGTCTAAAAAAGTGCTTAAATTTTGGTGTGCAGTTGTGACACTTTAAGAAGTTCAACTTCTGAGGTAATGTTCAGTGCCATAAGATGTGTCTGAAGAAGTGCTTCAGTTTATGTGTGCAGTTGTGATGGACCTTTATTCACTTAAATGTTTACCAAAAATCAATAAACATCGTTTTTTTTTAATTTTTGTACTCTTTTTTGTGCGCAAACGCGAACCGCTATGAACCATTACGAACCGTTATATTTTTCGTTCCGGAACGAAAACGAAACGGAACTTTTCTCAATGGAACGAAACAAATAACGAAACGAAAAACATTTTGTTCCGACACCCTGGTTTTATAGTCGTGTCCCAACATGCAGAGTGGCTGGCTGTTTAGTAAGGCGTAGTGGGAAACGTTATGGAATGCGCCCTTGATGTCTAGAGTGAGGATACAGTGTCTGTGATGCTTCCGAACGCTAGTGCGGTCGTCTTTGAGTTGCAGGAGGACGTCTTGGGTAGACAGTTGAGGTCGAAAGCCATACATTGTCATGGAGAAGAGGTTGTTATATTCTATGTACGCCTAAGGCGATTGTAAACCATGTCTTGAAGCAGTTTCTCTAGGCTTGAAGTCAACGAGATAGGAAGCAGGTTGGATATCTCGATTGGTTTGCCAGGTTTGGCGATCAGGGAGATGTCATCGTGTTTCCAGGCAGGCGGTAGCGTCCCTTGTGTCCGATGATCTTTGATACGATTCAGGAGCTGATCGAGGCTGGCAGGAGGAATGTTGCGTATTAGGCAATTCGTGATTTTGTCATGACGTGGTGCTGCGTTGCGCTTGAGGTTGCGGATCGCTGCCTGGAGTTCTTCGTAGGTAAAAGTCGTGTCCAGCGTTGCGTTATGGCCACCGTTATAGTCTGAATAAGAAGGCAGAGGAGTCTGTTGGGAAAGTTCGTACTTTTGCCGTTAGGTGATGGGGAGGTCTCGTTCATCTCCTGGGAAGGAATGCATGGGTCGGTGGATGTGATGTTGATTGGTGGTCTTCTTCTCTCGGGTACCCATTAGGGATCAAAGTAGCTGCCAGGTTTTGCGCGTACTAAGCGTTCCATGTTACTCAGCGCGAAATTGTAGCCAATTCTGCTGACTGAGTTGTTGGGCGTAGTCTTCGGCTTGCTTTGTGAGGGGCGCTGTGTGTAACTTCAGCCGCCGGTTTATTTTGTTACGCTTCCAGCGTTTTATCAGGCTGTGCCTAGCTGTCCAAGGGTGATCGAGGTGCGGATCTACAGCAGGGTACTAGGTCCTGAGCGAGATTCGTTTGGTATGTTTTTGAAGAGCACGTTCAATGGTGGACGTCCATTCATCGAAGTCTCAATTGGCGGGTGCAGTAGCTTATAGAGTATCCTAGAAGGCTTTCCAATCGGTGAGGCGGGCAGCGCCTAGTTGGGACTTGGTAATTCCTAAAATGGAGAGGTGAACGATGCTGTGATCACTTCCGAGAGTACGGGGGAGGCATTGCCATGTGTATTAGTAGACGTTGCGAACAAATGTGAGGTCCGATGTGGTATCCCGGGTGGCGCTGGAGCTAACGCTGGTCGGGATGAGGGGAATGTTAAGAACAGTAAAGCCATGGTGGTGTGCTGCATCCAGGAGGGTTGTTCCTGATTTCGCATTTGCGCGAATAACCCCATGCAGTGTGCGGTGCTATAAAGTCGCCTAGGACTACTAATTGGTGGTGCGTAGCTATTTTAATGACATGCCGGAGGAGTAGAGGAAGTTCCTGGAGGCTGCCAGAGGGAGGGGAGTAGACGTTGAGGATATAAACGCTTGGTTCCGTCTTGCTGGTTGGTAAGAGTTCTACTAGTATGCAGTCAATTGCAGTGCTAAGCGGGTGACGTTGCGCTGGGTAGGTATTGTGCACGAACGTGGCGGTCCGCGGCGAGTTGGGATTTTCAAATCTGGTGGAGTCTCGGAGAGAGGGATTGGTGACTTCTACTTCTTCTAAGGCGAGTACTGCTGGAATGTTAGGGGCAATAAGCTGGTGGCAGGTCTTTAAAATAGACATTCAACCAAAAGAAAGCAAACCCTACCCACACACAATAGAGCAGAAAGAAGACACACACAAAGAGGATAGCCCAACCAAAAAGTATTAGTCATAATAACAAAAACAGGGTGCCCACCACCTATGTCAATTGAAGTAAGGCCGCAAAAGTTTGCAGCCAAGCCTACCCCAAGTAATCGGCGTTGATGTGGAGTTGTCGCTGCGTGGTGGTATTTGGGTATTGCCCGCGTTCTGTGGTAGGGAATAATAGCAACCGGTCTACTATCTGTTCTCGGAGAAGTCGGGCGCAATTGCCTCTGGTTTAAGTACTTCTTAAGGCGCCACCCGTAGCCGAAGTGTGACTGTCCGAAGCACCTCAAGAATGACAGATCCGTCAGCCTACTCTGTGTATAAGCTTTTTACCACACTCATTGTTAGCCACATAGGTAACAGTCTGCATTTCAACGGTACAGAGAGCAGTGCGGGTTTATGAAGTGGTACTGAACCGTGGATCACGTTCATGTGGTCAATCAAGTGATATAAAAATGCAGAGAATACAATCACCCTATTTGCATTGCCCTTATAAGCTATCAGAAAACGTTTGATTTCGCATTCACCACAGTCGTTCTAGAAGCCCTAAAAGACCAAAGAATAAAGGAGACCTACGTAAGAATTCTACAAAATATATAAAGAATGCGTGGGCAATAATTCTCTTCACAAACCAAGCGACAAATAAGACAGGTAGGTAGAAGTAAGACAGGTAGTTACTATCTCACCGAAATTATTTACGGAATGTATGGAGGGGGTGTTTAAAAGGCTTCACTTGGAAAACGGCATGACAAAAAATGGCGAATACTTGAGCCATCTGAGATTTGCGGACTACATAGTATTGCCGAGTAAGACAGCAGAATACCTGCAAACAATTTGTTGAGCAACTCTAATCAGAAAGCAAGTTCGAGGGGTAAAAGTAAACATCAATATAACATAAAGTAACAATGAATCAGCATGCGAAAAACGTCTAATTCGGGTCAGGAAACGAAATGCTAGAAGTAAGATAATACAACTACATCAGACCTATGGTTGGCGCTGAACCTAGTCACGAAAGTGAAATCCGCCGCACAATAGATAAGGGTTATGCAGAACCTTGCACGCACTCGCAAACATTGAAAACTAGGCTACCTCTGTCACTGAAAAGAAAAATCTCCAATCAGTGCATACTGCCGGTATGCCGTATGGAGCTCAAACGTGGTGCCTTACTTAACTAGAAAGCAAACTGAGGTTGTCGCCATAGGCCATGGAATGCATGATGTTAGGAGCAACACTCAGGGACTTGAAATGAGCTGCCTGTATCAGAGAACAAACTAAAGTACAGTACAAGATATCATATTTCAAGGTAAGAACGAGAAATGGACTTGGGCTGGCGATGTAGTGAGGCAAACCGAAAACCGGTGGACAGTTAGGGTAACAGCGTGGATACCAAGGGTTGGGTCCAGAAGAAGGGGAAGGCCAGCAAGCCATAGGAGGGATGAAATAAAGGAATTCGGGGGCAAACTGTGGACTCCAGTAGCACAGGAAAGGATACGTTGGAGGTCAACGGGAGAGCTTGGGACTGCATTGGACCTTAAAAGGATGGGGATGATGATGATGATGATGATGATGGTTGTTATGGTGGTCGACTCGATTTCGTGTCACCTCCGGGAATTGGCCTTGAGCCTGGGCACAGTTTTTCTTGAAACACAACTCACCATCTGCCCTCACGAACTCATGAATTCACTTCATTTTCACAACAGGTGTTCCCACTTCGGGCAGCAAGCGTTCAACATCACCGTCAATATTCTAACTGCATGCACATCAGTTCTGGCAACACATCATACATTATTTGTAAAGAGAACGTTCACCGATTGCACAAAAAATACGGCACCGTCTGTCACCAGTCAGTAGCCTTATAGTCCACTCGCAACAAGTCCTCCATCTATTATAACATTGGTGTAATGATTGCTAATACCATTTGAAAACCAAGAAATGTCTCCAACTTTGGCATGCGTGAAGCGTACGTCTGTGTTTAACATACAAGATACACAGCCCCACTGCAAGTAGCATTACCGAATTACGTATAACAAAAACAGCAAGGACGTATTCCTCATGAGGGGGGCGTAAACATAAACAATACATCTTCTCACCTTGCCAACTAGGTGGGTTTCATATCCAAGCTCCTTCAAAAATTGTGGCATCAGGTTAACTTCCAACGGTAAACCCCAGGGCTCAGCCGGTAGGATAACTGATTGCTGCATTCCTGTATGATTGAAGAGAAATAAATAAATACAGAGGTGAACTGAGTTACATGTGCTGGCACTCATACAGGTTGCACCGGCATTGTTTCGGTTCACTCATTTTTATGTGGTTTTGCGTGGCAAGAATATAGATAAAGCTACTGGTTTTTGTGCAAACCATTGGCTGTGGGCACAAATTTGGGAGATGAATTGAAGAAAGAAAGAAAGAATATTTCCAACAAACTTAGGCGCATTCACGATTCTGATACTTGTTTGAAAAGGCTCCAGCTCTTTTAGGAGCATTTCGGGGAAGATATATGAATATATATATATATATATATGTATTTATACATATATGGTTGTTAAACATGTGTACAGAGAATATAGAACGTCACTGCATGTAACTATGACATCATAGCTCCAATTGCAAACATAGAAATCGGCTCGCTTACCTTGATGGGTAGCATAATTTGTCTGGGCAGAGCCGGGGCGCAACATTGTTCATTAAAAGGTTTACTGCAATGGCTCGGGTGCTGTGTCTATGGTGAAATACACCATAAAACAATTCAGATTTGACCCACTCAACCAGTCCCTCACATTTATCACTCAAAGCACGACGTACAGCGGGACGGTGAACAGTTTTAAAAATATGGTATTTTAGAATGGTTGTTTCGCGACGAAACTACAATGTCAATAAGAAAGTGTTTGTATAGACCAGACTGAGGTGATCCTAAACATTTTTATGCAACGTTGTTCGGGGTCGCTTACGCCTTCTGTAAGCATTTTTGATAGGGTTGGGTACTTGTTGCTTGAGTGATATATTCTGAGCACATATCTCACATGTTCAAGAATATTACCTGAAATATTAACCAATTAAAGAAGGCATTGAATTTGTAATTCTCATGAAGTCAGATATATATATAGTCTTTCGCTGTTGAGTTTCTTCATATCCACTTGCTGAAGGCCTGCGCAAAACCGAAGACATTGAACATATCGCCCCAATAATACAACGCAGTAACTATGCGATCAGTACTGCGACTGTAAATCCTGGCATCACAATCACACTGCCCCTCCACCTTTATACTGAACTTGAAAAACAGAAGTATTCAGTACCTATATTGAAATAGCACTTCGCTAGTAACAACGCTGGCTAAATTTTGTAACTCTACAGTAGATTTTAAAAATTCTTAGGGATTTGTAAACCTGTTTTGATCTTGTTTTTAATTAGGAACGTGATTACAAGCAACAGGTTCAAATGAAATGGTTATATTTCGGATGACCTACTTTAGCCTTCCAATGCTTAACAAGGTATTTCTTAGATATACCAAAACTTGTATTCCTGGGCCGGCGAAACTTGTATTCCCAAGGCCGGCGTTTCCTAGAAGAAAGTTTGCGGTTTTAAAATAGCAGATATTTGGTTCGCCTATACCACTTTTTGGCCGTGCATTTGAATTAAAATATTTCACGGTATTCTGACTGCTGCAGCTATCTTTGCAGAACGGGTAATTACGAACACCGGCTACTCGCATAATCACGAGATAACACCTTGTTCTTTTTCCTTGCACTACGAGACAGCAGCACTTGTATCCTCTCATTGATCAGAATCTAAGAAGAGGCCTGCGATTTTCGTTTTGGTGTTGCACACTCGATGAATAAATTTGTAACCCGGCACGTTTGTTTATTGTAGAAGTAATCCTCGCTTAACTGATGGAAACGTAGCTTGTGTATATCGCTTGATCTCGTGATTATACCTCTGCTCACATGCAAGCCATAGGCACTAGAAATGTAGGCATTAGAATAGCGGTAAGTATGTTTGATTCGGTAGGAGTTCTGTTCTGCAACATTATGAGTTCATTGTTCGCGCAGAAGCTATGTTTGTCGAGCCCGTCAGAAGTCGAATTAGTCTGTTTCTGCTCGCTTCTGCGGGGAAAAACAGGAATTTACATATATACTGTGCTCGCTTAAGACCGCTTTTTTGTGTACAAGGAGAGACATGCGGTGAGTGTAGTGCACGAGGCTTAAATATGACCATTAGGCTTATCAATGGAGCGTTAACGTTCAACACGAGCAAATTCTGGTAGGCCCGATATAGAGCACTGCACGGGCTTGAGTTTAAGGCCCGAGCCCGGCCCGGGCCCGTTTAGTGAAGCCCGAGCCCGACCCGGGCCCGTAACACATTACCGGGCCCGGCCCGGGCCCGGGAATTCATAAGTGAGCCTAGCTAGGGAGGGCCCGCGTGTGTGTGACCAGGCCCGGTCTTGGACTCTGAAGAAAATAGAAAATTTCTTTATTATTGGCCTCGAGGACATACCGTGGCGCCACTTACGAGTGACGTCACTTGTAGGACGCCCTAGTCGTGTTGTCGTCTGCCAACGTCTGCTACAACACATTTCCTGTGCGTATGCGGAAGCGTGCTTGTTTGTTGTGGCCACCGTCTCACCCCTCCTTGTGAATTTCATTGGCCAAAAAGGTTATCTACAGACCGAATAATCCGGGCAAGCAATCATCAACTCGCTTGTTTCTGGCGACACCGCCGCGTTTAGTTAGTTGCTACGATCGCGACCCACAGCTTGTACGCAGCCAGCTAACGCCAAGGACGATGCAACTGATGCCGAGTAAAGTACGCTGTAAATTTATTATGAACTACTTGTGACGGACATCTACGCGACCGTGTGCGCAAGGAAACACCTGGTAATAGCGACGGAAACGCGTCGCTCATTTGTGATCTCACCAACCGTACTGCTCGCATTGCCGGGTAATACGCGGAAACGGGGATCGGATTGCTTCGTCTCACGTGCTTAAAAGCGTGGTTATGGTCGGCAGTTTGGCTTAATCAGTGCCTATTTCCGCAACAATGTTTTTATAGTTATGCCCGGATTTGATTAACGATCACGGCCGTAGCCTGTACTCTGCACGGCTGATATGTTTACTTTTCGCGACAACTTGTCCACAATGTATGAACAGTATGAACGCGAGTTTTTAACGCCTTTGAGCGGGTTTGGGCAAGGCTATATTTAGTTTTTATTAGGACCTCGGTGTGGGAATTTGTAATTGCAACGTGAGCTTTTGTCGGTTTACAGTGAGCCGGCCTTTCTCAAGAATCGAAGAATGCGAGGCTGTGTACGAGGCGAAATACGTCGGTAGTGATTTGTGGTAATGTTGAGTTTTAGAATAGGAGAACCGTGCGTAGGGGGAACCCAAACGCAACACGCGCGCACGCGACGGGTGGTCTCCAACAGCTCGCAGCCGGCTTCGGATGCACGTAATCGAATGTTAGGAACTTTAGGCTTAGCGTCGCGGCAGATATTTCATTGCCGCTATCGCTACAGTTGCGAATGACAAGCCCTAAAACAACTTTTCACCGCACTGTCACCCCCCTTCTCGTATGTGGAACTCTGTAACCGCGGTAGCGTGTACTAACCGTGGCGATTGGATGCCTTTAATGGCCTCGGCCGATAATTGCGCACAGGTATCGTCACCCTTCGGCCACTCACCACACGGCGCTTTCGGCGAGCGCTGCTGGGACCGACCTCCGAGGCCGGTCGGCATAAATCGCGGCGGATATCTGAGCATCGCTTTGAAAACAACAGCTGATGACACTACCTAGTGCAATTTTTCATCACACTAACACCCACTTTCACCGATCTGGAACTTCTTTTCCACGAATTGCGTGACTTTAAAAAGCGTCGACAACTTATTTGTTGCTGCCGCGACCTGCGTCGGTTTGAGCCGCTCCGTCGGCCGTGCGGGCATGCACGGCGGGTGCGTGGGCTTCTGCGAGCAGTAAACGCTTCATGATTTCTTGCTTTATACATTTCTTGCAAATAAACGCAATCCAGAAACTTAACTCGCGATCGTCGTAGTCCACATTGTTGATCGGGGAAACAAGCCGCTGCTTACGCTTCGGGGGCATACGTCATACACCACCGCGCTCATGTTGTTTGCGGATCATACACCACAGTTCATTTGGGTATGAAATCCCCGTGAGGTCAAACTGCGCTTGTGCACTGAGAATTAACTTCAAACGACGTAAATTAAAAGAAAAATACTTTTAGGACGCGCTTCCGAAGAGAAGTGTGACTCGCTGCAAGCCAACTACGCAGCAAGATAGGAACGGTGATCCTACAGGTGACGTCAGAACGATCGCAGCGCCGGCCTTTCCAGTGGTGGGCCTCGCCACCAATATTTGCACCAGTGCGTGGCCTCCGCGATCTGCTACCGGCGGCAGCAACGGCGCGCCGCCGGCAGCAAATCGCGGAGGCCACGACCAGTGTCTTCGTAGCGGGAAATCAGACGGAGCATCTAGTATGTACAAGCACGACCTGAATTGAAACGCAAAAAATAAGGGCTTAAAAACGGACGTAGTTTAGCTTACACCGTCTGCAGTTCACGCCACATCGGCGTAATAATAGCTCGTATTCTTACACGAGAAGCACCATCACCTTTGATGACCAGACTCTTGGCAACTTCACTTGGTTGTCTCGCTCACAAGTTGGTATTACTGAGATTTCTTGCTCCCATTTCCATCCACGAGCACGTGCGTGCGTTGAAATATTTTCCCTGCAGTGGTTGTTAAGCGGTGGCGCTTCTCTGGCACGCGACTTTGTTTTCCAGCCATGGCCGCCGCATTTAGAGTGGTTCATAGATCGTACATAGACAGGTGCACAGCTCCATCTAGGTGACTTAATTCCTTCCCCGCTAGGGCATTCCTTGTAACCGTATCTTTGATATGTTATACACCCAAATATGAAATATTGATGCCGTACATGAAATGTTAGTAAAATTACAATATATTGACTATCAGACCTAGCAAAATATGTTTTTGAAACAATGTGTACAACTAACATTAAGAAGCACGTAAAAATACACAGAGAATATTCATTTTTATGCTCTTTTCTACACTACACGTCGAAACTATTAACGGCCAGGCCTATGAATTTAAGCCCGAGCCCAGCCCGGGCGCATGGCATTGAGCCCGAGCCCGGCCCGGGCCCGCAGCACTCATCCCGGGCCCGGCCCGGGCCCGCCAATATTCGACTTCGGGCGGCCCGGGCCGGCCCGCGTGCCGGGTCGGGCCTGGGCTTTCGGGCCGGCCCGGGAAGTCGTCCGGTATGGAGGATATATATCAGAGCATCAGAGAGGCGGTGATGATGTTTGCCATTTGCAGAATTCTGCAAAAAAATGGCAAGCGTCACTGCGTCTCGACATTTTTTTTCTTCTCCTGTCTCTGTGATTGTTTGAGCTTCCTTTTATTCAGATCGCAAATATTACGTGCTGTGATTTTGTCCTTAACTTCAAAGCTTTGCACACCGAGTGGAATGTCACACATTCTTGGTTGGTGTTTTGACATTAGGGAACTGTTTGTTTTATAAGTTATATTCGAAAGGATCGCGCTTTCTTCAAGGAATGTAAGCAGGTTTTCGAGCTCTGCATGTAAAAGGCTTCACGTCTGGCCATTATATATAATAACAATGGTTTTAAAGAAAAGCATAATATTATGCTTTCCAAATCCGTGCATCAATGCTGATGAAACAAGCGGTTGAAAAAACATTTTTAGGCACAAAAATAACAGTAAGTCCAAGAAGTCACCAACACCTTAAGCATATTCAAAACAACACCGCTAGCAATAAGAGTGAAAGATTGCTTTTGGTTTACGAGAACGGGTTCCTCTGCACACGTTGCATTCTCTTGGGCAGCATATACAACCTCGCAAATCGTCTACGGTTCCCAGAAGTCCTCTTTTATTCTCGTACATTAGGAAATGGATTACAGTGTTCTCGCTTGCAATACGCAAACCACTGTTCATTATCCCATTACTTCATAAATTCTGGATATTTCAAATCGTATACCTTTGTCGGAGGCTTGAACGTTACTCCATTTACTTTTCAAGAGTAAACACAATTTCACCAGTTGGTTTCACTAAAAAACGTTGAATTACTAATGTAGAAGAAGATTCTCACACAACAAAATACAAAGTATGTTCGTCAAGAAAAAAAACGCTCCGCGCTTAAACATCTCTTGGGCGTTTCACTACAGCCCGCCGAATAAGATAAAAGCTCATTCAGAGTAGATTGAATGTCCGGGTGTTGAAATGTGACCGCATTTCCCTGGAGTTTTACATTTCTTTACTAATTATCTGTATAGAACATTTTCACCATCTTTGAAAAGATAAATCGATTTTGCAAAAGTAATCCTACAGCTCCTGTTCTCCATAAATTAGGTGGCGGTGGACTACCCACAACAAATATTTTACGATAGAAAAATGACTCATTTCGTCTTTTTCGCAGTGTGGACCATGTATATGACCCTTAATGAAACCAAAAAGCTATGATACGTCAACAGACCAGATATTTTAAGTTGCTGCCATAAATGCTTCATATAGGCATTTCATACAAACTGAGCCAAAAGGAAATAGAGACCGAAATACAAGGAATGCAGTGCGATTTGAGGGACTGCATTTTTGGAAGGGCTTCTACCCACATAAAAGATTTTGAAGAGCTGGTGAGCGGAGCGGCAGATGACGTACGCAACATACAAAACAGCCAGATTAAAAATAACCGGAGTACATTACTTCATGTTAGCGATAGCAAGAAATGTTGTGATAGCGAAGCAACAATGGCCGATAAAACACGCCCTTTTCCCATGCCGCCACCGCGGCTAGAATCTTCCCAATATCCTGAAGTGTGCTGCCGTATCATGGCTGATATATAAATTCGTCCAAGCATTGCCCTCATTTTCCGGTAGGTCACCCAAGTGTGCCAGATTTTTATATGTTCAAAGCTACGGTATGAAGCGGTCGCAATGAAGGTTATGACCACACAGATGGTGTCTCATGACGGCGGTTTATGGTGGTTTAAACCGCCGCCGCTCCACAACTGGTGACGCGCTCAGTAGCGGTCGACTCCGGGCACTTTGACTACGTGGGGATGTTTTTTGCTTTTGGCCTCATAAATAGCGGCCGCATGCGGCGCCGTTTCTAGCTTAGGGGAATGCATATACACCTTCATTTTTGTGTACGAAAACCCCATGGCCTACTTTACTGAAAATATAAATCAAATATATAATATTGTATAACACATTAGGCGTTACCAATGCAAATAACTTTACCATGACAGAGAAGCGATATGTACAGCTCTAGATCATTGGAGAAGTTTTTGTTCGGTCCCTCACGCGTCGTTGTCCCATATCATATAAGCTTGTGATAGCATCCCACCATCGACGCACCAATCCCCACCCATTCTCCTTACCATCACCAGCGAGGCGCACAGAGGCCGCGCTGCGTGACCCAAACCCTCACATACAAGAAGATCTGACCCGCTTGGCCGAAGGCACCGACCCCTGCCCAAAACAGGCCCTGCTGGCAGACGGACGACGGAGAAAACGTCGCCGGCCTAATCGCCCCAGCTGTGGTCAAATAAAGTTGTTCTGTCTGCCTGCCTGTCTGTCTGCCTGCCCGTCTGTCCGTCTGTCTGTCTGTCTGTCTGTCTGTCTGTCTGTCTGTCTGTCTGTCTGTCTGTCTGTCGGTTTGTCTGTCTGTCTCTCGGTGACTTGTGACTCGCCAAATCTGGTTTAGCAAGTTTTGCAGGAATGTAAAATCCTCGGCACTTTTTATTCTACTCACGGGTATGCTGTGGTTGGTAGTTTTTATTTTTTGTTGAACGCTCTCTGAAGCAATAAGAAATGTCAGCTGAAAACGTGTAGAAATAAATACTAATATTGTAAACTACTAACACTCACCGGTATGAATAGGGTAAAGGCCTGTTAAAAGCGCCGCCCTGGAAGGCGTACATGCAGGCAGGGCGTAGTGGTTGTTGAGGATAATGCCGTCCGCGGCAAGGCTGTCGATGTTCGGAGTGGGTATTTGGGCCGACCCATGGAAACTCACATCGTCCCAACCCTGTAAAAGAGAAGAAAGGTTTCGACGAAATGTTGAACAGGCTAACCATAAGGGTGTGTCACTATGCTGACTCGGCATTCAACGTTTTAAAAACAATAGTTTAATAAAGTAAAGCTTTTTTGAAAATTTCGTATTTGAGCTTTTACCCATGGCAATTCATCGCATAACCATTGACAAGGAACCGTAAAACAGTGAAGTAAAATATATATATTTTAAACCTGTAAATCGACCTACTTACCTCTAAAGCGTCTAAGCAGTTTTTATTAGGTCGTGCAGTTTAGAGATTCTACTTGTTTCTACCTCAGAAAGGCTTTTGGGAGACGGATAAAGGCATTTTAGTTGGCAAATGAAAGTGATTTGCGTAAATCTAACACAGCAAAGATTCCTATCTTCCCATGTTTGGTGTAGAAGAGGGGTCTATTTTGCTTATTTACTTTTTTCAGACCACACTGACCGCCACTGCCATACGATCGCGGCAGGAATATGGAGGTGGTGCCGTAAATAAGTGTCGGCTACGCTGCAGCTTTTTAATATGACTATCTGTCTCGACAGCTGGCTATAAATGATCTTATTAGGAAGAGGGTTCCTTCGTAAACGAATTGGACTCAGCAATAGAGATAAATAAGATGGTATAAATTAATATGAAACAAAGCGCGATCGCATGCAAAGGGATGGCAAGTTGCTGAATAACCAATGCAGGTAATCCTCATTAACCGTGCGCATCGCTGTACCCAATGCAAACTTATTTTGCCCAGCTCGCCATTAACACCAAAGGACTGATTCCTCGAAACTGAAAAACCGGTGTCGTTTTCAAAATTCATGTTGCCGTGAGAATTCAGGGACCTTCTGTACTTTCAGGTTGGGAAGCAGCAGAGCTATCTGTGGGTAATTGGTTGTCTGCAAACAACTGCAGCTTCTTTGCTGTAGGAATAAAGCTTTAGAATTATTACAGAAGAAATAGTAAAAAAAACCTCAAAGCAGTGTGGGCTACCATAAATATGCAATAACATATTGCAAATATTTTAAATATTGAATTTGAAATAAATATACAATATTCAGAAAAGCCAGAAAAAAATGTGGTTGTTTTGAAAATATTTGAGAAGGATAACTAAAGAAGAAACATACCATGTCGTCGGCTAGGATAAGAATTATATTGGGTGGCAGCTTTCTGGCTATAGAGTCTGACATGCAGGAAGCCAAAAACACCAGTAATGCGCCGATAAAAAACATCTGTTGGAACATAAATAAAAAAACAAAAACAGTAAAAAAATTACTAGCATTTTTCCCAAAGTACAAATAAACAATATTTACCAGAACTAGAAATCGAAAGATCTGTATTAGCAAAGTGTCTAGGTTAAATTTCAGCCATTGTTAAAAAAACGTGCCATGGCTAAAACTCTTTTAATGACACGGAAAAAGGCTAAAATGCACTTGGAACGCGTCGCGCCGAGCTTTATAATTTTCATATTTCCTAAATATAAATCGGGTGGCTATTGCTGCTAACTTTAAATCAACGTGGTCGTCAGCAAACAAGTTTATGTAATATGCTATATTAGGGGTTGTACTGAACACGTAAATTATGAATAAAAGAGAAGCAAAACCTGTTTAGGAAAACACCAGAAAAGCGTGCAGATGTCTGTTAGTTGTGGTTTGCCTAAAACATTTGGATTGTTGTTTGCCAGTATATGAAGTTAAATATTTCGGGGTTCGTATTTTGGAATTTAAACAGCGTATTTTGAGCACCAAAAATAGACAAGCAAAAGAATATAACGCACCTCCAACGTCGTAGATAAAGGCACCAAACGTGATGACATAAATGCAAAGAATTTCAGACCACGAAGTGGCGAACCTGTATTTCCCACTGGGAAACAAAAAATATAATTGTTTATCATGATGCAAAGGAACGAATATTTGCGCAAACCCGTCAATTGTCCCAACAAAACTTTTGGGTAAATGGCGATATAGTTTCTTATTTCAACAAGTGCAGTACTCACATTTATGTTCAATGCCACTGTCAATTGCTCAACCATAGCACATAGTAAAACAAACATAAAAAAGAGCACTTAAAGCTGCGAATACTGATTGCAAAATTGTATTGGCTGTTTGCCCTAGGCAATGAATTTGCGAGAAAAAAAAGACACAAAAAATACACTATAGAAAAACACAATTTGTGTAAGAAACAAACTGCAAAATGGCGAATGCTAGCTACAACTGTAGCCATGTTTATGGTGATTAATTAAATGCGAATGGCTGAGAGATGCCCATTGATGGCATATTCACTTTAACACATTTGGAGGACCTTTTTGTAATGGTATATTGCTGCAAAAAATATATAAAAAAGCCTGTTTTAAAGGCCGTCAGCAGCGTGAACTTTAGTGCGCACGGAGCCGCATTGGCGCATTATGTGTCGCCTCTGGCTCTTCAGTATTGAAGTGATGTGCTAACAAAGGTGTTTTCGGTGTTTAACCATTGAGATAAAATACAGATCAACACTAGTATGCTGCCAGAAACCAGAATGCCACTGCACCTCTTTGAAGAAATCGGTACTCAAGGACGCAGAACGTGGTGTAGGAATCACGGCAAAAATTGTTCTCTATCTTTCTCTGCGTGTTATAGGATTTAAAATCGTGTCACTTGTTACTGAGAATGACCGTCCCATTCCGCTGCTGCTAGCGGTTGTTCTCCGGGCTCTTTATAAGGGACTCCGTTGAAGACCATGGTATTCCGAGCAGGTATTTCCGCACAATAGCAAAAATCTCAAGCGGCATTCAGAGGCAAAATGTGGGAAAAACGTTAAGGCAAAATATAGGTTCCCATAGGGCTGATTTTGAAAAAGGGCCTTTCTTGCCCCTATCAGGAATTGGGCACAAAATAACAATAGGCATTTTTGACAACTATACAATCGTCCGAAAAGCATGCCTTAACCACTTTTTCTTCTCATATATTGAAGAGGGTGATAGAAGTTCAAGAAACAAAAGATGCATGTGCCAAAAATCAGGTCACTACGTATTGCAAACAATCTGGATATATTTGTGGAAATGTTCCACTCGATCAAATGACTTTGAGAAGCCAATGAAAAGCAATAGCTTTGGTGTCATAGATTTACAGAAGGACTTAATCTGTTTTTGAAGTTAAGTATCTCACAAAAAGATTTCTTGATATTATGCGATTAATAGGGAAAAGGTAGTTCACTCCATTCTGCGGCTAACGTAGACTTCCGGCAAGTGAAAGTGAGTGAGAAGGCAAGATAATTATCAACTGGTGTGTGCAAGTACTTATTAAAACAGTCACTATTTCTCATTCATGCCCCCCATGAGTAAGTTTACCGGACAACAGGTGCTGGGAAAATCGTAGAACTAAGTTTTTACTATGTAAATAATGGGTATTGTTTAATTTTACTGGGTACTTCTCCCGGTCCCTGACTGAGTAACGTCGGGGAACGATATTCTTCCAAGGGGTAGTTTACACGATCGTTTCTGTATTCTGCCGACACAGAAGACGATATTTGTAGTGTAGTGTGGAAAAGATAATCGTGTAACAGAATGGGCAGACACTTCAGAAAACCATTCGTCACAATGGGCACGGAACCAATAAAATACTTGTAACGTTTTGTCTATAATCTCTGCAGGAACCTCTAGAGACACATTAGAAACATTTACAATGGAAGGGGAGAAAAAACATTTATCTTCTGCGTGCGTCTTTTTACTTTTTTACACTTTTTATGCAGCCTAATTTTCGCTATTTCATGGTTTGACGGCTGTTACCTTTGATCTGTTTCGAAAACATTGCTAAAAACTTTTTTGTGCAAGAGTAAATAACGTGCTTATGTGATTGATTGATTGTTGAGTTTAACGTGCCGACGCAACGCAGGTGATGAGGCGCGCCGTGGTGGAGGGCTCCAGAATAATTTTGACCAACTGGGGTTGAGCAATCTTTATGTGCGCCGAAATCTCATACACACGGCCGTTTTCGCTTTTCGCCTCCATCAGAAAAATTACCAGTGGCTTAGGTCGGCAATGCTAGGATATATGTCGCGTGAGCTAAGGTTCAGCTGGTTATTCTCAAGTTTCCCGGTTGTCTGGGAAAAGCTGATTATAATGCTTACTGCTCTTAAACAATTTTAATCCAATCCAATCCAATCCAGTCGTGGCGGCTGCGGCTCAGGCGCACCAGCTGTGCACCGTGAGACGTCACTACTTCTCGCGCATACGCATCACGGCTCTCTAGGAGACAAGTGAAACTGTTTAACTTCGGCCAGTGTAGCTCACGCTCCAAAAGAGCCCGCTGCGGCCGAGAATCGAACCTGCATCCTCGTGTTCAGCAGCACAACACCCTACCCACAGAGCCACCATGGCGGGTAACGGGCATATTTAAATTGGGGTCTAGCTCACAAAGCATCAATGTCAAACATTGGTTGAAAGCACAGCCTACGCCAGATGTTGATGATTTTACGATAAAACTCTTTTAGTTCATAGAGGGTATGGACACAGAACGTTCTGTAATGCTTTCTTTACAAGCAACTGCATTACGCCATTGCAAAATACAATTCTTTTGTCATTCGTGTTGACTCTAACAAACTATTAGGCCACGTTCCAACACACAATTACCACGAAACTATACAATATAACAGACCTGCTGGTTACACAGCAGGTTTTGAATGTTTTAAACAAAGGGTACAAGCGTGTTTGCTGTACAGTGATGGGGTTTTTTGAGGTGATTCTTAGCTTTTATCTCATAGCATGACAAAATGCGCCTTTTCTTGTGGCTCCGACCGCGATTTTGTACTTAACTACGTTGTCACTCCTAATTATGGGCTGCGTCAAAGGTGTGCCATGGAGCAAAATGTGCACAGCTCGGTCACCTGCTGAGTGGTATGCAAGTTAAGTGCCTCAGTTAAAATCTGGTTTTTAATTTTTTTGACAAATATTTGGCCGTCAAAGCCAACATGCAACCCGCGCTTTCACATTCAAGTAAAAAATAAAACAGGAAGAGAAAAAAAAACCATGGCTGCAATTACGCGGCAAGGCTGCTACACAAACTACCAGCAAGAACATGAAAAAATAAAGTGTAGCTCAAGGATCACATTTTAAAATCTATAAGGCATTAGAACAACATTGGTGCAAATACTCGTAGGCTGGCTTGCCGATCTTTAAAAATGGCGCATTTCAAAGAGGAGCTGGCACACTGTATATATTTATTTGTGGACGCGCCAATTACGAATACCAAGGAAACCTATTATACGCAAACTGAAGTACCTGAAGGTTGTTGTCATGCAATAAATTAGGTTAAAGTGAGAGCATACAAAATTTTGGAAGACAAAAAGGCCAATTGCAACTATTCACCGATAATAGAGTGGGTTAATCCACACGTTGCTGAAAAGAGCTTGTGCAGAAAGCAAGTTTATTGCTACGATGCCTATACAGAGAGAAAAGATAACCAAGGTGAATATTGGATTGAAATGTGCTTTATTAGCATCATCGTCACCATTAAAGGGCAACTTTATTGAAGGGTTCGGGGAAATTATTAGAAATATCAGCACGATAACAAAGGCTAGGGTCCGGTACACTGCAGAAATGCGCTATTGTATTGCAAAACAAAGCAAATTGTAGACAAGCAAAATATGAGAACCATGCACCTGGAGGAAACTATACATGTTAAAAAACAAGCAAAACATATTTCACGCTGTTTGCAATTTATTCTAAGTTTTGCTTCAATTCATAATACATTCCGTACTTTCAATCAGAGGACCTTAATCAACCTTTCCCTATACATATTTTTACAAGCAAAACGGTTGAAAGTTTCATACTTAGCCAGCTTCGTCCTACAGCTGGTAAAGAAAACAAATTTAGGGCAAGGGATAGTTAGAAGTCTATATAGTTTTGAGCAAAACAGCATTTTGTGGTCACGGATTGGTGCGAATAGGAGCACGCAGCATTCTTCAAAAATTGGCTACAACAGTGGTCAAAGGGAGGCTATATCAGTATTCTTAACGCGCTTTTTTGTAGTCGTTGAAGAGAAGTAAACAGCTTGCTTATGTCAACGCATGTTTCATTATAGGAACCTAAAAGGCAGTGTGATGATGAGGAGTATAGGCAGCGAAGAATATAAAGTGAAAAGTGTTGACGGTCCTTCATTATGGTAGGAACAAAAAGCAAGTTTTCTGTATGAGCTAATAAATTGCTTCCTCCAGTAGCCGTTTTCATTTCCACTTACTGGTAAGTATTTTTTAAAGTCACATTTATACTAGTGCTAGTTTCTATTGCTAAACGAAGTGAGTCCAAATTGAGGTGTTGTGCACGTGGCTTGAAATTAAATGTTTTGGTTTATCAGCAACATAAATTCTTTTGAATGCAAAAACCACTTTGAAAGCGCTGGTAAGTTCGCACTAAAAATATCTTGAAGGGTTTGCAAAAAAACGTGTGGGTACAAGCGAGTTGGTAATCCATTATAACTTTGTAAGCGCAACAAAAAAACACAGGACGAGGGAGACAAGGACGGGAGCTACTTGCTAACAGCGATGGCGATGACCTTCTGCAAACAGCGATGGCGTCTTTGGCTTAACAAAGTTATTATGGATTACCTACTCGCTCGTAACCACGCATTGTAAACTATATTTCCAAGTCAACGAGCCCTTTTGAATGTTCTTCTGTTCAACCTTCTTCTCTTATAATGGTCATTGCTATCGTTGTTTCCCGTACTTGTATTCCTCGTCCTGTATTTTCTTTGCCGCGTTTAACAAAGTTATTATCGATTACCAACTCGCTCGTGCCCACACTTTGTTGAACTATATTTCCAAGTCAACGAGCCCTTTTGAGTGTTCTCGTGTTCAACATTCTTCTCATATAACAGTCATAGCCATCGGTCTTTGTAATTAGCGCCCCGCCCTTGTATTCTTCCTCGTGTGTTTTCTTTACTGTGCCTAAAGAGTTATAATAGATTACCAACTTGCTCGTACCCAGACGATGTTAAACTATATATCCTAGTCAACGAGGCATTTTTCGTGTTTTTCTGTTCAAGCTCATTTTATTTAACGCTCATCGCCATCCCCGTTTGCAAGTAGCGCCCGTCCTTGTATCCGTCATGTTGTGTTTTGTTTACTGCGCCTAACAAAGTTATAAAGGTTAGCAAAATTTACCAAGTGCCACTAAAACAGTGTTGCCTTCATATACAAAACTTCTGAAAAAACAACACAATCAGGAAGGTAATTTAGGCAAAGCGGTGAGTAAATTGACTCCAAACTGAGCCTTGAGGTACTCCGTAAGCGACAACTTTATGCACAGAATAAAAATTTCAAATTGCTACTTTCTTTGTATGGCAGATACATAGCTTTGAATGAACTTCCAACATAGTCAACGACACTGTATGGCAAACCAAATCAATTGCTCTCCTAATATCTGAAAAGGCTCCTACTGCGATTTTGTTTTTATGAGGGGTGGAGCTGATGGTAACAGATAGGGTGAGAAAAGTTGCAGCTGCCACAAAACCACCTTGTAGAGGACAGATTATGTGGTTTGCATGACAAAATATACTTTTTCTAACTCAGATAAGCGTTCAAAAGGAGTGGTAAAACTTCTTTGTAGGGTAATTGGTCGGTAACGGCAAGGAGTATTTGGATTCTGTTTTAAACACCGGTGCTACCTTCGCTATTTTTATTGTACTTGGGAACCGGTGGGAGCCCAAAATGCGACACAAAGAAGTGCACAGAACGTCAATGTTTTTTTCTATTTCGAACATTGTATGAAATTCGCCATTCTCAAGAGCTTTGTTTAGTTAGAGTGCACAAACCACTCATATAAGTTTGTCTTCTTGTATGGGGTGCAAATGAATCTTCTAATTGCCCTTTATAGGTAAATCAGGGTGAACAAGTGCGGGCGGGAATAAGCTATTTATGCAATTACCAATACTAGTGAAATATGTGACGAAGATTTTTCTACTTCTATCATGAGACCATAAGGGAAAATAACTGTTACGTCACCTATGCATGTTAAGCCTTTTACTATTTGCCGCAGCAGCTCAGAATCGCCCTTTTGGTCCGGCAGAAATTTCGTCTATACAGCTTTTTTGCTTTCATCATCATTGCTACAGACATATTTCTGTGGTACTTTAATTGACTTGAATAATAATACTTTGTGTTGTCTTGTTTTTTTCTAAGGTAGTACACATCTTTTCTCTTCAATATTGAAATCGGGCCCTTAGTTACTCAGGGGCAATCAGCGTGATCACATTGACGACGCCGAAATCCGAAATACCCACGTGGATGGGTTAACTGCATTCTGCATAGAACAATTGAAAACTTCACATTCTATGTGAACGTCGTAATAATCTTGGTGCTCGAAATTATTCCATTTAAGAAGGTTACTGACAAGTCAATATTGAACCCGGACCACTCTGTCTGCATGGTTTTCGGAAGGGTGATATAAATGCGTTTTTGGCAAAAACATGCAAGTAGTATTGCGCTGTCACATCAGAGCGGTACAGGCTCCGGCCCACTCAATAAAATTCAGACGTGGAGATAATATAGCGAGTTTATATCGCGAGGTTTGCTGATGTGTGAGTAGGGGCACTAATGACTTTTTAAGTGAAATGATTGTGGAACAAACATAGTCTAGCCTCGGAGTAGTTATTAATCAACATTAAATTTGCCGCATTGGACAAGGGGAGTGCTGCGAGACTTAGGAAGGTACACTATAACTTCCATTACAGAAATAAAGTCATTGCAACCGATGTTGCAGCGCCGAAAAAGTTTACCAAGGGTAGCGACAAGTTTGAGGCAAATAGAAAGAAACTCAACAGCAAGTTTATGGTACCAATAGCATTTTTACTACGTGAACGTTCACTCAAGCAGTCATATTTCATTCTACACTTTAGAAAAAACCCAACGCCCGCTCTACTTGAGCGACTGTGTCTTGTATAAGCAAACGCAAGAGGCCAGGTATTTGAATAGTTTCCCCTTCACTCAGACAAGCCTCTGTTGCTGTTATAACATCATACACAAACGAGTGTTAGGACAAAAAAGAAGCTCATAAACATTATTGCGAAAACTGCGAGTGTTGCAGTTCAATATTAATATCCTGTTACGTTCAAGCGCAATTTTTCAATTCCGCAAAACTAAAATCTGGTAGCTTAGATGATCCGGGATAGATCGTCCGCACTTTTAATGTGTATCATACGCGGTTTTCAGTTTTCCGCATCGGGAGTTTTCTGTCACGTAGCAATGTGAATTTTCCGTTGCTCTCCTTTTCTGCATTCACGGCTTTACCAAAAAGAACTTAATTTGCCAGCACAGGTGTTCATTATTGTGTATCAGGTTACTGCCTATAAAGCCAAGTGGCGAGAGAGTTAGCCTTTTCATCTTTCAGCAGTCAGAAGTTTACCTCGAAGAGCCTGCGATGTAAACTTCATAATAATGTCAAATATGTAATGGTCCATGGCTTTCGGGGCCGGCACAGGCACCCGGCAGAGAAGAGGCGTTGCGTCGCCGCTACCAGCTGGTTGCGCTGCTGAAGGCAGAAGGAGGGGGTTCGTTCTCGCTTTTTTTCTGCAGAAGGCGCGTCTACCAAGTTCGGCATGACGCCAGTTAGCAGTGCAGGCACAGCGCAGCAGCTGGCCCCGTGGAGGATTAAGGGTGAATTTGGAACCAAGCTGTTTCGTGCACGGCCGCGCACCGTCCAGCCTTTTTTTTTATTCAAGGCAGTGCGCGAAAAAGCGACGCATGCGGAGTTGATACTTGGCGTTTTTTGTGCAGGCATGAAATACCCATCACCGGATATACCATTCCTTTTTCGTGTGTGCATATTCCCCGACATGCAATGAAACTAGTAAAATATAGCCTACGCAGTCGTGTTATTAAGGCGCATATATCATACATTAACTCAAAAAAGTTTCTGCGTTTTTGAAACCTCCCCTTTCTATCGGGCGATTTCACGTAAAAGCCGGGTGAAGTTCCAAGCGTTCTTTTCGCACACAATGGCCGAGCGTCAGGCCGAAAAGTCGCTTGTACCTATTTTACCGGTAGGTGCCCAGCGCAACCAAGGCACATGAATGCACATGGTGCCTTCTACGGCCACGGTAGACGCTCAACTTGTAATCGCTTGTGGCAGGACTTGCCACCAGGCTCCTTCAGCCTCAATAATGCACTAACGCGGCATGATGGGTGGGGTCGGTACTCGGCCAGGGACGCCGGTATTCATTAAAGAAACCAGTGGGTGCTCCGCGTCACGCGGTTTCGAACCCGGTACCTCCCGCAGACGAGGCGATTGCTGTAGCACTGAGCCATCACTGATGTGCACAAAAAAAAAACTCGTCACCCAAGCCAAATGTGTTGGCGCGCGGCGCAAGTAGTGGGTTACTGGGAACATTTTCAACATCGAACGAGCCGTTTTTGTGATTTTTGTACTTAATATGCTCAAAAACTACTGCAGCGACGATGAACTAGGTGAAAAAAGGCAGATAACATCACTCATTCGGAGCATCTCCTTTCAAACGCGTGCGCCCGTAGACATCCGAGTCCGTCGCTTAGGCGGAGTGAAGGGCAATAGCTCATGTACGGTATGTACATGAGCTATTGCCCTTCATGTCTTGATCCCGAATATAGTAAGTACTATGAGAAATAGTTTTTAAACGACTTTAATAAAGAAAGGCAAAATACGTAAAGGCTTGTAGGTAATAATTGTTTCGGTAGCCTTTTTGATTGACTGTTTTTTTTCTTCCTAAAATTCTATGGGAAGAACACTTTGCTGACAAATCTCTTTAACACAGTGGCAAAACACATCTGGGTTAAGGTGCGAAATTATTTGGATATGATTGGAGAGAATCTGGTAAAGTCCGGCACTCGTAACGTCTGCGTCTCGTATGACACAGCATTTGGGGGGTGTTGGTAGCAAAAAGAAAGAGCGAGGCAATCGATGGATGAGGATGTAGGTCGCACTGCTTGGTTGGCGTGTACCAAACCGTGTTGAAAGTATTTCGAATGCAGGTAGGCTCGCTGTACTGAATACAAATATGGCAAATTTATATTACGGAATACCTATTACACATTCTGTTAAAGAATGACTGGAAAAATTATCCTTTTTTGTGTGTTATTTCTCCCACCCTTTATCTTTTGTTCCAAATAATGGCGTTTTGTTCGTCTTGCATGACAGGTGGTATGGTTGGGCATTTGTTTGGACCGGGAAAGTAATTTATTACACAGATAGCTGCTATTTTAGTATTACATTTTCTTGTTTGCTAATCCTTATAACAATTTCTCTTTTCACAAAGAGCGTGAGTAAAGGCTACTCTCTTGTTACTCTTCTACTTCCAGGAGTTTAAAGAAAGACAACCCCTCATTTCAAAAATGAATAGAAGAAGGTCTTCTTATATACATGTTTTTTTTCCTCCGGTCTACTGTGCATTGTCGAGAGCTTTTAAAATTAATTCTATTTAATAGGTGTTAGAACAACAGGATAGAACTCTTTGTTGAAACAGAATTTAAAATGAGGTGCACTAGACAATGAGCAGTTGTCTCATCATCTATCACTGCAACCTCGGCCCAATGCAAAATATTGGACAAAATGTGAGGAATCATCGAGCCGCTAACGGTATTCTGCTAAGATATAAGACTCCTACCTAGTCATTCATAACTCAACTCTCAAATACGCTAGAATAGCGCACACTGGTAGGACGAATTTGATTATCTGCTGAGCACGAGGACGCGGGTTCGATTTCCGGCCGCCGCGGCCACGTTTATGATGAAGGCGAAAAGCGAAAACGCTCGTGTTGACGAGATTTAGGCGCACATTAAAGACTCTTACGTGGTCAAAATTACTCAGGAGTCCTGCCCTACAGCGCACCTGTTCGCGTGCGTTGCGTCCGTGCATAAAAACCTACTATCAATCAAGCAGCACGTGTGATCAAGGAGGCTGTCATTATCGCCAATTAGTCAGGTGTTCTTGTTTTTCCGTGATACAGAATTTAAAATATGCTGAAGTTTTGTTGCAAAATAGATGAATGTAATGGATGGTGAGCGGTAATTTTAACCCACTAATAACGTTTGTTATTGTATAGGTTAATAAAAAAACGCTTTTGTTTTATGTAAACCAATTTGTGATTCCTTATATTTAAGGTAGAATCAAGTCTGAGAAAAACAATTACTTGATACGTATACCGCAAAGAATCGGTGATTGTTTGTTTGTCTATTGCAGCACCCCGTCCCTATATCTCAAAAGAGAGCACCAAGTTTTTTCATCGTCTGTTAATTGAAATTTGTGTAGGCAAACAATAAAATATAGGGCAAGAAATAAAGTGCACAACGTCAAACTGCTGTGTATTTGAGCCTTTTGCTTAGACATATTCACGTCGCAAGAACTAGTAGAGAGCGTGTAATTCAATTCAGCTTTTCTAGTAAGGGGTGATAGATGATGCAAGGAACATTATAGAACCGGTTATTTAAAGAAGAATGCTGTTCAGTTACACCCTTCAAGTCAAAATCGTCGCGAAGTCGAATGAGTGTGCAGTCGGGTGATTGCACAGGAATAATTTGACAGTTTTTGTCTGCCAATATTTCGACCCGCGCTCAAAAAATATAAGGCCTCGTTGTATAGACTCCCGTGATGGTTTGCACAGAGTGGGACATCGGGTGCGGTTGACTTCTCAATGCCCTAAGGCTGAATTCGAGTTGGCGGGCATTGCTCACAGATACGATTTTTTAGAAATGCAACCAAATCGAGCAAGGATGCTTTATATAGGCTCACTTTTAATTTGAATTTGGATGCGATGGACAATGGCCAGATCGATGGGCGATATAGAGCGGTTGATATTTCGGCCTATCCTTTGTAAGGTGGCTGCAGAATAATAGTCTTAGGTGAACCGGACATCTTCGATCCTAACGTTGCTCTTCCTTGTGTATTGTTCTAGTTCAGATACCTTTCGGGAGAGGGCTTGGTTATCAGGTCTTTTTACCTTTTCGTCCACTTTAGGAGCTGCGTTTTCAATACGTAGCTCCTCCAGAATACTGAATATTACCTGCGCTCTGACCACTAGCACATCGATCTTCATTCTCAGTTCGAGTACATCGACGCCTGTATTTAGATCTGTAACACCTGTCTACCCAGAATTACTTCCGGTGAAAGCTTGGATCGGCGTCAAGCCTTGCCTATAGCTCGTCAATGTTTTAGGTTACTCGGCGTGGATAGGTGTATTTCAAGAGCGCAGATTTGTAGGTAACATTTTAAGACACAGTATAGAAGCAGCAGGAGAAGCAGCAATAGCAATTACACACTCCTATGATGAGTCGTTTGGAAGGAGTAACCGACATGTACAAGCGAGCGACGCGGTCGTGTGAATGTTGAGTTAGGCTGCCGCCGGTGCTACCAATGAAGTCTTGATGTAACCCGCGTTGTGGATATAGAGGCCTGGCGAAGACACCGAGGCCGATTTGTGGAATTCTTTGATGACGCAATGGATGCAGATAATCGCTTACTGTGGTAGTGCACCGCGCGTTGGGATACAGCAGTAGCCACGGAGCTCGTCCTTGAAATGACGGTGCAGCCGTCGATTTCGCTTGACAACAGCTACAACGAACTGCAACCGTTCTGGGAACCGTGGACGGTAACTTCAAATAAAGAGCGCTCATAGTTGAATTGGGGCTCACACTGGTTGATGATGGAGCCGCAGGCGCCAGGCGTTGTATTCAGGAATCAAAAGTTGAGTGCACTTTCCCATTAACTTCAGAAAGATAATGCACTCAGACGCATCAAGGGCTGCTTTTTTAATGGGCGGAGTCAAGGTGCCGTAGCGGAGAAAAACATGGGAGCGATGGAGCGGATTGAAGCATTTTGCAATGCCGTTGCGAAGAGAAGAAATGCACAGCTAGTTGTGGTGCCCAGTTCTTAAGGCACAAGTTGTGTTGCCATCTGCAGGCGAAAGAGCTCTACTTGCACTTCGATTCCTCTTGATATAAAAGTAGGGAGGAACGGTAAGCTGCGTAGAACCCCCTCAAACTCTATGTGCCGTCATTGTTAGCAGAGCCTTAAGTTCGCACTTTTCACCGTGTTACCTTTAGATTTCAAGATGGCGGACCACATAAGTAAAAGGCTTTGGTTGATTTTGGGGTCTACTTGGCGCGTTCATTGGTCGATATGAAGGCAGCTTCGCGTTGTAACAAGTTACGTTGTCTTTCCGACTGATTTCAACTGTTTTGCGAGCTCCTCGGCAATCATATTGGTTCCACCATGGTCCAGGATAACTCGCGAGTGTATTGCAATTTTCTATCTTGGCATCACACGCGTGTTTTTAAATAACGCGTATTTGGCTGGAACCCCAGGAGGAGCCCCCGCTAGTGCGCCATCAATTTACCCTACAAAAAAGTTTTGATAAAAGCTGTTTTAGAAATTAGGTTACAAATGCATAAGCGATACAACCGAGAATGTACAAGTTTGGTGCTATAGGTGATAAGCAGATAATGATGCCAACATAAGCAATAACTGAGCATCTGGACCGAATACAGTATTAAAATATCTTCTGACAATTGCCAAACTGAAACCCTGCTTTCCGCTTTCTATAAGGCTACTGTGATTTTCGGTTTTTCGCATATTTTAAACAAAACTTTTACACCTCTTCCTGCCGAAAGCTGCAAACTTGGAAGAAATAGAGCCGAATAAAGAGTATTTCTTTGCAAGATAGTTATGTTTTGTTTTCTCGCAATGCAAGCTCTTCCGGGGGAGAGGCATTCTGCTTTCGGGCTGGTACCTGCTTTGTGGCAAACATAGAATACAAACGTGGGCAAAAAACAAAATTGAAGGTACACACGCTTTCTCAATGCATCGCACAATCGGCCATCTGCCAATTTTTTTAGTGTATAACACTGGTAATGGCATTGCGATTGAAGGCATATGTGATCCGCAGGTACACGGTATGCCACGGCCTGTCCTTCATCTTTGTCTATTGACTTCAACACAGACCGAAACTGTTTAAAAATGGGGGCGGGTTCACAAGCTAAATGATGCAACAAATACAGTTTGAACTTAAAGGTACTCTGCAACGCTTCAGATAAACTCTTTCACTCTTTCCTTCGCGTCTGGAAGCACTGTGATAGCTGAACTTATCACTAGTGCGGACCGCAATTACATGATTTGCTCCTCGCAGCAGATACGCCGTCTGCTTCTGCTCTCCTCATGTGACTTTCTTTTTAAAAGGGCTCTCGAATGAGTTAATTGCTGAAACTGAACGAAAGCCGGCCAATAGCCTCTACACCGCTGTAGTGGCGTCAGTACAGCGGTCGAAGCACGTCAAGACCGCGAAAGACAGAAAAATGTTTTGAGCAAGTTTCTATGTTATCTGATGAGCATATTGCAGTACTTTTTCGAGTAAGTGAGTAATTGAAGCAAGCAATTAAAATTTGTTTCGTTGTCTTGGTCCCAGATAAGCGCTGCTACTTATCACGAGCCGCAAAATAAAAACGTCTTGAAAAACCGCTGAGTGTCCTTAAAAATGAGATCACGGAAATTGCGGTAACGAGGCTGTAGCAAGAGACATACTCTTAAAGGCATGTAGCAGGAAGTGCTCAAAAACCGACAAACACAAAATAAATTTGTCTGCCACATATGTTTCAGTGAATATGTGTGCTCGCCTCGTACGCTGTTAGAATGTTTCGTAATCTGAAAGAAGAAATAAAGTTACCTATGTTTTGAAGGTTCAGACAATTTTATTTCAAACCGACTGCCTAACTAGGACATTACTTACGTGATTTACGTATTTGGAACAAACTATGTACCGTGCTGGATAAAGTAATTCTTCAGATAGTACAAAGAAACAAATATATAACCAGGGATAAATTTACTGTTTGTAACGACGGTCTTCTTCGGTAAATACGGCCAAGGTTTTCAGGTAAATCGAGTCGATACCCCGAAAACCATGCAGCCAAAATATTACACCCAATTCAATACTGCACGTACATGACAAACAAATGCAAAGCGATTATTTCGAAGGTAGGACGGAACACTAGAATTATAAAACGGGCTCCACCCGGAAACATTTGCTGGTCCATGTAGAGCAAACCGAAATCTGTCGAGAGTGCTTTCAGTGAACATGCTTTTCACCAAATTACGGGACCTGCTTAGAACTTTCTAAGAATATGAAGACGGAAGCCTCGTCGTACCGTCTTTTGATTTGCTGCTTAGTTTATGTTGAAGTCTTCGGCCAGTGCCGACACCACTCGATCAGCCCTGTGTGAAGGACAGCCCTATGCTTGTTTCCCATTGTCGAAATTGCGAGGGGCCACTTGTGGCACCCCGCCAATAACGTCACCACCCAAAGTGGTCGTATTTTAAACACCGGGATAGCCTCTACTGCCGCTGTGGTTTTTGTTGCCCAGAGCAGGGTGCTTGTCTCGTGGCATTTTTTTATCAACCATTTTTTTAATTACATGACAAGTGACAGGAAATTTAGAAATTGCAAGCGTTTGTACTAAAAGAACTGCGATTTTACATTCTGGTCCTCTTAAAAACACCAGGCTGAGTATTTTTTCTTTGGGGTAAGGAAGTAGGGAGAGCGGTAGAGAAGGAGAAGGGCTCATGCGAATTTGGCCCCTCTTCACCCCTCGTAATTTTGTCGCGCTCTGATGCACGGCGAGGATGGTAACCACCTTCGATTGCAACCGTCGTATGATTTGGTCTGGAACACCAAAAATTCCTTCCGGAACGCACACCTTCTCTCTTTTGGTGGCCCGTTTTCGTATTACCATGCTTAAAGGCGCTATGTAGACAAAACACAAATTTGGTTCATTCAAAAGATTGCCGCGTTGGAATCTATTGACACCACTTCTAAGGCACACTTCGCTAAAATGAACTACTTAATTTGGAAAAAAGGGAATGGTCATGCTACCCGCCACCTCATCTCCCGCAACCGAACATATATGATGTCATATGTGCAGCTGTGCGATTGGCTGAGGCCGGCAAAAGAAACGCAAATTAGGCAGGGTTTATAATCTTGCCGAATGATCTCTTTGCGCGAGCACATAGGGCACAATATTTTAGCAGCAAGGAGAATGGTGTGGTGAACAATTAAACTTACGAAAACACACGTGAACACAGAAGTACCGATGTGCACTTGTGTTGGTATTATGCGCACTATGGTTGTTTTAGCTCCACAGCTGTCCGCGCTTTGGAGTTGTCGCACAGCACACTGGCCGATTGGCGTAAGCGACGTCGTCTTAAGGGACCCTGTTTGTCGCGCATACCACATGTTTCACGAAGCGGTTACTTTCCACCGCAACACAAAAAATCCAGGTGCAAATACGGTCAAAACCAAGCAACATCAGACAATGGTCCGCGGATGGCTATGGCAGCTGCATCTCGGAAAACTGACGGTAATCGGGGCTGCATAGCCCAATGACGCACTGGAAGTTGATTTGAATACCCGCTGGCATGACCTAATGGAAGACGTCCGGAAAACACATGATTTGGAAAAATAATCAAACATTAAACATAAACTGAATAATTTCTCATTTTATACGGCCTCGTGTGGTGCCGGGCAGGCTCTGGGGGAAGTATAAAACACACAATAAAGCCGTTAAACTGAATGTGAAACCAGTCAGAAGTGCAGAGCAGTTATAAGCCATGACGGCCGGTAGCGCTCACTGCTCACTGCTAACACGATCTGAAAGTCAAATTTCCCGCCTCGCAGTGCTCGCGCGCCCCTTTCCTGAAACTGCTCCACCGGGAGTTCTGTTCTTTTTGTGCTTGTTTTTCCTCCCGCATGTGCCGCCGTTGCACTAACAGTTTTGTAAGTTTACTATCATAAAAACCAGCCCAACGAGCGTTCTTGAGTAAACGCGGGCGCAGCCGGTTAACAAGGCCTATTTTCGCTCTACTGCACCTATAGTTTTCTTTTCGCTAAACAACTGGGATATGTAGGACAAGCGCCAGAGGTTCGCCAGATTCGAACGCTTATGTCTATATAAACCGCTGGGTTTTCTAAGCCTTTGGGTTAAGCTGCGATGATAGTGGCTACGACGGAACGCCCCATTGCTGTACGTGTGTCCAGCGAGCGAGCTACGACAAGGCGAGCGCATAAAGTGCTTTGCATTTAAAATATTTCGAATACAACGAACATGTAATTTATCTGCGTGTCCCCTTTAGGTCCCATGCAAGGCCTTCGTCCACGGGCGCACGTTCAGCTACGCAGGGAAGAGTCGCTGCACAGAACAAACTAGGGAAGCTTCTCGAGCCAAACAGCTGGCATGGCTGCTTTATACCCTCCATGCATCGATGGCTGCCGCCTCAAACCAACGCACTAGGACATTGTACTTCGTCTGCTTCCGATTCCTCCCTTCCCGGCGTTTACGTGTGTGTTAAGATCCTGTTAACATTTTGTGTAGACCTAAACCTGCGTTTATGTCTTGTCCTGTGTTGGTTACTTTTATGTGCTTTCATAAGTTCTTGTTAAAGCGTTTACCGTAAATTTGTAGCCCTACTTTTTTTTTTTTTCATGAACAACTCCAGGACCAACGAGACTACGAGCCCTGCAACGCGGAAGCTCGCGCGGCTGCCTGGTCCCGTCGGGCATATGCAGAATAAAGAGAAAATTGCTGCAGTGATAGAAGTTATGCCACAATTTTCGGAAGTTACGAATAATTTTTTTACTAACGAACATTTCATTTTGTTAGTTCTTGACAGTGCGCAGCGCTCAAGAATTCTTCCGCAACGTGTAGGGTACATTTGTATCGGTTAATATACAAAGGATTATAATGTGCATTTTATATATTACAATTCATTGTTATGAATACAATTATGTTACAATATTATAATAAATACATAATAGTGAAAAATCATATTATGGAGGCAGAGGTTCCAATTCGGAGCCTCCGAGAATAGTATCTGACTAGAGCCCAGTTTCAAGGCGAGGGAGACTGCTGCATCAAGTTGCGTTAATTCGAATCTGTAGTAAAATAACGTTGCATAGCCTAAACAAAATCGGTTTGCATAGTATGTGACACGGCAACAAAAATACCCTGTGTTAACAGAAAACTAAGAACAAGTTGTACCTGATGCAACACGCACGTGCTGCTCCACAGCCCGCCTAATGAAGTTGTGAAAAGACGTACGAAATGATGTGCGAGGTAACACATTTGGCTAGTTTTAAAGCTATGCACAGCGCCGTTATTTGAACAAAAGCTATACCTTTGGAATGGCTTTGGCCTTGCCTGGTGATGTGGACTTATTTGTAACAATTAACTACGGTAGGCGAGACGGGAATGGCAGGCGCCAGAACTGCTTACGTGACCGCGACAACTGTACACGGCATGTATACCCATTGACTCGGTTTTAAGTTTCACCTTTCATTTCTGCTGTGATTAAACTGCCAGAGGGCTACGGACTGCAGAAGCACCCCGCTGAAACATAACACAGTTATCGGAAAAATTGGGAGAGCGGAGAGAGCGGAATGTGACTGCACGAAGGTCACACTGGCGACCTCAGTTCTGCGGTCGCCAGTCAATCTTTCTAAACGTGTATTTTCTATGACAGCCGAGAGCAGAAACTATTTCTCCGCCCATGACCACAAATACCGAACAGTTTAGCATATGCCAATACAGAAACATTCTTCATTATTAAATTGAAAAGCTGCCAATCGTTAAGTGAACATTATTTAAAAAACATGCGCGCTACCTCCACCTGTTTTTAGGGGGTTTGCTCCCCAGTTTTCGAAAATCGTTTTACAAAATTTTTGTTTTACTTCGAATCTGTAACAGTCACATGATAGAAATTTTATTTTTAATGCTAGAAGGAATATTCTCATGACATTCACTTATAATGGCCCTACATTCGATAAGAGTTTTTACTCTTCTAGCTAGGAGGAGCAAGATGTCAATGGTTCGCGAAGCCTCATTATGATTTCCGGAATTCTTGTGTGGTGTATTCACATGGGCTTTTCTACTGGCGTGTATTCCTGGTTACAACTACTAGTCCTCAAAGAGCCGATGATTCCTTTTATGAACACAAAGTCCAAAGAATCGAGGGATTCATACTACGGCCACCATGTTGCACTGGCGGTGGTTTCTGAACGCGGCACCAGAAGAGTGAATGCAAGATTATTTGAAGAAAAAAAAAACTTTTTCACGGGATTACCCATAAAACGGTCGGCAGTTGCTATAAAAACTTTGCGAAAGGCTTTGTGGTAAAAACAGACAAATTGAGGGCCCCCCAAGTCATCCTTTCCTGTGAGTAAGAGGAATTGGAGTTAGCAAATTTTGTGACTAATTTACTTGGTATTTTTGTTTGTTACTTAGATTGTGCCGGGGCGCGGAGATCGCATATTTATTCGGCTGGAGTTCCGGAATGTACTGTCAGTTGGGCTGTGAGCACTGATAAGTAGTTTTTATGCGTTCTGATGGAGGCGAAAAGCGCAAACGCCTGTGCGTTGGAAATTTCGAGTCGGCCGCAACCTCATCAATGCGGAACTTTTTCTCCAACTATATTTTCAGTTTTATAGCATAAAGAATTTTCGCATCTCATGTAGTTGTGGTCCGCGCACAGAAAAAACTGCGCATACTCCAATACAATAAATCACTCTGCTACTATGGCGAGCTCTTTTGAGAGCGTAAGAAGGTTGGTGATAAGCCAAGACAGAATAAGGAAGTACCCTTCGTGTGTTTTTTGGCGACACACGAAGCGACAAAGCGAATCACAAGGTTCCAGCAGTGGTGAGCAGCAGTAACAACATGGCTAGCATGTGAGCAAAGGGCGATTGAGACATTTAGTCAGCCCCTTATTCTGTAGGAGATAAGCTTTACTTCTATAGCAACATCCATTCCTGAGCGCAGCTACAACGTGCTACGACGCAACGACTGATAGGTCACTGAGTAACTACATAGTGGCTACACTGGCTGGCCATGACGCAAAAGCAGCGAAGTCGCAAGCTGTAGCCACTTTCAGCGCAGGGATGATGGTGAAGTGAGTACGGTGAGATAAGCTAATATTACTGCACCGGCGCTCTTCTAAAGTAAATTGCAGGGACTTGTAGAAAATAAAGGCAACAACTTTTAAAATGTCTGAAAAATACGATAGTCATTGTACTACACCGACATTTCGGCCTATGGTCAGGTAGCGGCCGCCAGCACCAATGTTCAGCACCTTTGGAACGTCTTCCCTGGGAGGTTGCATATGACGGTATGCTTGCTTCATACGAATTCGTACATGGTGTGTCAGTAGTTGTCCTTAAAACCTGCTTGAACATTTTATTTAAAGCATACAGTCTTTAAAGCATCTTTGGTTGTTTTCATGCCAGACGCAAAACCCAGATCGCCGGTAGTGACGCCATTCACCTTTTTTATTTAGGTGATTCCGCCGATATACGGAGTCGAGACGCAGTAAAAACCGAAAAGAATTTCCGAGTACAGACCGGAATCCTGTATGAGAGGCGAGTGCTTTATCAAAGAAAACTTGTTGCTGAGGGAGTTGGCACATACTCAAAAAGAGAAGAAAACATGGCGCAAACTATACGTGGATGAAGAAGAAAAAGGTAAGACGGTATCAGTCTTACTTCGTCTTCTTCATTCACATGTAGTTTGCGCCACGTTTTTTTTTTCTTTCTTTATTATGAAACAAATTCACAGAATCTTGGACGGCTCCGAGCGGAAATATTTCAATTGGGGGAAGAAACTAGTGACATACGGAAACCACTCAGGATCCCAGAAGAGCGGCAAATGAGTCCGACAAAATGCACGGTTCCCTTTGCGGCAGTAGTTTAAAAACGTGTATAAAAGACGCAGAGCCCATCTATGAGGCGGCACCACAGAAATATGCTGAGAAAAACCGCCACTATGACAGTTTGAATTCCATAAATATACAAATAAATATCAAAACTTCACAACTGCCCAAACAATGATGTGGCAGTAAACTTTCTACCATAATCTATTTCATAAGTCACAAAAGTGGGACTTGTGACACTATCAATTTCGGTTTTTTGGATTGGATTGCAATGGCAAATTACAGGAATTCCTTCGGAAGGCGCAAAACTGAAAATGCACGGGGACATTGGTGAGGTTGAGGTGGAGAAGTTGACAGAACGGACATCCATGGAAAGGCATGTTTGCGGAAATATCATAACGCAAGAATTCCTCAGGAACCGATGGTTGAGTAGGGATCAATAAAACTGCGTGTATTTATTAATAATGTTGCCTTTTGAAGTCTGGCGACCGCACATTATTCGCTCCTCTGGAAGGATTTAATCTTTTTAGAAGACTTCGCTCAAAAGATCAGCGAGTTCTCGTATAATATAGCGGATATTTGGAGGTTTATCTAGAACAGCTCCTTGGCCTTTCAGGTCAATATTGTTCAAGATATTTAGGTGGCAAATAAATGTGGGGAAAACACTGGGTAAAATAAATACTAAATAGCGAACACAAATCTTTGAACTCAAGGCCCGTCTGTTGCGACGCATCAGCTACTTGAAAATAGCTTGTGCGTTCATATGCGCCATACCTACAACGAGATTTTAATTAAAAATGCCTAGACCTAACAAAATGTACATTTGTGCAATACCCTTTGCCGCGCGCAACCCCCAATGTTTTAGAACTACCTTTTGTTACAATACTCACTTGAGTGCACAGCGTTAACTCCAGAATGTAGGCATTACATAGCAAAGTTTACACTTTTTCAGCAACCCTGTAGAAGCGCCGGCAGGCCATGCAGAATCTTAGTGAGCTGCTTTCGCCAATCACAAGTGAAACTAGGGATTCCCACGGGCCATTTGTGAACTTAATGATACCTCATTGGCGCATAAAATATACCCGCTCAACGTTCAAGGATATTTAATTGTGAACACTACAATAATGAGCACCTTATGCAGTGCTTAGGATACTATTCTAACACCGTTAAAACTAAGAGAGAGACTTGCTTGCACTGACACCAGGAATTATACACACAGTGTGTCAAAAGTATGCTTTCCGTGCTAGATTATGAAAGCCGTCTATGATAAAACGACAGGAAAAAACGTGCCGAGTGTTTGTTGAAGGCGAAAAAGCGACCGCAACCTTGCGGGTAAGGCGAACACAGGAATGTTTACACATAATAAGTAAAAATTACGCTTTCTGTACCTCATTTTAAAAGCAGTTGACTTACAGATCAAACAAATGAAGGTGCCGAGTGTTTGATGAAGCAGAACAAAGGTCAACAAGCTGCAGGTCAGGCGCACGTGCTTGGATATCTTTTAATCGCCGGTTGTTCACATAGTAAACAAAGGCACTTCAGACACCTTGTAACAAAAAGCAAATGTTTGCAAACGAGTGAGAGGCACGGTAGGTTTGGATCAATCAACAATCAGTAGGACTCCAAACCGAGAGATACATTGTAGAACACCAAATATCTGTAGGGGAGTTGCAAATAATTAGTTGCCAATTAAAACGTACCGCAGCGTGATTGAAGATACAGTTGGAGTTGGGCGAAATTTGTATCTGTGGCCAGGACCATTTGTGCGTTGGAAGGATCTGAAATTCGCTTCATGGGGTCGTCACGAAGGCCGGAATGCAGACCTATGGCTTGTGCACAACCGCTGCGGAGACGGATGTGAAGCGAAATTTCCCATTCTGAACCGATGTAACGAGGGAACCCTGGACGCCGGCTTTGGCGATAGCGCTACAGTGCTTTCTGGATAAAAAGTTGGGCCGCAAAAGCTGCAAAATGTTCAGTGGGCTCTGCGTTCGCTGGTTTTTAGGAGTGGTAACTTCAGTGGTACAACGTTTGAAATTTGGCTGTGTAGCGCAGCCGAATTTTTAATCAGGTCTCGGCAGCATCGAGCAGCGGGTTGTCAGAAGCTAATCACTGTGCAGAGCGGTGAAAGCAGGAAGAATACTACGCATGCGCAGAACAATGCCACCAGTGCACCTGTCGTTTGCTAGATGTTCGCGAAATCACGACACTACCTGTTCCCGAGTGTTCTGCCAGCTATGTTTATTGGTTACGAAATACAGCAATTTCACTTTCGACTTGTTCACGGGAACGGGGCTGATAACCAGCGAAAACAGAACTGTCTCGTTGTTGCGGGAAGAACCCAGCAGGCAACAATTGCACTAGAGGCTTAGTTCAGCCCATGACAGCTTTGCGTCTACCGTGGCTTGTTTAGTCGCTGCATACGGCAATAAGGCGCTCAAACAGTCGCTTATTGAGGCCCCCGCGAGATTATGAAGACATGCGGAAATTGTACGTTAGGAGAAACCACGAGAACGCCTCTTGCATTATAAATATGTTGAAGAATATTTACATGTGCAAGCGCTCACATGTCCGAGAACATGTCGAGGGAGCTCACTAATATAAAAACTACAAAAACTTGTATTCTGTCTCAGCGGCACTCTATTGTACTCTCTATTAGCGCTCAAACGACTCATTGTGTGCTGAACGTAAGACGAAGATGAGAAGTGGAGGTCACTGGAAGTGTGGAGTGTAAATGTCCGGGAGTTTAGAGTTATATGTTGGATACTCCCCTTGTGAAGTTTCATCTGCAGGTTAGTGGGAAGCCAGTGAGTACTTTCACCTAAAGAACCCCCGGGACGCATGAAGCGTCGGTGACAGTACCCTGTGACATTGATGGGTGAGCTATATGACAAGCAAACGTAAAGTTATCCGGAACGCCAAAAGCTCACAGCGTGTCAACGAACCTGTTGATTGAAAGCTTTTTGTTAAAATTTGGGGCCGGTTAGATACAGGTTCAAACGGCGTTGCTTTCCAAGCGGTACAATGATTGGTAGCTGCAACGCGTGATTTTTCATCCCAAATCAGTGAACCCTTGCTTGCTATCTGAAACGTAAGCGTAACTGCCCGCATATAAAGGCACTACTGTCTCAGCACTTTTTCAAAAATATTTTGTTTTAGCAGCGGCACAGGAGCGTCGGAACGGTTCTCGAGGTAAAAGCCTAAACATGTACAAGTTATTTCGAAGAACGTCTTGCCGGGCTACTTGGTGAATAGTAGCCATGATTTGAAGCGCAACAAAAAAAAAAAAAACCAGGGACGATAAAACACAGTAGACGAGACAGGCGTTGGCCCAGCAAGAAGTTCTTCTAAGCTACATTTCATCTACTGTGGGCCCAACCTCGTTAGCGCCTGTTTCTTCTAATTTGTTTCATCCTACTTGCTTGTTCGTTTCGCTTCAAATCATGGCGACTTTAGAAGTTGCTAGCTCAATACAAAAGTAAGCCGATGGAACTTTTGTTCTTTGTGCAGCTCATTTAGTATTTGGCACAGGTTTACAATGTTTTCGCACATTTTACAACAGTGACGTGCTTCTTATTTTCCAAAAATTACAAAAACACGAAGACAAAGGACACAACATGCTCATTTATTTTTAAACAAGATTAAGCAAATCAAAAGTTTCCCGACCAGAGAGTGTTAGATGTGACAACTCGGTTAAAAAATCTAGAAATAACTATCGTTTGGTTTGCTGAATTGCAAGAAAGCCTTATGTACAGGAAATGGTAGTAAAAGCAGTTCGAAGCTACCATTCATCCGTCGAGGAGCGACTGGTTGAGTACGTGGGCGTATCTTGACTTTCTCCGGAATGGAAGATTCACTATAAGACACATTATCCGATACTGAAAGAAAGTTTCGGTCGATTGTTGACTCTGCGTTTTCTTCAGCCACCAGACGGGGCACTCGCGTGCGCTGACGGGGGGGGGGGGGGGGGGGGGGGGGGGGGCAAAACAACATCTTTACTCGCCGGCTAAAAGGTCACGGTGGCTCTCACTCCCTCGCTAGGAGGGGGGTGCCGGCCGCGACTGCTGGCGTGTGATCGCCGCCAGCGCAAACTGCGCGGCGGCTTTCTGTACTTCCTTGTCCGTCTCGCGCACCGCACACGCGAGATGGGGCGGTAGTATATTCGTTCCCGCTTCCGCGTCGTTGCACTCCCACATCATGTGGGTCATGGTCGCCCTCGCGGCCCCGCACACCGCACACTGGTCCGTGATGACGAGCTGGGCATGGTGTTGCCGGGTAAGAATCGGCCAGTGGTATAGCGTTTCGCTTCACTCAAAGCTGAAATTATTGATTTTTTTCTCCACTTCACGTTCCGTAAAGAGAAACATGAGATCAAAGGGAATACAGCTCAAGCTATGCGCACTACCCAAAAAAAATTGATTTCGCCAAGTCTGCCGCTTGTCGCAAATTGTTCAAGGAATATGGTAAAGTGGTTATGGAAAATTAAGTCCCCACATACCGCGCAGCATCAGACCACGTGTGCAAAAATAAAAGACCCCAGCTTCCCCTGTATTCGTCCTAGTCGTGTCGATCCTGTAATCAGCTACCAATCCTCGACTCTGTCATAGCTGGCCGCAAATACCACTTGCAATAACTCTAAGGCGAACTGCTATTTACTTGGTTTTGTAATATTAAACACGTTGTGAACAACCGTCACTTATTGTCTTTTTTAGTGAACATGTACCCCTTGTACGTGGTAGCTGTGACCTAAACCTTGCTGCTAATAGTATTTTAAAATGATGAAAGCCGACACCGCGACAAAATTATTTCTTATTAGGTGGGACTTGTTTGGTGGTGTCCCTGTCAATGTTCTAGATATAGTCATTTCATTTAAAATGCCTTTGTATGTTCACTTGAAGTTGTACAAGTTGAGAAATATTAAGCCATTGTTTATCCATGTTATAACACTTTGAAGGCACCGTCTGCTTGTCCCAATAATTTTCGTGAAATCTGAAGTACTTGCAAATGCGGTTTCGTGCGACATCAATTCAAATCACAAGTGAATTTATTTTCCTGGTATCACGTGTAACCGCTCCTATTCATGCGTCGGCTCTGGCTCCTCGGAAAGCGCTTGCCTCCTTAACATAAGCACAAAATTAGATTTTACGCAGGTTTATATGTGCAACACTTGCGGTACATGTTAAAGTGTTACAATTTTAAATAGACATTTATTTACCAACCTTCATCTCATATAATTGTTTTGTTTTGTCGTGCCTCAATAATCTCGAAGTAATCATTTTCTAACACGCCAGCACATTGCGCTGTAAATAAAAATGCACAAAGCAAATCAGAGGCTACAATAGAGCTTTTTGCGAAGCCATTAAAGGCAAACAAGATCAATTTAGTTCTATCTTTCTAAAAGTTCTAACAAACGTTGATGAACTATGGCGGGATGCTGTTCACAAATTAACCGCATGAACTTGCAATCGAGTACATACCACTAGAAAACAATGTCTGTGACGGTCAATGACTGTTGCTCAAAAAAATTCATGAACTCCTTCTTCTAACGAAGGCGATGGTTCAACGCGAAGCTATCTCGTGAAGAATTCATTGGTTGTCGCCTTAGTTTTGGAAACCGTTTCGAAAATTTCGAAATGTAGAAATTTGAAGAACACCGGTTTCATAAGGCGAGGGAGCTAAGTTCGATTTTTTTTTCTCTTCCTTCCCACATTATCTTTGATCAGCATCGTCAAAAAAGTTGACATTTTTGAAGGGCATTTCATGTCACAGACGTCATCAGTGACAACACTAATGTTTCACATTAGAAATGTGCTTCCCGCCAAGCTAAGCGTTTTAAGTATTTTTACTGTTGTGGTTGTGTAATATTACGGGTCACGTATGGGCGTGCCCTACCCGGGGCAATAAAGTGTTCTTTTCAGCAGACGTTACCAGCAGTGCTTTAATAAAATCCCCACAAATATTTGCAGGTGGTAAACAGGGGCGATGCGAAACAGAACTTGCCACCAAAACGAACAAAGTTATTCCTACTGAAGACGTTTGTTCTGCCCTTTCCAAGATATTTTGTTTTTTGTGAGTGCTCTTCTGACACACCCTACTAGCGTTCAATCTCGTATCTTTGGGGTGATGTATTCAATGCTTGTTGAGTTGGCAGACATCACTTAAATAAACGAAAATTTAATTTTTTCGTTTTCCAGAGCTGGTATGGTATTTTAATTTTCAAAGAGACTTTGAGGTTTATGTCACAATAATAGGGCTTAGACTGTAGCGCAGTCATAAAAAGAAGGTGTTCTCCCTGAGTTGTAGGGCGCGAAAAAGTATATTCCATTGTTAAAATCACAAAACGCTCGTAGTCGCGAAAATTATGGCCCATTTCCCTAAAGAACACATAGGGCAAACCCATTGAAGATAACAGTAAGACATACGTGGTAAGTTTCATTGAAAATAACGTTTTTTTGTGGTTTAACAAAAAGAGTAATGAGTCATATTTCTCCGACACGCAACTTCTGACTCCCACCATCGATTTATTTTTTGCCACTGATCTGTCATTCACTGTCCATTTTTTCCTCATTTATTTTTTTATAAAAAACCCTCGATGCACTCTGCCACAAGTTGCTTCTTCTCAAAGAAAACACACTAACCGTCGATTCTAACGTCTTGAAGTGGCTTGAGTACTTTTCTTCGAACCGCTCCAAAGTTGCAACAGCTAATGATCACTATTCCCCTCCCTGAAACGTCCACCCTTCTGCATGGTTGAGTTGTTGCTTACTTACAATTGCTCATTGGCTTCAACGACTTTTCAAATGTCCCTAGGTAGTCTAGGTTGTATAATTTGTCCTGATATATATAATATTGCAGCTCATAGTGCCCTTCAGACGGATCTCGATCATATTTTATTATTCGGTGGCACGTGTTTATTGAAGCTAGTGTTAGAAAATGCAACGCAATGCGAAGTGTTTCTTGCATTTCGCATGATGTACATAATGACTGCACAAATAACCAAACCTACGTCAGTCATGCTTCCTGCAAGTATCTTCGCGTGTACATTTCAAATATTCTCTCGTAGAACACATACGTGGACTACATCGCCAATAACGGCAATCGCGCATCAGGTTACTTACGCTGACGCATTACTTTGGCTCGAACTAACCTTAAGCTTCTAGTTGATGAAATATCAGTATCATAAAAATACAGTGCGCGTTATCACACTGGGACCCTCACCCTAACTGCCGTGTTGAATTCATCCAGGCGATGCCGAATCGTTCGACCCGTTTCATCTTGCACACGTCTTCTGTCCGGCTAGCCTTACCGTGGTGAAAGCTAATCTTAAGTTACCACCTCGCTTTGCCTGTTCTGCCAGATGTGTCATTGTACCCCCTCCATTAGCAACATTATCTTGCAAGTTCATCGTAGGTATCTTCACGAAACGCACATCAATTCAAAGTGGGCATTCCAAGCGGTCATACAAAATTTCCGTTTCGAATCCTTCATTTCAAAGATTGCAAAGACGTGAAACTAGTCTGTAGTCGTTGTCGCTGCTCTCTCTGACGTCACATTGTTTCAAAACGCTATTTGTAGTTAGTTCTACTCAGTGCGGCATTTTATTTTCGGTTTATTTTTTTTGTTTGTATGTTTGTTTTCTCCGTGTGTTTTTGAAGGATTCAACCAAGTTAATTATTCTAGGCTCAACAGCCCTGTCTCTGGTTCTTTGCATTCCGTCTTTTTACAGCATAGAGACTGGCCTTGTATGCATATACTTTTCTGCTGCATTTTTTTGCCTTGACGTTGTATTGCCGCAACTCTCTGTGATGTTTAGGCTTTGACAAAACAAAATTAACAAACAAAATAAATAAATATTAAATAACTAAAAAAATAAGTAAATAAATAAAAAAGCGCTTTCCCAGCCTTTACAACAAGCTACTAAACTGATTGTAATCTTCCTGCTGCTCAATTACTAGAAGAATGGTTTGGCTTACCGCGTACACTGGCCCTCTGTTTTGGTTCGCGAAGTTTTTTGTTTATGCCTGGACTTTGTTGGGTTAAACGCATGCGTAAAATTGATTACAGAAACCAAAAATATACCGAAAACATATCCGCTTTAGGACTGGGCAATCTGTTTGCGTTTGATGCGTAAACTTGAATCCCAGCAACAGCAGTCAAATTTGACGTTTCCATTCTTCTCACGCACCTAATTTTGGCTAAGTTATACGTCATCCACCGTTTCTGTTGCTAAGATCGACACGGCACCGGAAATGGAGAGAGGGAACGTGTGAGTCATATATGAGTATTTGTCTGTTGCATCGAGCGTCACTGCACTTACAAGGTGATCAACGTTGCCGATAGAGTTACATTAAAGGCCATAGTTTTACCCTTCGAAGGAGAAGTCTTACAGAAGGTCAGATAACTGGAGAGAACGGAACGCACATGGGTATATTTCGTAGTGAACTTTCATTTCACCGCCTTCAGTTTTCGGAAACATAAATTGTGCCTTTAAAAGCGAAAGTACGGTCAGTTATTTAGCCCTCGACATCCGTCCTTTGGGGGGGGGGGGGGGGGGGGTGCCCAGAGACATCAAGAGTATCATCACCCTCTTCACACCCCCCCCTTTACAGGTGTCTGTGTGTCTATGCAGTATCGTTTTCACTTAGTTCTACAGGGCCTGCCTCAATGGCGGTCTCGCAAGGGGTTATCGCTCACAGAAGTGCGGCTAAAAACAAGATGTAAGTAAAAAACTGCTGCACTGAGGTAAACGGGCAGCCAGAGGGAGGATATTAAATACCATTAGCAGAAACCTCCACCTCCGGTACAACGAAAAGGTTTCACGCCAGATCTCTGTTGTAGCACAAGAATGATAGTAGTTAAGAAAACATAATTGCGACACACACCATTAATCATTAAGGCTCGCACAAGGGAAATAGACGTTATTTGTTTCGCAATCGCTCACGTACTGACTGTTGTCTGCCTGAAATATTTAGGGTCCCGAAATAAGGCAAAGGTATTGGTAGAACGTATTGCAAAAAAGCGCAAGAATTCACAGATTGGGCTTTATTGTGCCGAAAATGTTTATTGTGGCTTGCTTTTAGTTTATCAGATTTACCTTAGGGATCACATCAGAAAAATTTGATATTTTACACAGGTGAAACAATTTGCATCTCGAATTTTATATACTCCCGGCGATGGCAAAATATAGACAGTCCTCTGCGGCGTCTTCGGCCCTCAGGGCAAGTGAGAAATGGTTCCGAGTGTCTGTGATGAGCACCGTGGTCTCCCTCTGCTCCTCGTTTGCAATGTATAAAAATCGCGTGTTTTTAAGTGTTTTTAAGGGGCCATCTTTGCAGAACCTAAAGACATGTGGTAGGTCCGCACATTACAGTAGCTCTGAATATTGTGGTAGATCTGCGTATACGGTGGCCCACAAGAATCCGTATTATCACCAATATTGTTTACCGTCTGTGTAAATGACCTATGTATTTATAGATCCAACTGCCAATTATTCCAGTGGGCCGATGACACTGTTCTTCTTGCAAGGCACTCCACTTACAGCAAACCAGCTGCAATGTTACATGTTGATACTCAATCTGTCATTGTTTGGTTTGCCCCAAAACTCTAGTACTATAATTAGGCAAAAGACAAATCTGGTTTGTTTTCACCATTCAAACGAACAAATTTATCAAATTGTACCTCTTTTTTTCCATGGTTCGCGATGTAGTAATTGTCAATAGTCTCCTCTTCTACCATTGCCGAATGTAATGTATTGAGGAATTATCTTTGACTGTGATATGAATGAAGCAGTCAGCTTTTTATGCTCTGCAATAAACTCCTGGCTTGTCATATACTATTTATTACAACCGTTTCATCCTCCCTTTATCAGTACGTAATATTATCGTACGTTCACTTGGTTATAGTACCCTGAGATGTAGAATCCTGGTATTTTTTCATAGTTCTTTCACTCAGTGTTCGAAAATAAACTGCGTTCTGAAATCGCTGCTACGAAATGTAGGCTACAGTACCAACATTCAAGAAGGCAATAGCTTGTTTTCTGTTTTGCAAATGCCTTCCGTTGATGCAATAGTTTTGCACACTGTTATCTGTCGCCGGTTTGGTAACAGTAATTTTTTGTTTTGTTTTTTGCCTACAAGACCCCTGAGAGGCCATCCTTTGTTTCGTATACGCCGATGTTACACGGGGTATGGACGTTTGGTCCGCAATTATTATATTCCCGAAATATTTATTTCTATGCTCACTGCTATCTACTTCATTTCATCGACACATGCTTTCAAACTGTATTTAAGGAAAAACTTTGTTGAAGTTGAGTACCCTGCGGTTTCTTTTGTATGTATGCATTACACACTGCTTTATTCATTTTTCTTTTTTGTTTTCTTGTTTTTTTTGTTGTTTTTCACTGCGTTTTCGGTTATTTTTGCCGTCAGTTTTCTTGACTTTCCTTTTTTTGTGTTTTTTACCTGCTGTGTAATATAGTGTTCTTACATTGGCTGCCGGGTACAGCCCGGCAGCCTGTTTGGCTTGGGCTTACCCGTGATGTACTCTGAACTTCTACGACAAATTAAAACTTTTGTTATTATTATTATTAATAATAATAATAATATTATTATTATTTATTATTAATATTTTTATAATATTATTACTACTACTAATATCATTTTATATAATTATTTTTTATTATAATTCGATCGCGGGGACTATATTGGCTTGTTTCACTACCTTGCTGAGACGGATTGGTCCCCATTGGACACCCTCAATGACGCTGACGAAATGAGTGATTTTTTCACCGAAGTTCTTCACGATGGCTTAAGCAGGTTTGTACCTAAAAAACTAAAAGAAGTAGCAATTATCCGTACTGGTTTTCATGTGAACTAAGAAAGACCATTGGTAGGTAGAATCGAGCTCACAAAAAAGAAAAAAAAAACTGGCCAAGAGAGGTGACAGAGCGAGTTTCGTCAACTCAGGTCGCATTGTAAAAATCTGGTTAAGCGCAATAGGTCCAGTTATATTGCCGCGGTTGAATCTGATGCGCCACGGAATGCTAAAGCTTTCTGGGGTCACGTCCGTGTACAAACTTCCAAAAACAACCCAGGAGATATTAACCTCATTGACAAGAGGGGTGACAGCATTCCTGACGTTCCTAATGCTTTTGCTCAACAATTCAGTTCAGTATTCGGCAAGAAAATAGCAGCCTGCCCCCCTCTAGTGTTTCCAGGGTATGATAAAAGCTCAGAATATTTTATTTCGGAAGGTCTTGTATCAAGACCTCTAAAGCGAGTTAAGCCCTTATTTTCATGCGGCCCTGATGGCATTCCTTCGGCAGTACTGAAAGCGTTTGAGGATATTCTTGTTCCGGTCTTGGCTAGAATATTTCGAACGTCACTCAATACCGGTAAGTTCCCCACTCGTTGGAAGATTGCGTGGGTTGTTCCAATATTTAGGTAAGGGTCAAAGTTAGACCCCACAAACTACCGCCCGATTTCTATTGTCTGCGCTGCTTCAAAACTCTTTGATACTGTACGACATAGACTACTCTCTTTCACCGTAAAAACTATAATATTACGTCAGCAACACGGCTTTCTCGCTGGGAGATCGACCACCACTAATCTTGTAAATTTTACGCTGCAGGCTTCGGAAGCTGTGTAGGGAAGAGGACAACTCGATGTCGTCTACTTCGATTTTAGCAAGGCTTTTGATGTCGTCTTGCATGATATATTATTTAGAAAGCTGTGTCAACTCGATTTACAACCATCCATCACATCCCTTTTGTGTAATTATTTATCGGTGAGGTCATGCTCAGCGCATGCAAACAGGCACTTTTGCCTCTCTTACGAGGCCACATTGGTGTCCCTCAGGGATCTGTTCTTGGGCCACTTATTTTTTCAATTTTTATAAATCAGTTTTCCTCAGTAATTTATGATTGTCACTTTCTCCTATAGGCTGACGATGTCAAAAATTTAAGGATGTTTCAAACACCGCAAGCTGTTCCGCCCTCCAGCGAGCGGTCACGTCTTTTTCAGATTGGTGCTCACGCAACAAACTCATTATCAATACATCAAAAATTAATGTAATAACCTACACTAGAAAAACTGACAGTATATTGTTCTCCTATAACACAAACGGTGAAGCACTACCACGTGTTGGTGAGGATAAGAACCTTGGTGTTCATTTCGACAGTAAATGGAGCTTCTCTCCGCACATCCGGGAGGTCACTCGGCGGGCCATCTGTTCTCTTTGTGTTATACGCCGCATATCACAAGAGTTCAAGTAGCCGGGCAATTTTCTCAAGCTGAACACAACTATTTGTCGTCCGCAGCTTGAGTATGCTTCTGTAGTATGGAATAGCGCATGCAAAAATCTCTGTATGCATAGTGAAAGTGTCCAGTAAACGTTTATCTCTATCTTCAATCACCGCTTTGCTAGCCGTAACAATTTTGGGTCATTCTCTTTACCGATACTACAGTGCTTAAACTCAGGACGTATTAAGGGTCATCTTCTTTTCCTGTTCAAAATCATTCACGGCACAGTTTCTTGTGATGAAATGCCGCAACATGTTGCACTCCATGTGCCGCAAAAATCCACCAGAAGGCACGACACATTTTTTATTCCGAGCTGTCTCCGTGGCTTGTGCACCTTGTTTCGCCTCCTCTGTACGTACAATCAGTAGAACGAATATTTAGACATATTTAATAATTCCTCGAAACAGTCCCGCAAATATGTCTGTGAGCATGTCATGTAAGTGATCTTTTTTATCCTCTATTTACACGCGGTCACTTGAGCATTAAGTGATGACAACTCAAGACGTTCTTTTTTATATGTTCCCTTTATTCCATGTCTGGTTTTCTTTACATGTACATTCCTTCTTTGCTCCTTTTCTTACATATAAGCTATCTTTATTCACTCTGTTTGCGTGCAACGAAACGTTAACATCTATGTATAATTTTGAAATAATCTGTCTATGACGACCACTGGCGTGATGTCACATGCCTTGCTACAAGGCACTGTGCTTGTTTTTGTGTGTATGTGTGTGTTTGGGTTTTCTGTGGGTGCATGTATATTCTGGTGTACGACAGTGTGTAATTTTTGTGTGCGTGTGCCTGTATCGTGTCCTTTAATTGCATTTCCAGTGAGGTGTGGGCATCTTAGATTGCCTGTTTTTTTTTTCTTTGTGCGCCAGCACAAAGGCCCTTCGGCTGTTCCTGGGCACGTTAATAAACTATTGTTTGATTGATTGATTGGTTAGTATTATTAATATTCATGGCAATGGCTCAGAGGGCATGGGTTAGAGCGCATCTCGAGGTAGTAGAGTTATAGGAGAGCAGGGTGGGAAGTTGGATATTCGAAGTTGCCGCCCTACTACAGTGTTGCGGGGGGACTAGAACGAGTCGGGTGGTAGGAAAAGAGCTGTGGACAGTCTGTAGTGATTGAGTACCGATCGGTCGGTTGAGAGGTGATCCTTGTAGGTATACCATTGAAGAGATTTTGCAGCGTCCCTGAGGTCTCGAATGGTCACTTCTCGAGAAACCACGGGTGGAGGTTCATTTCCGCGGAGTTGGGCGTTGCCCGGTCGCCAAACGACGTATATCCTTTTCAAAGCAAAGCTTTCCACCTCTGCCGGCCAATGGCACTTTCGCGGCGTGCAAGAAAATAAACTTCGAACAAGGGGGAAGCAGCGGCGGTTGGGGGGGCGGAAGCGAGGGTGGGGGGCAGCGAGAGGGGGAATCGAGTGTCTTTGTGTATTGGCTTTGTGTATCTAATGGTTTTTGTATTGGGTTTTGAAGTAGGCAAGGAGTAGGCTTCAATTTTTAAGATATTGCGGGCGTTCGGTAGTTTATAAGCTGAATAGGTTTCAGTAATCTCAAAATTTGTGCAAATTGCGTTATTCGTACCAAACGTCTACAATTTTTAAAGACCCAGGGACACCGCGACCCAACTAAAAGTAATAATGAATTTATGACTATCCTTTCCCGAAATAACTTCAACCCCAATTTTGCCCCAGCGTGTACTCTGGCCCATCTTCCCTACAGTTTAATTTTTGTCAACACGTATGCCTGTTACACTTTATGAACAGCAACAATCCAACACAAAACACACTAGGTTTTCAAGTTGTAAAATGGTACCGTACCTTTAACCCTACCTTCAGCTTGCAGTGCAAGCAACTATAATTACTCAATATACCGTTGTATATCTGGTATTTCCAGATTCGATTTTCCCAACGTGCCAGTGTGCTTGCATTCGCAAACCCTTTCTGAGCGCGCATGTCCCTGTTGAATTCAGTAGGCTCTGTAATTGTGGACAACAAAATATTCATACTTGGATTTAGAGCACTCTAAAATACTATAGGTATTTTTTATTCATATACACACATTGGACTAGAGTACATTGTGTTAGGCGATACATAAAAAATGTTTTTATACCAGAAATGAAATCAAGAATATCGTACTAAAAAATAAACGAACATATAAGCAACGAGAATGAAAAAAAACTTCTAGCCAGCATCATTTTACACCACCAAAGGACCACGGACGCGAACGGAAAAGAAAAGAAAACCAAAAAAATACACGAGGTGGAAAAAAATTGTACAGGTGCCAAAAAAAACGGAGGACGGGTTGAAGATTTTCAGAGGATTTCTCGGCATTCTGCCTGGCCAGCGACCCCTAGGTAAATTTAAAAAAAAAAGTCATTTAAAATACCATCGGGTTTTACAAGCGCTACTTATTTAGCGAGCCGCATAAAATAGAAATCGTTCTAATTTCACAAATCCGTGCTCAGTTTGCTTTTGAGGGCCCCTCCACATCCTATAAAACGAGCCGCACCGGACATCGAACACTGCATTGAGCAGGACTACGTATCTGCAATAGTGGATAAAAAAACAAATCAGTAATCTTTAATAAGGTCACGGCAATTCGCGGAACACTGCTTTTAATGTGACCACGGAGATTGCGTTTTTGAGCGGTTTCCCATCCAACACAAGACGTTCAAAGTTTTCTGGCAACTTATGCTAATCGCAAATTATACGCAAAAAAACGTTTTTTGAGCAAGGAACTGCAACAAACTTTTTATCTTCTTTTTATTGTCACTCTTTTTGACCCGTAAACAGGCAGTTTGAAATTAGTCTCGTGGTTAATAACTGTATTTTGGTAAGCTATTCAATTAAGGAATAGTAAACAGCTTATTGTGCGGCAAGGTTGTAAGGATCCCAAGACTGCCCTTTTTCTTGCAGAAACAGTGGTACTCTTGCCGCACGAACCAGTGCAAACCGGGCCGCACGGTTTTGAATAGCTTCTAGTTGGTTAGTGACTACCTCCATTATGAGATCCTACGCACCAGCAGCAAATTTTATTGTCAGGCGCACATTATTAATCTATAAAGTCTTCTTTACGTCCTGTTGCGCATGCTTTAAATTTTTTTTAAGAAAATTTATTACACTGCCAGCCTTCATTTTTACGGTTTCAATTTGTTGAGTACAGGGCAACTTGGATAAGAATGTAAGGCCCAGGTACATAACCTCATCTGAAAATGGAACGCTTTTCGACTTTGAAACAGTGAGGAAGTATATTTAAATATTTCCGGCTGAAACGCATGCAGTATCACTTTGAGGCGCGTGGTTTCTTGTTCCACTGATTGCACCACTTTGTATTACTGTTTATGTAAAACTTATAACTGAGGAGCGTCATATAGAATATTAGGTCATTCTAATTGTCTTTATTTGTAATTCTCTTTAATGTAGCAGGTAAGGGCGGGGGCAGAAATGTATTGTATATAACAGGAGCTGAACGCAGTAATGCATCTATTTGTAATACCTCGGAATTATGGTTTCATAACATTTACGTTGTGTTCACAATTATTGAAAGCTGTTGAATGCGCCATCTTTCTTTTATTTCAGGTTTGCAGAACTTATCGCACAGGCATTCTCGCATATGTATTGTAAATAAGCTTAACCTAACCAAAAAGAATTATCTGATACTTTTGCAGTTTCTTTATAGATAAATTCATACGTCGCAATTACTCGGGGTTTTGTGCTGTAGTTCAGCCGATTCCTTATCATTTATGTTCGAGTGCTGAGATTATTGTTTAAGGGCGCAGCCCTTTGGCGCCCGTTCCTGGGCTGAGTTTCGTCGCCGTTGTCGTTACCGAAAAAACGATAGCAAGACCGAAGAGCGGAAGAAAGCGAAGGTGGGGGCTGTCGCGAAATGGTGAGGGGATTCGGGCTGGCGGCGCGAGACGCTTCTTCGAAACTGTGTGTGTGTGGGGTGAT